>NC_053433.1:29355289-29667990 GCF_007990345.1 Gossypium hirsutum | reverse complement strand
AACTCAGTAAGTCATAAGCAATGCACTACCATCCATTAATAACATTATCACAAGAGGAAGCAAAATGGAACGAGGCTAGTTACTCCATCCATACCGAACCATACCATAGTTCCTCAAACCTATCGGTTCAATCTCATACCAAGTCATGCATTCACATTCCATATACTAATCAATAGAATATTGGAGGCATTTTCATACATCATTTTATTTTCGTTACAATCATACAACTAAACAACCTTTCACCTATTCCACGATAAATCTTATGTACGTGACTTCAATTATAATTGTCACATAGGTTCAAACTTACCAAGCTCAACTTCAAATATAAACATAGCGCCTATTAGTCACGAACTCAAGGTACTTACCCGATCCGCTGTCCGTGATCAACTCAATAATGTCGCACACTTAGTGTCCATAGTGATTCAAAAGTATATATTAAGTCCGCACACTCAGTGCTATATAATCAACTCGCACACTTAGTGCTATATAATCAAACTCGCACACTTAGTGCTACATAATCAAACTCGCACACTTAGTGCTGTACAATTTAAACCCGCACACTTAGCGCCAATCTCATGATCATAAATGTTTATACCCGCACTCTTAGTGCCGAGATCAACAACTCAATACATCTCACCTCTTTTCTTTTCATTCAACACTTCATCACCACATACATACATGTGTATATATATATTTATCATTCCATTCAGCATCATTACATAGACGTTATGACCATTTAAATTAATACAAACTATATGCTTAATGACTTACTTTATGTTGGGTAAAATAATTCCAAGTCGGCTACTCGATGACCTTCGATTTCCCCTTGTTGGACGCCTCTCCTTTAGGTTCTTGAGCTTAAATAAATAAATCAACTAGTTTAATTACCTTGCTAGTTATTTATATCCCATAACATTAATAGTTTCATATCAAAAGAAGCATACGGCAACATTTTTTTTTATTCACCTTATGCTTTTTACTAACTTTAAGCCATTCGGCTATTGATCACCTAAGATCCAATTACTAAAATTAACCCAATAAATATTCAATAAAACACACATAAATTATATACACGGCAACCACCCTTGTTAATTACTCATATATATTTTTAATAATTTTCATTTCATCTACAACCATTCTTGTTCAAAACATTAGAACCTTAACTAATACTTATAAATTGTCTCAAGGCCGAATGCATTCTTACTTCCAAAGTAACATAGTCGATGATATATTTTATTTCAAGGTACATATTCATAATTCAAATTCAACCATATAAACCAATATCACCCACTTGATCAATTATAGAGAATTAAAGTTAATATCACAATGTGTACTCTATATGGCCCATTATACATAATCAAATTTAACATCATCTATATATTTCTCATATGGCCGAATATACATACCCCCATATAATATCATTTTCATTCCATTTAACACTTAATTTCCACCACATAAACACTTGGCCGAATAATCCTAAACTAGCAAAACTCCACATTTGTTCATACCATCTTTTAAATTCACATATATCTAATTAGGTAGCTCATATTTTCCCCTTTCTAATATTTCAATCCAAAATATCAAAACACCATCCTTTTAGCATTTATCCAATAATACCGTAAATAACATGAGACTCTCTTATTCTATTCAAGATAGAACCTAATGCCCCTAGATCAAATTCCTCTCTTTCCCCTTTTGGTTTCGGCTTGCAAGAAGTAAGAGTGACACACCTCTTTTTTTTTTTTTTCTTTTCTGTCCGAAAGGAGGGGGGGTAGACAACTTTGTTTTCATCCCCTCCTTTTCATTCTTATTATAACCTTTTTAATTATCTGACTAATGACACACTACAACATGTTCCCAACATGTTTCACCCATCAGGCCGCACTATCAATTTTGTATTTGACATGCAAACCTCATTTCTACATATTAATGCCACTCACATTTGCTAGCCTTTCTAAATTTTTCAATAATCCATTTAATAAATTCACTTACAATTACAAAATTCAAGCATGAAATTTTCACACATGCATATATACATATAATAAGCATCAATATGATGGGCTAATTATGTATGACTCAGTTTTGTGGTCCCGAAACCACTTCCCGACTAGGGTCAATTTTGGGCTGTCACACTCTCCCCACTCAAGAAATTTTCGTCCCGAAATTTTACCGGTAAATAGGTTTGGGTATCTTTTTCATCGAGCTCTCGGTTTCCCAAGTAGCTTCTCGATCCCGTGTTTGAGCCATAACACCTTTACTAACGGAACCCTTTTGTTTCGCAACTCCCTTACTTCACGAGCTAGGTACGCATCGGCTCTTCTTCATAACTCATATCGGCTTGAATTTCAACCTCGACGGGACTATTATGTGCGAAGGATCGATCTATAGCGTCGAAGCATCGAAACATGGAAAGACTCGTGAATCTTTTCAAGTTCAGGGGAAAATCAATCGATACGCAACTGACCTGACTCTCGATATTTGTATGGCAATGATCTGGATCACTTGCCCTTTCGCCAAATTGGTACCTTTTTCCAAGGCGAAACTTTAAAACACTTTATCTCCACCTATATTCAATTCTTTTCGTTTCAATCCGCTACGATTTTGGATCTTGCTGCCTTTAGATTTCACGGATTACTTACTTTCTGTTTCGCATCTTTATCAAATGACTCCGAAAATTTTATTTCACCAGCTCGGTCCAAATATGTTACGGCTTTACGACGTAACCTGTAAGGTGCCATTTATATTGATTGAACTATTGTTGTAACGATTCATCAAGGTAATACGTCCATGACACTAAACTCGGATGACATTCATATCCTCAGTATTGAATTATCGCTCGGATTGACATCGGTTTGTGATAAGCGGTGCTAATGCAGCTTTGGTACCAAGCTTCTTGCAATTTCTTCCAAATCGCGAGGTGAATCTCGGATCTCTATCCGACACGATAGAAATAGGTATCTCCATGTACATTCATTCAATCCTGAAACGTACAATTCCGGCTTAGCTTTATCAACAAAACCCAATCGCATCCTTCTTACTTGCTGACAATGGCAGTCCGGACACAAGTCCTTGTGACTCGATCCATTTCCACTCGGTATCATGATCGGCTGAAGTAATTCTGAAGGCACTTGATGTTCGCTTTCACTTGTTGACATATTAAACATCTCGAAACAAAGTCGGAGTGTCCGTTTCATACCATGCCACCAAAACCGACGTTTCAAATCGTTGTACTTTTCGTACTCCCCGGTGAATTGACATTCGGCTACAATGAGCTTCGTTCAGAATCATCGAATGAGTTCTGATTTCTTGGAACACACAACCGACTTCTGAACCTCAAACAATCGTCATCATCAATTTGAATTGGTTCCATATTCGGAATACATTAGCCCGTTTGCAACCAATTCATGTCGACTTTCTAGCTTCACGAATTTGATGAATCAATAATGGTTTGGCCTTTAATTCAGCTACTAACACATTGTCGGGTAGAACAGACAAGTGCACATTCATCGCTCGTAAAGCAAACAGCGATTTCCGGCTTAAGGCGTCCGCAACCACATTAGCCTTTCCCGGGTGGTAATCAATGATAAGCTCGTATCTTTCAACAACTCAAGCCAACGTCTTTGTCGCAGATTTAAGTTCTCTTTGAGTCATTCAAATATTTGGACTTTTGTGATCCGAAAATACATGGCACTTTTCGCCAAACAAATAATGTCGCCATATTTCAAAGAAATACGATGGTGGTTAGTTCGAGATATGGGTTAGATAATTTCTCTCATGTGGCTTCAATTGTCTCGACGCATAGGCCACAACTGACCTTCTTGCATCAATACGCAACCAACCCGAGTAGGGATGCGTCACTATAAATGACAAACTCCTTTGCCTGATTCGGGTTGCACTAAAATTGGAGCTTAGTCAAATGAGTTTTCAGTTGATCGAAGCTTTTCTGACATTTCTCCGTCCATTCGAACTTAGCATCCTTTTGAAGTAGCTTCGTCATTGGTGTGGCTATCATCGAGAACCTTTAACAAATCGTCCGGTAATAACCGGCGAGCCCCAGGAAGCTCCGAACTTCCGGTAACATTTCTTGGAGGCTTCTAGTTAAGTATGGCTGAAATTTTGCTCGGGTCAACTCGAATACCCGATGCGATACCACATGACCCAAGAACTAACCTCTCTTAACCAGAACTCACACTTACTGAACTTAGCATATAACTTCTATCCCGAAAATTTGCAACACTAATCTCAGGTGTCACATGTTCGGTCTCATCTCCTGAATAGACTAGATGTCTCAATGAACACAACTACGAACCGGTCCAAACTGTCTGAAGATCCGATCATCAATCCATAATACGCAGGGCATTAGTGCCCGACAGCATCCAAAACTGAGTCGTACTCGTTCTAAGCAGTTTGGGTAGTCGTCTCGAATCCAATGATAATAACCCATCTAAATCTATCTTTAAACTGGGCTCCTTTAGTTAACAAACAAATCACATACCGGTAATGGATATTATTCTTTATCGTCACTTATTCAGTTGCGATAGTTAATGCACAACCTCATGGTTCCGTCCTTCTTTTTCACGACAATACTGGTGCACCCCAAGGTGAGAAACTTGGTCGAGCCGAAACCTCTATCCGTCAACTCTTGCAATTGAGCTTTTAATTCCTTTAACTCGGTTAGTCCATACGATACGGAGCTATCAAATTGGCGTAGTTCCAGGTACAAGCTCAATACCAAACTCTATCTCCCGAACAGGTGCAAACCCGGTAACTCTTCAGGAAAAACATCCAGGTATTCACAAACCACCGGCACAGATTCGGGTTTCTTTTCTAATTCTTTGTCATCAAGTACATACGCAAGGTATGCTTCGCACCCTTTTCTTACATATTTCTGGCCAACATTGCTGATATTACAGCTGGAACCCTTAAGTCCGTAGACTCAACTCGGATTATCTCGTTATTTGCACCTCAAATCATAGTTTGCTTTTCATTCACAACCGATCATGCGCGGTCAAATCCAAACCAAGAATAACATAATTTTCAAACGGCAAAAGCATCAAATCGGCCGGAAAACAGGATTCTCGGGTTATTAGAGGGCTCTCTTACACACTTTATCAACAGTACGTATTGACCCAAGGGTTTGACATCGAATACGAACTCGTGACTCAATATTGAGTCTTATGGATGCTAAGTTTCGCATACCATATGAATGAGTAGAGCCAGGGTCATCAATGCAATACATTAGTAATCAAAGAGATGAAGGTACCAGTGATGACGTCAAGGAGGATGCTCCTCTCGTGCGCGAATGGCATATGCTCTAGCAGGAGTACGGTTCTCGGCTCGAACACCGTTCAGAGGCCCCTTCTGACTACCACCCCTACCTCCTAAATTCTCCGGTGGTTCTACTCTTACTTGTCACTCCACTAGGTCTTTGCACCTTGAATCTTATTCTTCTCATCAAGCTCCGTGCAATCTCTAATGAAGTGGTCCTTCGAACCGCATCCGTAACAGGCCCTGTTATTAGACTTCCCCAACAGTCGCCTAGGTGTCGTCTTCCGCATTGGGGACATTCAGGTTTCTCTTGACGATTATTGCCCACACTAGCTACTGAAGTAGCTCGGGAGTCCGTCGATGGTCGTGCTCTGATGGAAATTCCTGCAGTGTCTCGACTTATTAGTGTCCTCCCTGAACTTCTTTACAGCTGAGAACGGAGCTTTACCCGTCCGATCTTTACGATAGTCTCTAGCTTCAATTCAGCCTTCTCTTCTCCTTTCCAAGTTCTTCCGCCTTGCAGGTCGTTCGACTAGTGTTACGAATTCTTTTATCTCCAAAATACCCACTAGTAGCTTTAAATCTTCATTCAATCCTTCTTCGAATCTTTTGCACATGGCAACCTCATCAGCTACACACTCCGGGATACCTATGAGTCTTCGAATTCATGTTTATTTCAGATACTGTCATCGACTTGCTTGGTTCAAATTCCTTGCGTTTTATCAATGAACCGTTGTATATATTTCTTTCGGAATTCGTTGAAAGTCCCAGTATCGTTCGTTTGGACTATGGAAATCAGGGTCCTCCACCAATTAGTGGTCCGCACAGATATAGACACTTTAGAATTCATCGGTGTGCTTGACAGTTCATCAACACCGAATGGTTTATCAAGCCAGAACTCGGCCTTTCAGCTCATCATAACTATGGCCTGAACTCGCCCCGCGCTCCTAATCAAGTCTATAGGTGCTATCAGTGTCATGATGGCATTAGGGCTCTTGGGTGGATTATCAAATTCCGGATTTTGGACAGCCGGATTGTCGGCATATTGGCGACCCCTCATTATCTGTAAGAGGCTTTTTAGCCCCCTCACCTATTATTCGCAGATGACTGGGTTCACAGCGCGTCCTTGTCAGGCAGCCGCTACACTTTCAACTCATCGCCAGTTCTCTCTACCCGGGTCCATTTACTATCAAAACAAATTTTACCGTAGATATCCACATTAAACATTAACATTAAGGCTGTTCTGACTTACTCTATGGTAGTCCTAGAACCGACTAACCATAGTCTGATCCATAATGTAACACCAACTTGAGACCTCCGGAGTCAACCGAGGTGTTCAACTTAATACTTATTCATTTCCAGACAAGCTGCCAATCTGTACAGTCGCTTTAAAATCATACTTGAGTTCTGAACTCGAAATCCGTTCCGTAAATTTCCTGGAACTAAACTCATATACCTATATGGTAGAATTTTTGGTTGGCCAATTAGTACAGTTTATTATTAATTCTCCTTTACAGGGTGCGACTACACTGACCTTCATGCATTCATTTGGTAACTCCTGCACAGAGCTTCATACTGATGTTTGTTTCTATAGAACTAGACTTAAAGGAATCTATACATATTGCATGACTCATTATCTTGGTTAATTTATAATGAATTTCCAAAGTCGGATAGGGACCCAGAAACCGTTCTGGCCCTGTCTCACGAGAACCTGAATATCTCTTAACATACTGTCCATATGATCGTTTCGTTACTTCTATATGAAAATAGACTCATCGAGCTTCGATTAAATAATTTATTCACTATTTAATTCCATTCTACTAATTTTTGTATTTTTCAATCCCACGTCACTGCTGCTGCCAGCATCTGTTACTGAAGCAACTATGCCCATTTCGTGATTTCTCATTGATCTAACTAGTAATTCACATACATATCACAAATTATAATCATGACTAGCCATACCAAGGCTAATCATTGTCAAGCATCTCCCTACTACACTATTGCCATATCATGAATCTTAACACCAAAATTAATCAGCCATGGCATATGGCATAAAAATTGAATTACCAAGACTTACGACCTAACGTTATAAAACCAAATCCATCCGAACATTTATGCCATTTTCGCATGGCTAAAGTTTACATACCAATTTCAACAAAACATATTAGCCTATACATGCCGAAATGTTCTCCTAGACCGACTAAAAAAGAAGATACCAAAAGTTGCTAGCAGGTGATGACTCCGATGACGGCCCGATCACGCAAAAGAGACGAGTTCCAAGAAACCTAAAATAGGTGACAAGGAACACCGAGTGAGTATATAACTCAGTAAGTCATAAGCAATGCACTACCATCCATTAATAACATTATCACAAGAGGAAGCAAAATGGAACGAGGCTAGTTACTCCATCCATACCGAACCATACCATAGTTCCTCAAACCTATCGGTTCAATCTCATACCAAGTCATGCATTCACATTCCATATACTAATCAATAAATATTTGAGGCATTTTCATACATCATTTTATTTTCGTTACATCATACAACTAAACGACCTTTCACCTATTCCACGATAAATCTTATGTACGTGACTTCAATTATAATTGTCACATAGGTTCAAACTTACCAAGCTCAACTTCAAATATAAACATAGCGCCAATTAGTCACGAACTGAAGGTACTTACCCGATCCGCTGTCCGTGATCAACTCAATAATGTCGCACACTTAGTGTCCATAGTGATTCAAAAGTATATATTAAGTCCGCACACTCAGTGCTATATAATCAACTCGCACACTTAGTGCTTATAATCAAACTCGCACACTTAGTGCTACATAATCAAACTCGCACACTTAGTGCTGTACAATTTAAACCCGCATACTTAGCGCCAATCTCATGATCATAAATGTTTATACCCGCACTCTTAGTGCCGAGATCAACAACTCAATACATCTCACCTCTTTTCTTTTCATTCACACTTTCATCACCACATACATATATGTATATATATATATTTATCATTCCATTCGCATCATTAACATAGACGTTATGACCATTTAAATTAATACAAACTATATGCTTAATGACTTAATTTATGTTGGGTAAATAATTCCAAGTCGGCTACTCGATGACCTTCGATTTCCCCTTGTTGGACGCCTCTCCTTTAGGTTCTTGAGCTTAAATAAATAAATCAACTAGTTTAATTACCTGCTAGTTATTTATATCCCATAACATTAATAGTTTCATATCAAAAGAAGCATACGGCAACATTTTATTTTTATTCACCTTATGCTTTTTACTAACTTTAAGCCATTCGGGCTATTGATCACCTAAGATCCAATTACTAAAATTAACCCAATAATATTTCAATAAACACACATAAATATTATATACACGGCAACCACCCTTGTTAATTACTCATATATATTTTTATAATTTCATTTCATCCTACAACCATTCTTGTTCAAAACATTAGAACCTTAACTAATACTTATAAATTGTCTCAAGGCGAATGCATTCTTACTTCCAAAGTAACATAGTCGATGATATATTTTATTTCAGGTACATATTCATAATTCAAATTCAACCATATAACCAATATCACCACTTGGATCAATTATAGAGAATTTAAAGTTAATATCACAATGTGTACTCTTATGGCCCATTATACATAATCAATTTAACATCATCTATATATTTTCTCATATGGTCGAATATACATACCCCCATATAATATCATTTTCATTCCATTTAACACTTAATTTCCCCACCATAAACACTTGGCCGAATAATCCTAAACTAGCAAAACTCCACATTTGTTCATACCATCTTTTAATTCACATATATCTAATTAGGTAGCTCATATTTCCCCTTTCTAATATTTCAATCCAAATATCAAAACACCATCCTTTTAGCATTTATCCAATAATCCGTATGCACAATTTGTCACCAAAACTAAAGAAAAATCAACATATGGGTTACATAAGAGCTTGACTACTACTAGATCTCATAAAATCAATAGGAATAACATGAACTCCTACCTTATTTACCTCCAGATAGCCGAATGCCCTAGACAATTCCTTCCTCTTCCCCTTTTGTTTCGGCTTTGCAAGAAGGTAAGGAAGATGAACACACTCTTTCTTCTTTTTTCTTTGTCTAGCTACGGTAAATGGAGGGGGGGAGATGGATGAGACAACTTTGTTTTCATCACCCCTCCCTTTTCATTACTTAATTACTACCCTTTTATTTATTCTTTCTAACATACCACCTAAGCCAACATGTTCCAACATGTTTCCACCCATAGCATGGCCGGCCACTAGCTCACATTTTGGGTAATTTGACATGCAAACATCATTTTCATAACATGCATTAATAGGCACTTCACATTGCCTAGCACATTTCTAAATTTCTCAATAAGTCTATTTAATAAAATTCACTTACAATAACAAAATTCAAGCATGAAATTTCACACATGCATATATACATATAATAAGCATCAAATATGATGGCTAATTATTAGTATGATCGTTTGTGGTCCCGAAACCACTTCCCGACTAGGGTCAATTTTGGGCTGTCACAACAGGCATCGATTGAATTTACGTATAAGACCATGTTGGGACCTCGACATCATATCTGATTCATGTAAGACCTGTCTGGGACAAAGGCATCGATATTGAGTTACATGTAAGACCACGTTGGGACGTTGGCATTGTACTTGTTTATGGCATCTATATCATTTCTGACCCGTTGATGATAACGTATAAAGTCTGAAATTGATTATATGAAATGTATAACCTATGTAGGTACGTTTGTATCGTACTAAATTTCTGAATATGAAAATTCTGTCTCTGCAAAATATGTATGGAATTGAAGCATGACATATATGCAAACAAAGGAGCATGGTTAAGTTTATGAATCATTCTATGAAATGGTTATGAATCTAATAGTTGAATGTACTTATATGCTTAGTAGTTAGATCATTGTATTTGGTTACTAAGCTCTTGTAGCTACTTGTGTGTTACTGTTTGTTTTACAGTTATCGTAGCTACTGAAGGCTCGGGGATAGTCGAGGATCATCACCACACTATCGATCTCATTTTGGTACTTTTGAAAGTGTACATATTTTAAAGTATGGCATGTGTAGGCTAGAAGGTCTATGTATATAAGTTTATTGGTGTATAAATTAAGCCTTGGGAGTTGGCTAACAAATGATAATTTCATGTATAGTTTTGGTGCATGCTTGTAATGTGCTAAGTTCTAATGTGTTTTGGTCATTCTTAAGCACGGAACGGGTTGAAAATTTTGGTATGAATGTTGTATATTATTACTTGTAGTTTGGACCCGAAAGGGGTGGCAAATTGGCTTAAATTAAGCCTGCTTGGTGCCACGCTATTAGGGGACACGGGCGTGTCATGTGGCCATGGGCTAAAGTTAGTATCTAGCCAAGTATCACATGGCCATAGCACACAGGCATGCCTATGGCCGTGGGTGAAAGTAAGTATGGTTACCCTGTTTTGGCACGATTGGTTCAAATGGGTGTGTCTGATTCCTGTGTGAGGCATCTGGCCTGGTTACACGGACGTGTGACCTCAACAGAATCAAAGAATTTTCTATGTTCTAAATTTTATGAATGTGTTCAGTTTAGCTCTAATCGTTTTTAAACATATGTTTTAGGTCTCGTAGACCATCTAAAGAGATGATTGCTTATGAAATGATATTAAATAATATCAGTGATTCTAAATTGGTCTAAAATGTTTTGTCTGTCTGGTAATACCTCGTAACCCTAATCCGATGTCAGTTATGGGTTAGGGGTGTTACAATTCCCTATACATGCCATATTCAAAAATATAAATCACACTATACCAAATGCTTCAGTTGATAGTGTGATCGATATCTCTGACTTCCGCTGATCCTTGAGCTAGATAGGCAGCACTATAAGAAAATGGAAAAGGAGAGAGAGTAAGCATAAAGCTTAGCAAGTTGCACATAAATGAATATACAACATAACTGTAACACCTTGAACCAGGCCCAGACGTTATGGCTGAATCAGGTGTGTCACACCAAAGTGTCTTTGCGAAAACCTTAGTAAGTCAAGTTCTTTGCTATTACCAAATCATCTTGTCAAAACATTTTACCGGATTAATTACTTTTGATATGCTAATCAGTTTAAGATTTACGAAAGCTTTTAAAACCTTGAAGTTGAGACACGTATTTTGAAAAATAATTATTATTTTGGAAACATGACTTCTTAAACTAGCAGTTTGAAGTAAATAAATAAAAGCCCAATTAAAAATTATATCCATAAATGGCCTTATTACAAAAACATAAACCCAAATAAAACTTTAAGTATAAATAAACCTAATGTAAAATTAATTGCAGTCGTGTGGCCACCTCCAAGTCCCTCACAGCACCAAATCGCTTATAGCTGGGGATTAGCTACACAGTTGAAAGAAAGAGCGAGTTTACGAAAACTCAGTGTGCAACCCCCTATCATTCGATCTGTATGTAGCGTACAGTATCAGACTGGGCTGAGCCCTATTTAGAAGTAGTACAGAGTGGGCCTTAGCCCAATACAATAACAAAACAGTATAGTAACGCAACCCAACCTAATCTAGCCAACACACCACTCCATACCACCCACACACCATGTGGGAACAAAGTCGACCCACCCAGCCAACACACCAATATCACAGCAAAGCTGCCATTAATAATATCACAGCAAAGCTACCAGTAACAGTAATGCAGTAGAGCTGCCAGTATCAGTATATATGGCAAAGCCACCAGTAACAGTACGCTTCCTCCATAACAGAATCCCAACCCCATGCAGAATGTCATCTCATAAATCATACGTGAATGCAGAATGTCATGCTCAGTACAGTCATATACATCTCAACACATTAGTCATTATATCACTAGGGGTTTAGCGGCCATAACGGTGTAGATAGGCCAAAGACCCATTATTCGGCCCAAGTGGGCCCATATGCTAAAGTGGCCCATTTAGCCCAGGTTTAGCCATGGCTATATGAACTATACAGCCCAGCCCAGTATTTGCCACGTATCGTGGATTTCATCTGTGTGGAGCCACAAGCCCATTAGGCCCACACAGCCCATTTCTGCCCAAAATAGCCTAAGCCCATGAGAACGCCCATGGTCGCCTCTATAGTCTTACGCCTATAATTCGTGGGCTTGGTTTACCACACAAGCGATCGCATGCTCGTGTGGCCTCAAAAGTCGTATCTTCAGCTTTTCGGCTTTTCGGCTTTTATTATTTTATAGTTGAAAGGGGGTGTGGTTACACACCTGGTTGTGAATACTTGTATAAAGCCTTCGAACACGAACCTACATTAATCAAGACATTCAGTTAAATGTTTGGCATTAGGGTCAACACCCTCTTACTAATACTTAGTCCCAAAAAGAACAGCAACAACACTTGCCTTAATCCACGGATGAAGTTTAACCCGTCAATAATGTTAATCGAAGGTTGGCCACACCCTTTTTTACTGAAAAGTAGCATTATCCAGGAAACCCATTAACAACAATCGCATAATCCAAAGATTTGAATCGAAACCTATTGCCTAAATAACACTCAAAACCAAAGATAGGGCATTCGGCCAACACCCCACATGTTAGCCCACATACTTACCTTAAATTGAGTGATAAAAAAGCAGTTTCGACGGCTAAATATCACCAAAACTCCTTCACTTCTCGAGGAAACTTTTGAGAATAAAAAGAATAGCACACCTAAAAGAAGAAGACAAGAATCGGCTATAAGAGAACAAGAGAAGGGATGAGCATTCGGCTTAAAGCAGAGATAACCAGAAAAAGATTAGAGATAAAAACAAGCAAGAGTTGACTGTACCTACCACAGTCGTCAAACCGCAACAAGATGAAGAGATGAGGAGGAGAGAATCAGTCATGAACCAATGACACCAACTGAAATGGATGAAAAAGAGGAGAAGAAAGGACAATAAGCAACCGGTTCACCAACAAAAAGGGAGCAAAGAGGGAAGAAGGAAAAGAAATACAGAGAAGAGAGAAAAGAGAGGTTCGGCTAGGAGAGAAAATCAAAGGACAGAAACCCAATCGACACTACCACATCCACACCCTCAAAATCCTTTATTTTCTCTTAATAACTCTCCCTGATTCTCTCCACAAAACACTCCAACATCCCATTCAAACTCTATTCAAACTCTCATGACCAATTCAACCTCAGAGTCTCAGTCCAACTCCACTACCTACCCAGCTCAACAGTAAAATAATTACTCCATTTCACAACCTAGGACTCGAACTCAAGTCCCTAGCAGAAGCAACATGCCACCTTGCCACTAGATCACACACTCTCTTTGTGTCATAAAACAAGCACTATTATTTGTAAGGCCTATATGACAGTGTCCAGATTCATTTAAGAGCAATACTGAAAATTAACAACAGCCAAGACTTAAACCCAAGCTTCTCAAACACTCCCAAACCCACTCAAATCACTAAGCTAGTAAAACGAACATGTAATTTGTGTCAATAACACAAAATTAAAAACTCTAATTTTTGGGGCGTTACAACTCTACCCCGTTAAAAAAATTTTGACCTCAAATTTACCTGATCAGAATAGTTGAGGGTATTATTGTCACATAGCCTCCTCTGGTTCCCACGTGGCTTCCTCTGAGCCGTGATTATGCCAATGTACTTTAACTAGTGGAATAGATTTCCTCCTCAGTACCTTAACCTCACGATCCAAAATCTGCACTGGCTCCTCCTCGAACGTCAGATCTAGCCTAACCTCGATTTTCTTGACTAAAACTATATGGGTGGTATCAGAGCGATAACACCTTAGCATGGATACGTGGAATACATCATGAATCCGGTCCAACTCTGGAGGTAATTCAAGTTGATAGACGACTGGTCTCACACGCTTCAGTATATGATAAGGCCCAATGAACCTAGGGCTTAGCCTTCGCTTCCATCCAAACCTCAGAATCTTCTTCCATGGTGAGACTTTAAGAAAGACATAATCCCCTATAGAGTACTCGATCTCTTTACGTTTCAAGTCTGCATAAGACTTCTGTCTGTCTGACGCTATCTTTAAACGATCTCGAATTAGCCTTACCTTGTATTCAGCATCAGAAACTATTTCAGGCCCCAGAGCTCGTCGCTCACCCAACTCAGTCCAACACGTAGGAGTACGACACCTACGACCATATAATTGTAACACCCTTACCCGTATCCATGGTCAAAACAGAGTACGAGGCATTACCAGACTTAACCATACACATAGACAAAAATCGGGCCATAAAATTTCATTTAATTCAAATCTTTTCGAACACATGCATAGACTCATATTTAAAGACATAACGTGGCATAAATGAGCACTTACACATCCATAATCATGCAATAACATGTCTCTCACTTCAAGCATATTTTCTTACCATCCTGCATATAATATACATTATTACATTACCATCCTCCGGTTATATGATAAAAGCAGCTATGCTGCCTGTGGAGAGTTATGGCAGGGTGGGTCGAGTTAATCCCCACATTGTGTGTTGGTTGGTACGGGTGGAGAGTAGCGGATGGTGGGTTGAGTAGTCTCCCCAAATGGGCTTGCATTCTCTCATTGACATTACATGTGATATTGAAATGGGCCTATGAGCCATACCGTTTACAGTAAAGGCTTCGGCCCAGTGTTATGAAATATGAAGTGTGAAAAGGGCTATGGCCCAGTACATGTTGAGATTGGATTTGGGCTTAGGCCCAATAGGCTGTTATTGTTTTGGGCTCTGAAAGGGGCTTGTTTCACAGTGAGTTTCCAAACTCACCCCTTTCCTTAACCTTGCAGGTGAGCCTTGGGCTAGAGGGGATTCAGAGTAGCCATGGTGATCGCCTTTGGACTTTTAAATAAGCGTTGGTTTTCATTAAATTTCCTTTAATTATTATTTATTTTGGGGTTGTAATAAGGCCATTTTAACTTTCCTTTTATTTCTTTTCGGGATTATTTTAATTTTAATAACTTTAAACCTGGTTGATAATTATTCAAATGGGCTACACTTAGGACGTGTTTTCAAAACGATACTTGTTTTCAAAATAGCTCAATGCCACGATTAATCGATTTATCAAATATGTCCACTTGATCAAATTTACAACTCGATATAACAAAGTGTGGCTATGGTTGTGGGCATGTCTAGGATTGGATCCAATCAAAGAGCTTGGTACTTAAGCAGCCTTCATGGCTCACCTCCTCTGTCTCGGATACCTACCTGGTGCCCAGCTTCCATACACTTTGTTAACTCAACAAAATATATTGTTTTTAAAACACTAAAACGGAATGTGGGTTTTCAACTCCAATGTGGCACTTCAGATTCGGCCATAACGTCTGGGCCGGGTTTTGGGTGTTACAAAATCTTATTCTCATTTTATACCACCATAACGTAGTTACCAATTTGTCCATTAAACATCCATATTCAAGGCAAAGTTACTCATTTCCATTTAATTCATGATCCACTGGCCTGCATTTAACTTACCTGATGTATTACCAATCACGCATAACAAAAGCTAACTACATCATCACATTAAAACATAGGACATAGCATGATTAATTAAACTTATAAACCATAATGGATAAGGACCACATCTCAAGATCATATACGATAACTCAATGCAGACTGATACGTATGGTCAAAATCATAATAATAATACATATCACAAACCAACTTCCTATACATGCCACTCACTTGATATTTCTAATATTTGAATTAATTCTCCCAAAAATGATAGTTTGATAGTGTGAATTTGCCTCCGACGATCTCCAACCCCGAGCCGACCTGCCAATACTAAAGAAATGGAGAGGATGGGTAAGCTTTATGCTTAGTAAGTCCATATGAAATTAATAAGCAATTACTAACATGCTTTTCAAGAGAAAACACTACAATTGTAGAATTACACATGTTCAGGTTAAGCTGTTTTATTGAGTTACAGTTACTAAATCATTCATATCCGAAGATACAAAACTCCAAATTTAGTTTTGTTAATTTTCCTTGAAACTAGATTCATATACCTCTCTCCCATAAAATTTCTAGAATTTTTCGCTTAGCCAATTAGTACAGTTTATTCATTAACGTTTCCCCTATTTTGCAGTCCAACAGTTCTGACCTCTCTTCACTAAACATATTTCGGGACTCGGATGATGTTCCCATCCATTCCTTCTGAAAGTAGACTCATTGAAGATTCTATTCATATAAATTATAACTCATAATTAGTTTTGTACAATTTTTAACAAATTTTCCAAGTCAAAATAGGGGATCTCGAATTCATTCTGACACTGTCTTAGAAAAATTAAAATATCACATAATATAGAACTCTTTTGCTCCCCCTGTTTCTTTTATATGAAAATAGACTCATTAATCTTTAATTCCATAATTTTTTGAAATTTAATTCAACTTACACAATTTTTTGGTGAATTTTCAAAGTCACGTAACTGTTGTTGTCCAATATTGTTTTACTACTAAAATTCACTCTTACATAATTTCACTTAATCCATTTTGTCTTATCAGAGTTCACTCAAATATCAAGCACATTGCTCATAATTTTCATAAACATATACCTGCACTTATTCATCATATAATCATGTTCACATGTATTTTACTTAATCGATTTTCTCGTTGAACTCTTCGGAATAATAATTGATTCTCAGTTGCCTGCACATATTTTCACACTTGTAGACAAGGCTATCTAGTACGCATAGTAGCCTGCACTTAGTACTACACATGCGACCAATAATCCGGTACACGGAGTAGCCTGCACTTAGTACTACACACGTGACCTAACCATCTGATACACGTAGTAGCCTGCACTTAGTACTACACACGTGATCGAAGTTATCGAGTACGCATAGTAGCCTGCACTTAGTACTACACATGCAACCAATTATCCGGTACACGTAGTAGCCTGCACTTAGTGCTACACACGTAACCTCACAATAGATCATTCGTATCATTTCTATTCCGAAGGCTCAACCGGGAAATTCCTCACTTTCCAACATGTTACAAATTTATTCACAGTCCTTTTTCAATTTGCAATTTACAACAAATAGTCATTCTATAGGTAGCCACAGTTCGTATGATAACAAAATATAATAAAATAAAAAGAATCAATAAATTATTTACGTACAAACTTGTCGAAATCTCATCAAGTACAACCGTGTATCAATTCATGCAACCCAAGTAATAGTAATTTAACACTCAATTCATGTAACAATAATTTGTCATTCAATTTCACATGACACAACAAGCATTACATTTTTCCATATCATACATACCATCCATCAACTTCTCTTAAACATATTAACTCATACAATTTATGCCATATCAATAGAGAATTACAATTCATGCATGGTATTGCATTATTATTAACACACGAACTTACCTCGATCCAGAAACGACAATTTACCATTTTAGTCCATAATATTGTATTTTCTCGATTTAAGCCCGAATCTCGATTTCCTTCATCTATAATATCACATTTAGCCTAATAATTAGTCACATTATTCATATGGGTCCAAAAATCATATTTTTTACAAATTTTCATTTTGACCCCTAAACTTTTGCATATTTGCACTTTTGCCCCAAGGTTCGGAAATTAAAATTCATCCTATTTTCTTATGTTTTATGACATTCTGATCATTTTTCCCTTCTATGGTAACATCAAATTCTCACTCTAACATGTACTTATGAACATTAGGTATTTTTACCGATTATGTCGTTTTACTCGTTTTCACGTAAAATCACTTAGCAAAAGTAGTTTAACACAATTTCAAGCTTCATATTCTACCATTAAACATCAAAAATACATGCATATCATTCATGGGTAAATTTTTAAACACAAACCCTAGCTCAAAATAATGGTAGAAATAGCCAGAACATGTTACCGGGACTTCAAAAATGTAAAGAACATTAAAAACGGGGCTCGGGATCACTTACAAATGAGCTTGGAAAGCTTGAAAACCCTAGCCATGGTGTATTTCATGAAAAATTCGGCCATGAGGAAGAAGATGAGCAAATTTGGCTTATTTTGGCATTTTTAATTCATTTAATTACCAATTTACTAAAATGCCCTTAATGAAAAACTTTTAAAAACCTATCATACCATGTCCATTTTTGTCCAAAAACTTCAAAATGGTCTAATTACCATTTAAGGACCTTTAATTTAAAAAATCATAATAATTAGACACTTTTAACATGTAGAACTCAACTTTTGCACTTTTTACAATTTAGTCCTTTTGACCAAATTGATTGCCCAAACGTCAAAATTTTCGAACGAAATGTTCACGAAATCATTCCATGCGATCTTAGACCATAAAATTATAATAAAAATGAATTTTCCTCATCAGATTTGTGGTCTTGAAACCATTGTTCTAACTAGGCCCAAAATCAGGATGTTACAATAATGCTTCGTATGGTGCCATCTAGATGCTGGACTGGTAGCTATTGTTATATGCGAACTCTGCTAACGGCAAGTAGTCTTCCCAACTACCTTGAAAATCAATCACATAGCTTCTTAGCATGTCCTCCAGTATCTGAATCACCCTCTCTGACTGACCTTCTGTCTGAGGATGAAATGCAGTACTTAAGTCTAACCTTGTACCCAGTGCCTCTTGTAACTTCTTCCAAAATTGAGATATGAATCGAGGATCCCTGTCAGATATAATAGAAACTGGTACCCCATGCAGTCTCACAATCTCATCCACATATAACTTAGCGAACTTCTGCAGCGAATAATCAGTACGGACCGGTATAAAATGGGTAGATTTAGTCAATCGATCTACGATAACCCATACCGAATCCTTCTTAGCAGGCGTTAAGGGCAACACACTCACAAAATCCATGGTTACCCTCTGCCACTTCCAGAGTGAAATTTTAACTGGTTGCAGTAAGCCTGAAGGCAGTTGATGTTCAGCCTTAACTTGCTGACATGTCAGACACTTACTTACAAAATCGGTAACTTTGCGCTCAAGTCTTGGCCACTAGTACAACTCACGAAGATCTCGGTATAACTTGTTTTCGCCAGGATGCATAGCATATGGACTATTATGCACCTCTTGCAGTATAGACTGCCTCAGATCAAAATCCTTCGGTACACAGACTCTCTCACGAAAACACAGTACCCCTTCACTATTCAGTCCAAAATCTAAAATCTCCCTATTCTCAACTTGTCGAAAACGAAGAACCAATAACCCATCCATCAACTGCTTACCCCTAATCTGTTCAGTCTATGTCAGTTTAACTTGCAACTCAACCATCAAGCTACCATCATCAAGTAAGCTGAGACGAGCAACCATCGCTCTTAAATCAGCTACAGCCCTGCGGCTCAGTGCATTAGCTACCACATTAGCCTTACCAGGATGGTATTCAATTGAGCAGTCATAATCCTTGAGCAACTCTATCCACCTTCACTGCCTAAGATTCAGCTCCTTCTGAGTGAGGAGGTACTTAAGGCTTTTATGATCAGTGTAAATGATACACTTCTCACCGTACAAGTAACGCCTCCAGATTTTTAGAGAAAATACCACCGCGACTAACTCCAAGTCATGTGTAGGGTAATTCGCCTCATGGGTTTTAAGCTGACGAGACGCGTAAGCAACCACCTTACCCTATTGCATCAACACACAACCAAACCAACGTTTGATGCATCGCTAAAAATAGTGAATTCCTTCCCAGATTTTGGCTGTATCAAAATAGGGGCCTCAGTCAAAACCTTCTTTAATTTCTCGAAACTTTCTTGCTGCCTATCATTCCAATCAAATGGTACTCCTTTTCGCAGTAACTTAGTCAGAGGTGTAGCAATCAGTGAAAACCCCTCTACAAAATGTCTATAATATCAAGCTAGACCCAGAAAACTTCGAATCTCAGATACGGTCTTAGGTGATTTCCAATCCAGAATAGCTTCGAATTTTCGAGGATCAACCCTAACCCGCTCGGCCGATACCAAGTGACCCAAAAATTTCACCTCGCGCAACCAGAACTCACATTTGCTGAATTTAGTGCATAACTGCTTCTCCCTCAAAATCTATAGAACAACACGGAGATACGCATCATGTTCTTCCTTAGTTCTAGAATACACCAGGATATCATCTATAAATATTATCACGAACCGATCTAGATGGGGCTGGAACACTCGGTTCATCAGATCCATAAAGGCAACTGGTGCATTCATTAGCCTAAATGACATCACTAGGAACTCATAATGACCATTACGAGCCCTAAACACTGTCTTGTACACATCAGTCTCTTTAACTCTCAGCTAATGATACGCAGAACGAATTCTATTTTGGAGAAAATTGAAGCTCCGCACAACTGATCAAATAAATCATCTATCCTCGGCAAAGGGTACTTATTCTTGATAGTTAACTTGTTCAACTGCCGATAGTGGATACACATACGCATAGATCCATCCTTATTCTTCACGAACAACACTGGTGCTCCCCATGGAGACACACTGGGTCGAACGAACCCTCGGTCCAGTAGTTCTTGAATTTCAGCTTTTAACTCCACCAGATCCTTAGGTGCCATCCTATAAGGGGCAATGGACACTGGAGCTGTTCTCGGTAGGAGCTCAATGTCAAACTTGACCTCACGGCTCAGAGGAAACCTTGAGAGTTCATCAGGAAATACATCAGGAAAATCTTTAATAGTTCTAATACCTTTGACCGAAGAACCCTCAGAATCAGATACACCAATGTATGCTAGAAACGCCTCACAACCCTTATGAAGATAATTTTTCGGCCCCTAGTATAGAGATTACATTTGATAGATAGTCCTTTCGCTCCCGAATCACAACCACCTCCTTATCCTCAGTAGTCTTCGACACCATACGCTTAGCAGCACAATCCAAACTTGCACGGTATTTAACCAGCCAATCCATCCCCAAGATAAGGTCGAATTCACCAAACGGTAGCTCCATCAAATCCGTTGGAAAGATTACTCCTTAAACCTCTAAGGGCACATTCCTGAACAAC
Organism: Gossypium hirsutum; assembly: GCF_007990345.1. Classification (NCBI taxonomy): domain Eukaryota; kingdom Viridiplantae; phylum Streptophyta; class Magnoliopsida; order Malvales; family Malvaceae; genus Gossypium; species Gossypium hirsutum. The sequence continues at coordinate 29,646,724 of NC_053433.1, read as the reverse complement.
TTATTTACCCTTACCGACTGTCCCAGTGGACTTATCACAGTCATTTCACTAATAGTACTGACACACAAGATACCCAAGGTTCCAGACACAGTGCATGCAATGTATGAGTGCGTAGACCCAATATCAATCAAAGCAGTATAAGGTACATCATGGATTAGGAACATACTAGTTATAACATCTGGGGCATCTCCATCCTCTCGGCAACGTGCAGTGTATACTAGAGCTGGCTGTCTCTCCTCAGTACTACCATCACCTCTGCCAGGTGCTCCACGACCTCGCCCCAAACCATTTCCACCTCTGTATTGACCACGGCCTCTCGGTGGCTGCTGAACACCTCTCGCTGGTTGTACATAACCATGTCCTGTAGCTTGCATCTGAACAGGTCCCTGTGGACAATTCTTAGCTTGATGCTCCATATACCCATATCTGAAACATGCCCTAATTTTCTTCCAGCACTCACCCAAGTGATGTCTCCCACAATCTGTACAAGGCTGCAATCTCGCAATAGGAACCCTAACTCGGACTGGCCCATCAAACTTGACCCTCTTTTTAGACCCACTAAACGAACCTGAGGGACCTGGTCCCTCTTATTTCTGCTGATATGCTTTTCTTGGTTCTCATGCTCAGAGCGCTTCACATCCTTGGCGATCTTCACCTTTTCTACGAGGGCAGAAAATCTCACTCCCTCTGCAGAGCTATCAGGACTCGTAACTCATCTCAGAGGCCATCCTCGAAACTCACACAGCATTCATATTTAGTCGCGACAATCCCACGAGCATAGCGGATAAATCGTAAAAACACTGCCTCATATTCTGTCACAGATTTATTCCCTTGGGTCAAGCTCAAAAATTCCCTTATTCAGGCGTCCACATAACTTGTGCCCACATATTTTCCTTAGAAAGCCGCCTTAGGGAAATCCCATGTTAACTGGTCGGCCGGAGTAGCCTCTCTCACAGTAAGCCACCACTGATAGGCTTCGTCCCATAGTAAAGACACTGCACCCTTTAGTTTCTGCTCAGAAATGCAGTCGAGATTGTTCATTATTCTCTCTAAGGCTTCCAACCAGTATTCAACCACATTAGGGGCTACTCTAGAAATACCCTTAAAAATTTCTGCTCCATTGGACTGGAGTCGTTCCAAAATTAACCCATGACCCTCAACACCTGTATAGGTTCCATTAACTCTCTCCAAAATTCGGAGCATAGCCTAGGATAGTGCGTCATCCCCAATTGCTAAATCGTACGATCCCATCTCAGTTACTAGTGATAAACTGTAATTTATACATATTTTTATCCCATGTTAATCACATTTATGGATGATTTCTCCTTAGATTTGGTGAATTCGATGTTTCTAATCCTTTAATCTCATGTTTTATACTTAGGTGAGTAGAGGAGAGTAAAAAGAGCGAGAAAAAGGCCAAAAACGGAGAAAATGGGTTGACATGGGAAATCAACATGGCCTGGACTTCCTCATACGGGTAGTTCACACGCTCGTGTCTATTTAACAAATTTCAATACGGCCTAAGCCATCTCACACGGGCGTGTCCCTGTCAAGCCCAAATCTAATCCTATTTGAAAAAGGCCATTTTTGAGGGTTTTGAAGTATTCTAAAGCCTATATAAACACCCCAGGAGGTACCTAGAAGACACATAGAGTAGGAGGCAAGGAATTACTCGAAGAAAGCCAATTGTTCCATCTTAGCAGTCAGATTCACCTTCAAGACTGAAGATCTCCCTTTAATTCCCTTCAAGAGTTCTTGGGTTTCCTTTATGTTTTGTTATCATTATTCTTTTGAGATGTTTTCTTTTATAAATATGAACTAAACCCTTTAAATACCTAAGGGGAATGATACCTAAGACGGATCTTGTTGTTTTATCTGAATTATATGATAAATATTTGATTTGTTCTTAATTATGTATTCTTAATTCTTGCTTTGATATTCCAGGATATTAACTTAAGATTTGATGTGCTTATTCAGAGGACAAAAAGTCCTTGTCTAAGAGTAGATCTAACATAATTAAGCGGATTAAGGTGAAACCTAATAAGGGAATCCATAAATTTAGTTAATGCAACACTAAGGGTTTTAATTAGAAAGATATTTCAATTAATCAACCTAAGGTTAGATGTTGTTAGTCTCAAGAAAGATAATAATATGAATTAGGGATTTCTACGGATCAAGTCAAATGAATAAATCGTCTAATTCAGAGTCAATAACAAGTGAAGTCTAGGTGGATTTTTCCTTAGGTATTGTCCAAATCATTCAGTTTTCATAAAAGTTATTTCCCCAATTCACTTTCTGTGCATTCTCAGTGTAGTAATTAGTTTAGATAAAACAAATCCCTTTTTTTTAGGCTAGATAATAAAAAGAAAGTTAATAATAGTACTTTTAGTTCCTTTGAGTTCGACATTCCGGTCTTGCCATAAGCTATACTATTGTTCGATAGGTGCACTTGCCTTTGTCGTGATAATAGTTAGTTTTCAAGAATGGTCATTCACAAATTATAAAACTTATCACAATTTACATCAATCAAGTTTTTGGCGCCGTTGCTAGGGAACTAAAATATTAGGAACGCTTAATTTTTATTACTTTAGCTATTTTTTTATTGCAATTTACATTTTATTTTCATTTTTGTTACTAAATTGTTTTTCCTTCTGGAGGTTTTTATAGTTTATGACTAGAAGAAACCCGTCGGGACCATTGCTTTTTGATAGTGAAATCGATCGCACAGCTCGCAAAAATAGAAGAGAAATAAGGTGAAGCCTAAGATACACAGAGGAAGAGCAAGAGGATGATATTTCCACCACAATCGAGAAGATGGCTGAAAATTAGAAAAATCCGCTACCTCTTGCGATTGCTGCTGATCCAGTAGATCAGAATCCTGTTCCACGCACTATGTATGATTATGCTAAACCTACTTTAACATGAACTGAGTCAAGTATAGTTAGGCCTGCTGTTGCTGCAAATAATTTTGAACTGAAACCTAACACGATTTAAATGATACAACAGTTTGTTCAGTTTGATGGTTTGCAAGACAAGGATCCAAACACTCATTTGGTGAATTTTCTGGAGTTTTGTGACACTTTTAAGATCAATGGCATTTCTGACGATGCCACTCACCTTCGGTTGTTTCCTTTTCATTGAGGAACAAAGATAAACAGTGGTTGAACTCGTTACCATGAGGGTTAATCACTACTTGGGAGCAAATGACTGAAAAATTCTTACTTAAATATTTTTCGCTGGCTAAAAAGGCTAAATTAAGGAATGATATCTCTTCTTTTATGCAGATGGATCTAGAAACACTCTATGATGCATAGGAGAGATACAAGGATCTATTGAGAAGGTGCCCTCACCATGGGTTACCTTTATGGTTACAGGTTCAAATGTTTTACAATGGTGTGAACCCCTCAACAAGGCAACTTATCGACGCAGCTGCTGGTGGGACTATCAATAACAAAAACACCTGAAGTGGGTTATGAATTTATTGAAGAGATGTCATTGAATAACTATCAATGGTAAGTCATAAGAACAAAGCCGACAAAAGCAGCCGGTGTTTTCAACCTCGACGCAGTTACTATGCTATCTAACCAGGTAGAACTTTTAAATAAAAAGATTGACAGTTTATATGGTTCTACTCAGGTACATCCCGTGATGAGGAGCAATTCAATTAGAGGAGGAGTACACACAGAATATCAGTCCTTCAACCCTAGCATCAAGGAGGAACAAGTTCAATATATGGGTAACAATAATTCTAGACCTCAAAATAACCCATACAGTAATAATTATCATGCAGGTTGGTGAACCATCCCAATTTTTCATGGGGTGGTCAAGGAAATCAAAGGCCACAACATCCCCTAGGTTTTCAACAACCACCTTACCAGTAGGAAAAGAAGCCAAACCTTGAGGAGATGCTAACGAAATTTTTCTCAGTGTAAGAGACTCATTTTCAGAATACCAAAACAACACTTAAAAATCAACAAGCGTCGATCCAAGGGCTCGAAACTCAGATAAGCCAACTTGCCAAATTAATTTCTGAACGACCACAAGGTAGCCTGCTGAGTAACACTGAGTGTAACCCAAAGGAGCAGCTTAATGCGATTACTGCTCAAGATGAAGAAAAGTTAGTCGAACCTGAACCAGAACCAAGGCAAGGAATTGTAGCAAGTAAAAGTAAAGGTGAGGTGGACCACAATGAGCAAAAACTGAAAAGTAGATAGTACAAACCTTGTATGCCATACCCCAGTGCGACAAGGAAAGACCACACCAACGAACAATTTGGTAAATTCCTTAATCTATTAAAGAAATTACACATTAACTTACCATTTATTGAAGCTCTTTCGTAGATGCCAAACGCAGTTAAATTTTTAAAGGAACTTTTAGCAAATAAATAGAAGTTGGAAGAGGCATCGAATGTAAAGTTGAACACAGTTTGGTCAGCTGTTCTACAAAATAGGCTACCCAACAACTTGAAAGATCTAGGGAGTTTTATGATTCCTTGTTTGATTGGTAGTTTGAACGTGAATAATGCATTGGCTGATTTAGGGGCGAGCATTAATGTTATGCCTTATAAAATGTTTAAATAGCTAGGTCTTGGGAAACCCAAACAAACTAGGATGAGCATTCAATTGGCTGATAAAACCATTAGATTTCCTAGGGGTATCATTGAAGATGTGCTTGTTAAAATCGATAAATTTATATACCCAGTAGACTTTGTTGTTCTAGATATGGAAGAGGATAGTAACATACCTTTAATTTTAGGACGACCCTTTTTAGCAACTGCTAAAACCATTATTGATGTTGGTACAAGTAAACTCACACTTCATGTAGGTGATGAAACGATCACTCTTCAAGCTCGTAATTTGAATAACACATCGAATATTGAAGGTGGTTGCATAAATCATGCTACTAATACTAGTCCTATGGTGCAACCTTCTTTGCAGGAAACACATTCGAAGAGCATACATGAGCCATGTGCAAGTAACAACAAAGGACCCATCTATGACGAACGAAGACTTTAGGTCGATGAACTAGATGAATGGAAAACACCTGTCAAGGAGAAACTAAAAGCACACGAAAAACTGAAGTGACACCACAATGAACATAGGGATGAAACAAGGCAAATTAAAGTTGGGGACAAAGTATTGATAGATGCAAATGACCCCCGAATTGCTACTTTAGAGCACAATACGGACAAAGCAACTCCATTCACGGTAATGAACATCTTTCCGGTATAGTCGAGATAACACATACTATATTCAGAACTTTTAAGGTAAATAATACCCGACTCAGACCTTATTTTGATAAAATTGATAGTAGACGTGAGGAGTTTCAACTATTTAATCCACCATAATCACATGAAAGAGAGGTAAGTCGAGCTTGGACTATAAATAAGCACTTCTCGGGAGGCAATCCAAGCACTAACAGTGTTAACTTCTTTAAATTTTGGTTTTTATTAACTGAGTCTGTAAATAAAGGTTTTCCAAAACCACACAGCCCGGCATACAGGCGTGTCGTAGGCCATGTGCATACCACGGGAGACGACAAGGCTGTGCGATACGACCGTGTGAGAACAGAATAATTTTTTCCCCAACACGGAATTCGATAAATTGCCACGGCCGTGCGATGTGGCCGTGGGCAATTTTGTCAAAGCAACACGGGCGTGCGACACGCCAGTGGTTGAAACTGCCAAATTAACACAAGCGTGCGACAGGTCTATGCCCACCAGCCATGGTCGATACTGTCGAAATAACATGGGCATGCACATACATACACGGGCGTGGGAGAAGCGAACGAAGTAGGACACGGCCGTGTGCACCAACACGCCCAAGGAACATGGGCATGGGCCGAATTTTAGATGCGCCTAAATTTGAAAATCATGAAACACACAGGCTAAAATAAGGGCACACGGGCGTGCCCGATGACTGTGTGCCCCAATATCTATATAAACCCCTCACTATTCATCATCTCCTTCCCCAAAACCTAACCCTAGCCATCAAAATCCTTTTCTCCACCACCGACCGGCCACCCCTAGCCCTATTCTCTTCTCCCATTTTTTCTCCCCTCTCTCCTCTTCTCCCCTTGCTCAACCCACACGGCCCCACCACCCACGCCCGTGGCCGACCCCAACCGTACTCAACCTTCATACCATCGCTCCTCCGACCACCGGTCCTCTTCCAATGGTTTTACCTTCTCTTTTACTTTCTTTTAATGCTTGCTAACATGATTTTTACCCTATTATTTTTCTACGAATTGTTTATCATCCTCATTCCTAGGATTTAGTTCACATACTTTGTATCATATTCTTACCATGCTTAGCTACTTTCATCTAGTTCGGTTTTAATTTAGTCATGCTATCACTTTGCCATTTGCCATAAAGTCTCTGTTAAGTTTGATTGCTTTTGGTTGAGTCTTGTTAGTGTTAGTAATTTTTGATTGCATTTGTTAGTTTAATTCATGGTTAATTCCTTTTTATCTTTTTATTTTTATCTTTTTAAAACTATTTTTTATTTTATTTTAATTTTTTTCATCCTTAGGTTTTATATTTTATATTGAACAATTTATATTTTCGGCCATTTTTTTACGAATAATCATGCTACTTTATGTTTCCTAAAGAATTATTGATTTGATCACAGTTATAAAGAGCTCCAAAGCTCACTATTACTTAGGAATTTGCAACTCCACTAGAAAAGGTTCTCCACGACTACCATGTCCTGCTCAACCACGACCATAGCTATCACCAGATATAATATTCTCTTGGCGCAGGACCTATGGACTAACGAACCTCTACCACCACCGGAGTATCCTCCTCTAATCTCGCACTTGCCTTAGCCGACCACTCTCTATGAATACGATTCAAGAATTCCATTTAACATTCAGGAAGTTTCACTTCTCTCCCTATCTTATGATCTTATATCTATATTTTTCAGTAAATCTATCTTTGTACATTGAGGACAATGTACATCGTAAGTAGGGGGTTATTCATATCATTATTAGAAAAATCCCTGAATTTTGTCTTGTTCTCAAATAATCTTCTCATATCATTATTAGAATGATTTTTGATTAATTTTTTATTTTTATTGATTTGTCTTGAATTAAAACATAGGCATTTATGCATTGATTGTTTAAACTTTAAGGAATTAAAGAATCAAGCATGATAAGTTGATTTTTGAGAATTAAAAATTTTTAGGTTGTTTCCCCAAGTTTAGGTATTATCTTGAGTTGAAATTCACAGGTTTAACATCAAAAAGCCATAATTTTTCTGAGATCTTAAGCCTTTAGAGCATCTATTATTTCTTTCATGCTCACTTTTGTTATTGCTATGAGTGCGTCAATATTGATTTGTTATTCTAGAACTTGCTTGATTATGCATGTCAATACCACACCTTTGATTTGAAATGTTGAGATGATAAAGGCACCTAGGTTTAGCCCACTCACTCTGTAAAAGCCTACCTCTATAATTAACCCTTAATGAACCCTTTTGAGCCTAACAAGCTATTAATTGATTTACCCTTAATATTAACCCATAACTCATTATTGTTGAAATCCCCTCAATTAATTTAATCCCTATTTTTGTCGAGATTCGATTTGAATAAATTGCTTAGCTATTTTTTATGTTTTAGCAAAGTTCTATAATATTTGACTTGTTCTTAAAAAAAATTTACGTAATGCTTAGATTAAAACGATGTTATCCATGAAGAAAAGCTCAATTAGGAATGTAAATTGTCAATTGTAGTATTTTTCTAGTTAGGTAATTTTGCAATTCAATCTCGATTCTAACCTTTTCTATTAGCTTGTGACCACACCCCCTAACCAAAGCCACGTTACAACTATTTAAAGACCTTTTGATTGATGTATCATTTCAATATACAGTGGTAGAGATTTGATTTTCATGCAAGCTCATGGTAAAAACTTTTCATATTGACTGTTGAGTGCTAAATTTCTTGTCCTTAAACACCTCGAGTGATTTGAGTGAATATTTAGTGAGGATGTCAAATTATGTGATATTTTGAATCAAGGGTAATTACTTAGATGAGGGGAGACACTTATATCTTCTTGATAAAATGCTCAACTTGGAATGTTTGAAATTTTGATGTCCTTCGAGTTGAACTTTCAATGTATGATTACTTATGGATTATTTTGAGATACTACTGATGAGAATTATAAGTTGAGAAGAATTTATTTTGATTGTGAGTTGAGGATTTTGCTTGAGGACAAGCAAATGCTTCAGTGTGGGGGTATTTGATAAACTGTAATTTATACATATTTTTATCCCATGCTAAGCACATTTATGGATGATTTCTCCTTAGATTTGGTGAATTCGATGCTCCTAATCCTTTAATTTCATGTTTTATACTTAGGTGAGCATAGGAGAATAAAAAGAGTGAGAAACTGGCCAAAAAAGGAGAAAATGGGTCGACGTAGGAAATCAACATTGCCTGGACTTCCTCACACGGGTAGTTCATAGTCCATGTCTATTTCACAGATTGAAACACGGCTTAAGCCATCTCACACGGGCGTGTCACACGAGCATGTCCCTATCGAGCCCAAATCTAGTCCTATTCGAAAAAGGCCACTCTTGAGGGTTTTGAAGGATTCTAAAGCCTATATAAACACCCTATGAGGTACCTAGAAGACACACGGAGTAGGAGGCAAGGAATTACTTGAAGAAAGCCGATTGATCCATCTCAGAAGCCGGATTTACCTTCAAGATTGAAGATCTACCTTCAATTCCCTTCAAGAGTTCTTAGGTTTTCTGTATCTTTTGTTATCACTATTCTTTTGAGATGTTTTCTTTCATAAATATGAACGAAACCCCTTAAATACCCAAGGGGAATGAAACCTAAGACGGATCTTGTTATTTTATCTGAATTATATGATAAATATTTGATTTGTTCTTAATTATGTGTTCTTAATTCTTACTTTGATATTCCAGGATATTAATTTAAGATTTGATGTGCTTATTCAGAGGACAAAAAGTCCCTGTCTAAGAGTGGATCTAACATAATTAAGCGGAGTTGATTGCTACTCTAGAGATAGGGTGTCATAATTTTACCGTATTAGGGTGAAACATGATAAGGGAATCCATAAATTGAGTTAATGCAACACTAGGGGTTTTAATTAGAAAGAGATTTCAATTAATCAACCTAGGGTTAGATGTTGTTCGTCTCGAGAGAGATAATAATATAAATTAGGGATTTCTACAGATCAAGTCAAATGAATAAATCGTCTAATTCAGAGTCAATAACAAGTGAAGTCCAGGTGGATTTTTCCTTAGGTATTGTCCAAATCATTCAGTTTTCCCAAAAGTTATTTCCCCAATTCACTTTCTATGCATTCTTAGTTTAGTAATTAGTTTAGATAAAACAAATCCCTTTATTTTTAGGCTAGATAATAAAAAAGAAAGTTAATACTAGTACTTTTAGTTCCTTTGAGTTCGACATTCTGGTCTTGCCATAAGCTATACTACTATTCGATAGGTGCGCTTGCCTTTGTTGTGATAATAGTTAGTTTTCAAGAACGATCATTCATAAATTATAAAACTTATCACCATTTACATCAATCAACTAGTGAAATTGGTGCCTCCCTAGCCTCAACATTAGGCATGTGGCCCGATGCCGAAGACCTAGCCCTAGCACTTCCACGGTCCCTACCACAGGCTCTTGTACCCCTTTCGCGAGTACCCCTTGTGCTCATATCAATTCGCATATTTTTGGTTTAGAAGTTTTATGTATCAATTAGTAATTTTAGTAATTATTAATAGATGTCTTATGAACAACAGTAATCAGTGTTGGTTTTCGCAGATCGAGGTCTCACTACAGTTTTCAGTTTCCTACAGTTTCAGTTTACTCTAACCAGAGTATCATAGTACATTCTCTCATCTAAAGTAATCTCAGTATTGTATTTCAATTTGATCAATCATCAGTTATCAAGAAACTTACAGATTTGACATTGGAGACTCAGTGTGCCATACCTGTGAATCCTCCAAAATATTTCAAGAATAGTTTTCTAAAAATTTCAAACATTTTCAAAACCCATTCCACAGCCGAGTTTTGCAACCTAGCTTTGATACCACTAAATGTAACACCCCGAACCCAGCCCAAATGTTATGGCCGAATCTGATGTGTCACATCGAAGTGTCTTTGCGAAAACTTTAGTGAGTCAAGTTCTTTGCTATTACCAAATCATCTTGTCAAAACATTTTATCAGATTAATTGCTTTTGATGTGCTAATTTGTTTAAGATTTGCGAAAGCTTTTAAAACCTTGAAGTTGAAACACGTATTTTGAAAAATATTATTATTTTGGAAACACGACTTTTTAAAACTAGCAGTTTTAAATAAATAAATAAAAGCCCAATTAAAATTTATATCCCATAAATGGCCTTATTACAAAAACATAAACCCAAAACGAAACTTTAAGTATAAATAAAACCAAATGTAAAATTAATCCAGTCGTGTCGCCACCTCCGAGTCCCTCGCAGCACCAAATCGCTTATAGCTGGGGATTACCTGCACAGTTGAAAAGAAAGAGTGGGTTTACGAAAACTCAGTATGCAACCCCCTATCAGTCAATCGGTATACAGTATACAGTAACAGACTGGGCCTGAGCCCTATTCAGAAGTAGTACAAAATGGGCCTTAGCCCAATACATTAACAAAATAGTACAGTAATTCAACCCAACCCAATCCAGCCAACACCATACCACCAACACACCATGTGAAGACAAAGTCGACCCACCCAGCCAATACACCAATATCTCAACAAAGATGCCAATAATAATATCATAGCAAAGCTGCCAGTAACAGTAACACAGATGAGCTGCCAGTATCAGTATATGTGGCAAAGCCATCAATAACAGTACGCTTCCTTCTTAACAGAATCCCAACCTCATGCAGAATGTCATGTCATAAATCATACGTGTATGCATAATGTCATGTATAGTACAGTCATATACATCTTAGACACATTAGTCATTATATCACTAGGGGTTTAGCGGCCATAACTGTGTAGATGGGCCCGAGACCCATTATTCGGCCCAAGTGGGCCCACACGCTCAAGTGGCCCATTTAGCCAGGTTTAGCCATGGCTATGCGAACTACACAGCCAAGCCCAGTATTTGCCGCATATCGTGGATTTCATCCGTGTGGGGCCCAAGTGTCCATTTGGCCCACACAACCCATTTCGGCCCAACATGGCCCAAAATAGCCTAAGCCCATAAGAATGCCCATGGTGGCCTCTACAGTCTTACGCCCATGATTCGTGAGCTTGGTTTACCACATGAGCGATCGCACGCTCGTGTGGCCTCAAATGCCATATCTTCGACTTTTCAACTTTTCGGCTTTTGCCATTTTACAGTTGAAAGGGGATGTGATTACACACCTGGTTGTGAATACTTACAAAAAACCTTCGAACACGAACCTACATTAATAAAGAAATTCTGTTAAACATTTGGCATTAGGGTCAACACCCTCTTACTAACATTTTGTGACAACCCAAATTAGACCCTGGTCGGAATGTGGTTTCGAGACCACATTATCGAGCCAAAAATTTATTTGCGTGTTTTAATTGCATAAATTGTTGTGTGACAGTGAATATATGAGAAATTAAATGCTTAATATTAGCATTAGGATTGTGAATTCATTGAAAAATGACCTAGTTGACGAAGTTAGAAAAGATGATAGATGAATTATAAGGATTAACTAATAATAGGTTGAGGAAGCATGGCTTTGCATGTCAATTTGCCCATAAAATTCATGGTGGCCGGCCAAGGAGTGATGATGCTCCACTCATTCTAATTTAATATGTTTCTTTGGTGAACAAATGATGGGGATAATAATAGAAAAGGGAACAAAAAAAAATGGGTGTCATACTTGCCATCTCCTAGCCGAAAAACCAAGAAAAAGAAGGGGAGAAAAGAACTTGGAAGGAATTCGGCCATTGCTTGTGCCTAGGGGGAGTGTTTGATGTTGTGGCATGAAAAATGAGGGAGTTTGAATGCTTAATAAGGAGGGAAGAAGGAGTGTTCATATTTTCTTTCTTTTGCAATTGTTCTAACTAGAGGAAGAAGAGGAAGCAAGATTCGGCCAAGGTGGTCCTTTAGACCAAGGTATGTTCAATGATATTTTTGGAAGCTTACCCTACCTTTGGGGTGATGAGTCTAGATTCTATCTATTCCATGGTTGGATTTGGGGTTGTTGGAGAGTTAGGATTCGGCTAAGGAGTTTAAAAATAAAAGCTAGTTGATACCTTGATGCTATTAGCATGCTAGTTATATGGATGTGTTAAGTTGCTTGTTATGTTAGCATGAAAGTTGAAAATTGTTAAGCTATTTTGTTGGAGGTGCCGAACTTAGGACTAGGAAGAGAATGAGTATTCGGCTAACATAGTGGAAAGGTGGTGTTGCCGATTGCTAGATTTAGACTAGGGGAGTGGCTATAATGGCCATTAAGATGTGGAACTTAAGAAATGTAGTTATATGTGGACTTAAATGATGTTATAGTTGACATTGTACATGTATACATGCATTTCGGCCATGGTCTTTGCTTGAATATGAGAGTTGTAATGTGATTTTCCTAAATTGTCTATGAATTTTTGGTTGTTGATTCCATGGTAATGGTATATTGAATCCATGAAAATTTAGTAAGGTTGCATTCGGCAACTTGCTTGGAATTAAAAATTGATGTCTAAGCTTAGGTGATTTCGATGATGATATATATATATTCATAAGTATATTTAGTTGATTCGGCTTTGGTAGTTGCATGAGGTTATTAGCCGAATATACTCACATACATATACATGTGAAATTGGATTGTAAATATTTAGCAAGGTGATTAAACTAGTTAAATTATTGATTTAGCTCAAGGAGTTAAAGGAGGTGAATCGAGCAAAGGCAAAGAAAAGGTTATCGAGTAGCCGAGTTGGAACCGTCTTACCCAACACGAGGTAAGTCATTAAGCATGTAGTTGGTATTATTTCAAATGGTCATAATGTGTATGTATTGATGCTGATTGGAATGAATAAATATACATATATATATATATGCATGTACGTATGTGATGATGAAATTGTTGAATGAAAGAAAAGAGGTAAGATGTACTGAGTTGTTGATCTCGGCACTAAACGTGCGGGATAACCATTTATGACCATGAGATTGGCGCTAAGTGCGCGGGATTAAATTGTACAGCACTAAGTGTGCGATTCGACTATGTTGCACTAAGTGTGCGAAATGAATATGATGCACTAAGTGTGCGAATTGACCATGCGGCACTAAGTGTGCGAGTCTGACTATGTAGCACTAAGTGTGCGATTTGATTACGTAGCACTAAGTGTGCGAGTTGATTATATAGCACTGAGTGTGCGGGCTCAATATACATTCGTGAATCATTATGGACACTATGTGTGCGACACCATTGAGTCGATCGCGGACAGCGGATCGGGTAAGTGTCTTGAGTACATGGCTAATAGGTGCTATGCTTATACTTGGTGTTGAGCTCGGTAAGTTGAACCTATGTGACAACTATACTTGAAGTCACGTACATAAAAATTTATCGTAGGATGGGTGAAAGGCCGTTTTGTTGTTTGACTGTAACGAAAATAAATTGATTTATGAAAATGCTTCAATGTCCTATTGATGAGTATATGGATTGTGAATGCATGAATTGATATGAAATTGAATCGATAGGTTGGAGGAACTATGGCATGGTTCGGTATGGATGGAGTAAATTGTCTCATTCCATTTTGTTTCCTCTTGTGATAATGTTATTGATGTATAGTAGTGCATTGCTTATGACTTACTGAGTTATAAACTCACCCGGTGTTTCCTTGTCACCCATTATAGGTTGCTTGGACTCATCTATTTTTGCGGGGTCGGGCCGTCATCGAAGTCATCACACCGGATAGCAAGTTTTGGTACTTTCTTCTTAGTGTGCTTAGAAGATCATTTTGGCATGTATAAGCTAGTACGTTGTGTTTGAATTATGGCATGTAAACTTTAAGCCATGCGAAAATGGCACGAATGTTCGATTGAGTTGGATCAAGGGTAGGCATGAAATGGACCTAGTTACTTTCGTAACAGATGCTGGCAGCAGCAGTGTCATGAGATTGAAAAATCACTAAAAATAGTAGGAGTGGAATTAATTGATGAATAAATTATGTAATCGAAGCTCGATGAGTCTGCTTTCATGAGGAAGTAACGAAAAGATCATACGGGCAGTATATTAAGAGATAATCAGATTTTTGTGGGACAGGGCCAGAACGGTTTCTGGATTCCCTGCTCCGACTTCATAAATTCATTATAAATTAACCAGAGATAATTAGGGGTCGTACCATATATGTACAGATTCCTCTCTGAGTCTAGTTTTCATAGAAACAAACGGCATCAGTATTGAAGCCCCGTGCAGGGAGATATCCAAGTCGTAATGGGCAAAGGTCAGTGTAGTCGACCCCTGCAACTTGGGAGACTTTGACTAATAAACTGTACTAATTGGCCCAACCAAAAATTCTAGAAAAAAATAAATAGATGGGCACATGAGTATAGTTTCTGGGAAAAATTACGAAACTGATTTTCGAGTTACGAAACTCAAGATATGATTTTTAAAACGACTAGTACACAGATTGGGCAGTGTCTGGAAAATAAATTTTGTAAGGGGTTAAAGCCAGTTAACACCTCGTGTTCGACTCCGGTGTCGGTTTCGGGTTCGGGGTGTTACATTTTATTGGTATCAGAGCCATGGTTTAGTCGGTTCTAGGACTACCATAGCACGTATGAGTCTAGCTATACATGCCATAATGTTAATGTTTAAAAGGGTGATGACTTCTGACGGTTGAAATGTTTTGTTTTGATTAGTAAATGGATCCCGGTGAAGAAAGAATTCTAGCGGATGACGTTGAGAGCGTAGCGGCTGCTCCTGCGCAAGGGACGCCGCCTGTTGAACCTCAGTCATCTGCGAATAATCAAGGTGAGGGGGCTAAACAAGCCTTCTTTACCATGATGAATGAGTGGGTCGCGCAATATGCCCGAACCAACCCGGCTGTCCAACAATTCCCAAATTTGAATAATCCACCCCAAGAGCCTGTAAGGCCATCAGTCGCTGATCCTGTGAGGCTGAGTAAGCCACCTGTAGACTTGATTAGGAAGCGTGGGGCTGAGGAGTTCAAGGCCATAGTAACTGATGATGCCGAAAGGGCCGAGTTCTGGCTTGATAACACCATTCGGGTGTTCGATGAATTGTCATGCACACCCGATGAATGTCTAAAATGTGCTGTATCTTTGTTGCGAGACTCAGCCTACTATTGGTGGAGGACCTTGATTTCCATAGTCCCGAACGAGCGAGTAACTTGGGACTTCTTTCAAACGGAATTCCGGAAGAAATTTATTAGCCAACGGTTCATTGACCAGAAGCGTAAGGAGTTCTTGGAACTCAAGCAAGGCCGTATGACTGTATCTGAATACGAACATGAATTCGTAAGACTTAGTAGGTATGCCCGGGAGTGTGTAGCTGATGAGGTTGCTATGTGCAAAAGATTCGAGGAAGGATTGAATGAAGATTTAAAGCTACTAATGGGTATTTTGGAAATAAAAGAATTCGTAACACTAGTCGAACGAGCCTGCAAGGCGGAAGAACTTGGAAAGGAGAAGAGGAAGGCTGAATTTGAAGCTAGAGATTATCGTAAAAGATCGACGGGTAAAGCTCCGTTCTCAGCTGTAAAGAAGTTCAGGGAGGACATTAATAAGTCGAGGGCGACTGCGGGAATTTCCATCAGGGCAAGACCATCGATGGGCTCCCGAGCTACTTCGGTAGCTAGTGTGGGCAATAATCGTCACGAGAAACCTGAATGTCCCCAGTGTGGAAGACGACACCTAGGTGAATGTTGGGGCAAGTCTACTAACAGGGCCTGTTACGGATGCGGTTCGAAGGACCACTTCATTAGAGATTGCACGAAGCTGGATGAGAAGAATAAGATTCAAGGTGCAAGACCTAGTGGAGTGACATCTAGAGGTAGACCACCGAGAATTTTAGGAGGCAGGGGTGGTAGTCAGAGGGGGGCCTCTGATACGGCCGATCGCGCCGAGAACCGTACTCCTGCTAGAGCATATGCCATTCGCGCACGAGAGGAGGCATCCTCCCCCGACGTCATCACTGGTACCTTCACTCTCTTTGATACTAATGTGATTGCATTGATTGACCCTGGCTCTACTCATTCATATGTATGCGAAACCTTAGCATCCAGTAAGACTCTACCTGTTGAGTCTACTGAGCTAGTAATTCGAGTGTCAAACCCTTTGGGTCAATGCGTACTTGTTGATAAAGTGTGTAAGAGATGCCCTCTAATAATCCGAGAATCCTGTTTTCCGGCCGATTTGATGCTTTTGCCGTTCGACGAGTTTGATGTTATTCTTGGTTTGGATTGGTTAACCGCGCATGATGCGGTTGTGAATTGCAAAAGCAAGACTATCGATTTGAGGTGCGCGAATAACGAAATAATCCGAGTTGAGTATGCGGACTTAAGGGGGTTGCCAGCTGTAATATCAGCAATGTTGGCCCAGAAATATGTAAGGAAAGGGTGCGAAGCATACCTCGCGTATGTACTTGATGACAAGGAGTTAGAAAAGAAACCCGAGTCGGTGCCGGTGGTTTGTGAATACCCGGATGTTTTCCTGAAGAGTTACCGGGTTTGCCACCTGTTCGGGAAATAGAGTTTGGAATTGAGCTTGTACCTGGAACTACGCCAATTTCGATCGCTCCGTATCGTATGGCACTAACCGAGTTAAAAGAGTTGAAAGCTCAGTTGCAAGAATTGACGGATAGAGGTTTCGCTCGACCGAGTTTCTCACCTTGGGGTGCACCAGTATTGTTCGTGAAAAAGAAGGACGGAACCATGAGGTTGTGCATTGACTATCGTCAACTGAATAAAGTGACGATAAAGAATAAGTATCCGTTACCGCGTATTGATGATCTGTTCGATCAATTAAAGGGAGCATCGGTGTTTTCGAAGATAGATTTGAGATCAGGTTATTATCAGTTGCGGATTCGAGATTCGGACGTACCCAAAACTGCTTTCAGAACGAGGTACGGTCACTACGAGTTCTTAGTGATGCCGTTTGGGCTCACTAATGCCCCTGCGGTGTTTATGGATTTGATGAATCGGATCTTCAGGCCGTACTTGGATCGGTTTGTAGTTGTGTTTATTGATGACATCTTGGTCTATTCAAGAGATGAGACCGAACATGCTGAGCATCTGAGGCAAGTGTTGCAAATTTTGCGGGATAAGCAGTTATATGCTATGTTCAGTAAGTGTGAGTTCTAGTTAAGAGAGGTTAGCTTCTTGGGTCATGTGGTATCCGCATCGGGTATTCGAGTTGACCCGAGCAAAATTTCAGCCATACTTAACTGGAAGCCTCCGAGAAACGTTACCGAAGTCCGGAGCTTTCTAGGGCTCGCCGGCTATTACCGACGATTTGTCAAAGGTTTCTCGATGATAGTCACACCAATGACGAAGCTACTTCAGAAGGATGTTAAGTTCGAATGGACGGAGAAATGTCAGAAAAGCTTCGATCAACTGAAAACTCATCTGACTGAAGCTCCAATTTTGGTGCAACCCGAATCGGGTAAAGAGTTTGTCGTTTATAGTGACGCATCCCTACTCGGGTTGGGTTGCGTATTGATGCAAGAAGGTCGAGTTGTGGCCTATGCGTCGAGACAATTGAAGCCACACGAGAAAAATTATCCGACCCATGATCTCGAACTAGCTGCTATTGTGTTTGCATTGAAAATATGGCGACATTATTTGTTTGGTGAGAAGTGCCATGTGTTTTCGGATCACAAAAGTCTCAAATATTTGATGACTCAACGAGACTTGAATCTGCGACAAAGACGTTGGCTTGAGTTGTTGAAAGATTACGAGCTTGTCATTGATTACCACCCGGGAAAGGCTAATGTGGTTGCGGACGCCTTAAGCCGGAAATCACTGTTTGCTTTGCGAGCGATGAATGTACACTTGTCTGTTCTACCTGAAAATGTGTTAGTAGCTGAATTAAAAGCCAAACCATTATTGACTCATCAAATTCGTGAAGCTCAGAAAGTCGATGATGAATTGGTTGCAAAACGAGCTGAGTGTGTTCCGAACAAGGAATCGGAGTTTCAGATTGATGATGATGGTTGTTTGAGGTTTAGAAGTCGTTTGTGTGTTCCAAGGAATTCGGAACTCATTCCGATGATTCTGAATGAAGCCCATTGTAGCCGAATGTCAATTCACCCGGGGAGCACGAAAATGTACAACGACTTGAAACGTCAGGTTTTGGTGGCATGGTATGAAGCGAGACATCTCCGACCTTGTTTCGAGATGTTTAATATGTCAACAAGTGAAAGCGGAACATCAAGTGCCTTTAGGGTTACTTCAGCCGATCATGATACCCGAGTGGAAATGGGACCGAGTCACAATGGACTTTGTGTCCGGACTGCCATTGTCCGCTAGTAAGAAGGATGCGATTTGGGTTGTTGTTGATAGGCTGACTAAGTCGGCTCACTTTATCCCCGTGCGTACGGATTTTTCATTGGATAAACTAGCCGAATTGTATGTTACTCAGATTGTGAGATTACATGGAGTACCTATTTCTATCGTGTCGGATAGAGATCCGAGATTCACCTCACGATTTTGGAAGAAATTGCAAGAAGCTTTGGGTACCAAGCTGCATTTTAGCACCGCTTTTCATCCCCAAACCGATGGTCAATCCGAGCGGATAATTCAGATACTCGAGGATATGCTGAGATGCTGCATCCTTGAGTTTAGTGGTTCATGGGAACGGTATGTACCTTTGATTGAATTCGCTTATAACAATAGTTTTCAATCAAGTATTAAGATGGCACCTTACGAGGCTTTGTACGGTCGTAAATGCCGAACGCCATTGTTTTGGACCGAGCTCGGTGAAAGTAAAATTTTCAGAGTTGATTTGATTAAAGATGCCGAACAGAAAGTAAAGGTAATCCGTGAAAGTCTGAAGGTAGCCACAGATCGTCAAAAATCGTATGCGGATCTGAAACGGAAGGACATTGAATATCAGGTGGGAGATAAAGTGTTCCTCAAAGTTTCGCCTTGGAAAAAGGTACTCAGATTTGGCCGTAAAGGCAAGTTGAGCCCGAGATTCATTGGGCCGTACGAAATTTCCGAACGAGTGGGGCCGGTTGCATATAGATTGATTTTGCCTCCTGAACTTGAAAAGATTCACGACGTCTTTCATGTTTCGATGCTTCGGTGCTATAGATCTGATCCTTCGCACATAATTAGTCCGTCGGAGGTTGAAATTCAGGCTGATATGAGCTATGAAGAAGAACCGATTCGAATCTTAACTCGTGAAGTGAAAGAGTTACGAAATAAGAGGGTTCCGTTGGTTAAGGTGTTGTGGCTTAAACACGGGATCGAGGAAGCAACCTGGGAAACCGAGAGCTCGATGAAAGAACGATACCCAAACCTATTTACCGGTAAGATTTTCGGGGACGAAAATTTCTTATGTGGGGGAGAGTTGTGACAACCCAAATTAGACCCTGGTCGGAATGTGGTTTCGAGACCATATTATCGAGCCAAAAATTTATTTGCGTGTTTTAATTGCATAAATTGTTGTGTGACAGTGAATATATGAGAAATTAAATGCTTAATATTAGCATTAGGATTGTGAATTCATTGAAAAAGGACCTAGTTGACGAAGTTAGAAAAGATGATAGATGAATTATAAGGATTAACTAATAATAGGTTGAGGAAGCATGGCTTTGCATGTCAATTTGCCCATAAAATTCATGGTGGCCGGCCAAGGAGTGATGATGCTCCACTCATTCTAATTTAATATGTTTCTTTGGTGAACAAATGATGGGGATAATAATAGAAAAGGGAACAAAAAAAAATGGGTGTCATACTTGCCATCTCCTAGCCGAAAAACCAAGAAAAAGAAGGGGAGAAAAGAACTTGGAAGGAATTCGGCCATTGCTTGTGCCTAGGGGGAGTGTTTGATGTTGTGGCATGAAAAATGAGGGAGTTTGAATGCTTAATAAGGAGGGAAGAAGGAGTGTTCATATTTTCTTTCTTTTGCAATTGTTCTAACTAGAGGAAGAAGAGGAAGCAAGATTCGGCCAAGGTGGTCCTTTAGACCAAGGTATGTTCAATGATATTTTTGGAAGCTTACCCTACCTTTGGGGTGATGAGTCTAGATTCTATCTATTCCATGGTTGGATTTGGGGTTGTTGGAGAGTTAGGATTCGGCTAAGGAGTTTAAAAATAAAAGCTAGTTGATACCTTGATGCTATTAGCATGCTAGTTATATGGATGTGTTAAGTTGCTTGTTATGTTAGCATGAAAGTTGAAAATTGTTAAGCTATTTTGTTGGAGGTGCCGAACTTAGGACTAGGAAGAGAATGAGTATTCGGCTAACATAGTGGAAAGGTGGTGTTGCCGATTGCTAGATTTAGACTAGGGGAGTGGCTATAATGGCCATTAAGATGTGGAACTTAAGAAATGTAGTTATATGTGGACTTAAATGATGTTATAGTTGACATTGTACATGTATACATGCATTTCGGCCATGGTCTTTGCTTGAATATGAGAGTTGTAATGTGATTTTCCTAAATTGTCTATGAATTTTTGGTTGTTGATTCCATGGTAATGGTATATTGAATCCATGAAAATTTAGTAAGGTTGCATTCGGCAACTTGCTTGGAATTAAAAATTGATGTCTAAGCTTAGGTGATTTCGATGATGATATATATATATTCATAAGTATATTTAGTTGATTCGGCTTTGGTAGTTGCATGAGGTTATTAGCCGAATATACTCACATACATATACATGTGAAATTGGATTGTAAATATTTAGCAAGGTGATTAAACTAGTTAAATTATTGATTTAGCTCAAGGAGTTAAAGGAGGTGAATCGAGCAAAGGCAAAGAAAAGGTTATCGAGTAGCCGAGTTGGAACCGTCTTACCCAACACGAGGTAAGTCATTAAGCATGTAGTTGGTATTATTTCAAATGGTCATAATGTGTATGTATTGATGCTGATTGGAATGAATAAATATACATATATATATATATGCATGTACGTATGTGATGATGAAATTGTTGAATGAAAGAAAAGAGGTAAGATGTACTGAGTTGTTGATCTCGGCACTAAACGTGCGGGATAACCATTTATGACCATGAGATTGGCGCTAAGTGCGCGGGATTAAATTGTACAGCACTAAGTGTGCGATTCGACTATGTTGCACTAAGTGTGCGAAATGAATATGATGCACTAAGTGTGTGAATTGACCATGCGGCACTAAGTGTGCGAGTCTGACTATGTAGCACTAAGTGTGCGATTTGATTACGTAGCACTAAGTGTGCGAGTTGATTATATAGCACTGAGTGTGCGGGCTCAATATACATTCGTGAATCATTATGGACACTATGTGTGCGACACCATTGAGTCGATCGCGGACAGCGGATCGGGTAAGTGTCTTGAGTACATGGCTAATAGGTGCTATGCTTATACTTGGTGTTGAGCTCGGTAAGTTGAACCTATGTGACAACTATACTTGAAGTCACGTACATAAAAATTTATCGTAGGATGGGTGAAAGGCCGTTTTGTTGTTTGACTGTAACGAAAATAAATTGATTTATGAAAATGCTTCAATGTCCTATTGATGAGTATATGGATTGTGAATGCATGAATTGATATGAAATTGAATCGATAGGTTGGAGGAACTATGGCATGGTTCGGTATGGATGGAGTAAATTGTCTCATTCCATTTTGTTTCCTCTTGTGATAATGTTATTGATGTATAGTAGTGCATTGCTTATGACTTACTGAGTTATAAACTCACCCGGTGTTTCCTTGTCACCCATTATAGGTTGCTTGGACTCATCTATTTTTGCGGGGTCGGGCCGTCATCGAAGTCATCACACCGGATAGCAAGTTTTGGTACTTTCTTCTTAGTGTGCTTAGAAGATCATTTTGGCATGTATAAGCTAGTACGTTGTGTTTGAATTATGGCATGTAAACTTTAAGCCATGCGAAAATGGCACGAATGTTCGATTGAGTTGGATCAAGGGTAGGCATGAAATGGACCTAGTTACTTTCGTAACAGATGCTGGCAGCAGCAGTGTCATGAGATTGAAAAATCACTAAAAATAGTAGGAGTGGAATTAATTGATGAATAAATTATGTAATCGAAGCTCGATGAGTCTGCTTTCATGAGGAAGTAACGAAAAGATCATATGGGCAGTATATTAAGAGATAATCAGATTTTTGTGGGACAGGGCCAGAACGGTTTCTGGATTCCCTGTTCCGACTTCGGAAATTCATTATAAATTAACCAGAGATAATTAGGGGTCGTATCATATATTTACAGATTCCTCTCTGAGTCTAGTTTTCATAGAAACAAACGGCATCAGTATTGAAGCCCCGTGCAGGGAGATATCCAAGTCGTAATGGGCAAAGGTCAGTGTAGTCGACCCCTGCAACTTGGGAGACTTTGACTAATAAACTGTACTAATTGGCCCAACCAAAAATTCTAGAAAAAAATACATAGATGGGCACATGAGTCTAGTTTCTGGGAAAAATTACGAAACTGATTTTCGAGTTACGAAACTCAAGATATGATTTTTAAAACGACTAGTACACAGATTGGGCAGTGTCTGGAAAATAAATTTTGTAAGGGGTTAAAGCCAGTTAACACCTCGTGTTCGACTCCGGTGTCGGTTTCGGGTTCGGGGTGTTACACATTTAGTCCCAAAAAGAACAACAACAACACTTGCCTTAATCCACGAATTAAGTTTAACCCGTCAATAATGTTAATCGACGGTTGGCCACACCCTCTTTTGCTAAGAAGAAGCATTATCCAGGGAACCCATTAACAATTGCATAATCCAAAGATTTGAATCGAAACCTATTGCCTAAATAACACTCAAAACCAAAGATAGGGCATTCGGCCAACACTCCACATGTTAGCCCACATACTTACCTTAAATTGAGTGATAAGAAAATAGTTTCGACGGCCAAATATCACCAAAACTCATTCACTTCTTGAGTAAAATTCTGAGAATCAAAAGAATAGCACACCTAAAAGAAGAGGACAAGAATCAGCTATAAGAGAACAAGACAAGGGAGGAGCATTCGGCTTAAAGCAGAGCTAACCAGAAAAAGATTAGAGAAAAATATAAGTAAGAGTCGACTGTACCTACCACAGTCGTCAAACCGAAACAAGATGAAGAGATGAGGTGGAGAGAATCAGTCATGAATCAATGACACCAACCGAAATAGATGAAAAAGAGGAGAAAAAAGGACAGTGAGCAACCAGTTCACCAACAAAAAGGGAGCACAGAGAGAAGAAGGAAAAGAAACACAGAGAAGAGAGAAAAGAGAGGTTCGGCTAGGAGAGAAAACCCAATGACAAAAACCACAAACTCGAAAGGTACAAAGAAGCACTCAGCTTACCAGCAATTGACCAAACTACGATTTACATTTTTATAAACCAAAAATATTCGGCCAGAGAGAAAAATGAAAAAGAAAAGTGCCAAAATAAGAAACCGAAACAAGGAATACTCCCCCAAAAGAGTTACAGTCAAAATTCTGAGTAGCTAGAAACCCAATTCGGCACTACCACATCCACACCTTCAAGCACCTTGATTTTCTCTAATTCTCTCCACAAAACACTCCAACATCCCATTCAAACTCCATTCAAACTTTCATGACCAATTCAACCTCAAAGTCTCAATCCAACTCCACTACCTACCCAGCTCAATAGCAAAATAATTACTCCATTGTGCAACCCAGGACTCAAACTCAAGTCCCCCAGCAGAAGCAACACTCCAACTTGCCACTAGACCACACGCTCTCTTTGTGTCATAAAACAAGCACTATTATTTGTAAGGCCTATATGACAGTGTCCACATTCATTTAAGAGCAATACTAAAACTTAACAACAGCTAAGACTTAAAGCCAGTCTTCTCATACACTCCCAAACCCACTTAAATCACTAAGCCAATAAAGCAAACATGTAATTTTTTCAAGTAATACAAAATTAAGAACTCTAAATTTTTGAGGCATTACAACTCTACCCCCTTAAAGAAATTTTGACCTCTAAATTTACCTGATCAGAATAGATAAGGGTACTGTTGTTACAATAACTTTACCATTCACTAACAAGCTCATAACATACAATTGGGCATAAAGCAAAAACTTACTCATCAATATCTGGTACATATCATATATCATAAAATAGGCTCATATTCTATATATATACCAAACAGGTATCTGTACCACTCACAACACTGTTATACTTTCCTTGTTAACTTGAAATCATAACTTTCACTGTTGAACCATTTGGAACACCATCTGATACTCATTAAGCCTCAAACATGGGGTAAGGTGTCGATGCCACATCCCAGACATGGTCTTACACAAGCTCTAGCATATTTGTGTCGATGCCGTGTCCCAGACATGGTCTTACACTGACACATCTCGCAGTCGATGCATGTCCCAGACATGTCTTACACTGACTTACATCTCAAGGCTGATGCATGTCCTAGACATGTCTTACACTAGCACTTATCTCAATGCCGATGCCATATCTCAAACATGGTCTTATACTGGCTCTCATAATGTGGCTGATGCATGTCCCAGACTTGTCTTACACTAGCTCACAATAACCCATATGTTATGTCATGAATATCTGATTTATTGAACGAGAGCTCTACTATCTTTATTACCATCATGTTTTCTCAATTTCACAATCAAGCAATTCATGCTATATTAAATTCAAGTTTAATTCAACACATACATTAACATTGTAGTTGTATTATTTACATACAACTTACCTCAGATTACAAAATGTGGTGACTAGTCGATTTAGTCAATTTGCTTGGCTTTCCCTCGGTCTATATTTGGATTCTATATTTCTTGATCTATAATAAAAAATGCACTTATTTAGTCACTTTATCAATCTAGGCACTCTACAATTCATAATTGGGAAAAATGACCAATTTGCCCTTAGACTTTTGCAAAATGATCATTTTACCCCTAAGCCCAAAAATCGATTTTTATTGAATTTCTTCACACCTGAAGCCTAGCCGAACCCTTTCTACTCTTATAGAAACTCCAAATTCCCACTATTTCACACACTTATCATCTATTTTACAACTTATCCAAAATAATCCTTTTAGGTGTTTTCATGCTAACACCTTTCACAAAAGTTGTTTATAAGACACCCAAGACTCATTTTCTTCCATAAAAACTCAGCAAACATTACAAATCATTTCATGGTAAAACCCTAACTCTTAATTATTTTGCAAAATAGTACCCTTATTTGAAAGCTTAAGCTTCAAAGGTCTCAAAAATGCAAAAATTATCAACAAAGGGTATGGAAATCACTTAGTTGTGAGTCAACTAAGTAGATGAAATTTTAAGCTCCCAAAGCCCTATTTTTGCTGGGAAAATTAGTGAAGAGGGAGAGGTGAAAGAGATGATATCATCCTTTGATTATTTTATTTCTACTTTAGTGAAAAAGTCAAAAATCAATTACCTAACCTTGAAAATTTTCAATTCATTGTCTCCTATGGGCGGACGCCCTATTTTTAAGGGTCTAATTGCCCTTTAAAGGCCCACAATATTTATTCCCTAGCTATATGACACCTTTAGCTATCAATTCAGGACTTTTTCACTTTATGCGATTTAGTCTTTTTTTGCAATCGGGCCCACAAACGTCAAAATTACAACACCAAATTTTCATGCACTATTAAAAACATGCTATAACATCAAAATAATAATGGAATAATTTATTCAACTTTGGATTTGTGGTCCCGAGACCACTATTCTAACTAGCTCTAAATTTGAGCTGTTACAATTTTCCCCCTTAGGGATTTTTGTCCTCGAAAATCTTACCGACAAATAAGTTCAGGTACTGATCTCTCATAGTCTCCTCGGGTTCCCATGTGGCTACCTCGACTCTATGTCTATGCCACAAAACTTTCACGAGTGCAATACTCCTATTTCTTAACTATTTGACTTCCCGAGCCAATATCTTGACCGGCTCTTCACCATAAGTCATGTCCGAAAGAATCTCAACCACTGTTGGCATAATCACATGTGAAGAATCTCAACCACTGTTGGCATAATCACATGTGAAGGGTCTGATCTATATCGGCGTAGCAGGGACACATGAAATATGTCGTGAATCTTTTCCAATTCTAGTGGAAAAGCCAATCAGATAGGCAATCGGTCCTACTCTCTCGGTAATCTCATTAGGCCCTATGAAATGAGGACTCAACTTGCCTCTTTTACCAAATCTAAGAACTTTCCTCCACGGGGATACTTTCAAAAACACTCGATCACCCACTTGAAATTTGATCTCTTTACGTTTTAAATCTACATAGGATTTCTGTCTATCCGAGGCGACCTTTAAACAATCACAAATCACTTTAACTTTCTCTTTAGTCTCTTTTATTAAATTGACCCCTTGAATTTGACTCTTTCTGAGCTCAGTCCAATATAAGGGCGTTCAACACTTTCGCCCATACAAAGCCTCATAAGGTGCCATCTTCAAACTTGACTGATAACTATTATTGTAGGCGAATTCAATCAATGGTAAGTACCTTTCCCAACTACCTTGAAATTTGAGAACACAACATCGCAACATGTCTTCTAAAATTTGAATCGCTCGTTTCGACTGGCCGTCGGTTTGCGGGTAAAATGTCATGCTAAAACTCAACTTTGTTCCCAATGCCTCTTGTAACTTTTTTCCAAAACCTCGAGGTAAATATCGGGTCCCTATCTAAAATAATCGACAAGGGTACCCTGTGTAATCTCACATCTCAGAAATGTACAATTCAACCAATCTATCAAAGGAGTAGTCAGTACGCACTAGTATAAAATGTGCCGACTTTGTTAGCCTATCCACAACAATCCAAACAGCATCCTTTTCTTTCGGGGTTACCAGCAAAACCCGTCACAAAATCCATAGTGATCCGATTCTGCTTCTACTCAGGGACCATTATGGGTTGAAGTAGACTCGAAGGTACTTGGTGTTCAGCTTTCACTTGCTGACACACAAGGCACTTGGAAATGAACTCTGAAATATCTTTTTTCATCCCCGAACACCAATACATTTTATTTAGGTCGTTGTACATTTTTACACTCCTCGGATGGACGGATAGGCAACCACTATGTGCCTTTCGCAGAATCTTTTGAATAAGCTCATTGTCCTCGGGTACACAAACTCTATCTTTGAACATTAAACATCTGTCAACACCAATACAAAACTCCGATTCATTTTCCATCTCACACTAAGCCATCTTAGCTTGCAACTCCTTATCACCTTCCTGAGCTTCACGGATCTCTTGTAGAAATGTCAGCCTAGCTTTCAACTCTGCTAGGACTGAACCATCACTAGACATAAACAACTGAGTATTCATGGCTCTTAAAGCGAATAATGACTTTCTACTCAAACCGTCGGTGACTACATTCGCCTTTCCCAGATGGTAGTCGATAATCCACTCATAATCCTTTATTAGCTCTAACCGTCGTTGTTGTTGAAAATTTAACTTCTTCTGAGTCATCAAATACTTGAGACTTTTATGATCGGTAAATACTCAGCATTTCTTACTATACAGATGGTGTCTCCAAATTTCTAACACAAACATGATGGCAGCCAACTCTAAATCGTGTGTCGGGTAGTTTTTCTCATTAGGCTTCCACTGTCTCGAAGCATAAGCTACGACCTTGCTTCTTTCATAAGTACACATTGCAAACCATTCAAAGAGGCGTTGCTATATATCACAAATTCCTTACCCGACTCTGGTTGCACTAACATTGGTGCTTTGGTCAACAAAGCCTTTAATTTCTCAAAACTCTATTGGCACTTTTTTGTCCATTCAAACTGAACATATTTTTGTAGCAGCCTTGTAATCAGAATAGCTATCATGGAGAACCCATTTACAAATCGTCTATAGTATCCAGCCAAACCCAAAAAGCTTCGGACCTCTTTCACATTCTTCGGCAGTTTCCATTCAACAATAGCTGAGATTTTGCTTAGGTCAACTCTAATCCCGTCACCCAACACAATGTGTCCTAGAAATCCAACCTCCTTAAGCCAAAATTCGCTCTTACTGAACTTGGTGTACAATTGTTTGTCTCTCAGGGTCTATAATACAGTCCTCAAATGCTTCGCGTGCTCACCCTTATCATGGAAGTAAATCAAATATATCATCGATACAGAACACTACGAACTTATCCAAATGCGGTCAAAAAATGCAGTTCATCAAATCCATAAACTCTTTCGGGGCATTAGTTAAGCCAAAAGGCATAATGAGGAATTCATAATCCTCGTATCTTGTCTAAAACGCAGTCTTCAGTACATCTTGTTCTTTCACCCTTAACTGGTAGTATCCTGACCTCAAGTCAATCTTGGAAAATACAGTGGCTCCCTTTAACTGATCAAACAGGTCATCGATCCTTGGCAAAGGATACTTGTTCATTACTGTTACCTTATTGAGCTATATATAGTCGATGCATAACCTTATCGACCCATCTTTCTTTTTCAAAAAGAGCATTAGAGCACCCCATGGGAAAAAGCTCGGTCTCGTAAAGCCCTTGTCAGTTAACTCTTGTAGTTGAACTTTCAACTCCTTTAACTCCATAGGAGCCATCCTATACGGAGCAATCGAGATGGGTGTCGTACCAGGGACCAACTCTATTCCAAACTTACCCTCCTTCACTCGAGGTAATCCGGGTAATTCCTCTAGAAATACATCTATAAACTCACAAACCACTGGTATCGATTCAATCTTCAACTCAAACACTTGAGTATTCAGTACAAAAGCTAGGTAAGCCTCATATCCTTTTCTCAAATATTTCTCAGCAGTAAAAGATGATACTATTACAGGAAAACTATCCGATTCATTTGGCCCAACCCGAACAACATTCCCGTCTTCACATTTCAATTCAATAACTTTTCTCCCACAGTCCACTACAACACGATGAAAAGTTAACCAATCCACCCCAAGGATTACATCAAATTTATTAAACGGTAATAACATCAAGTTAGCTGGAAAACAATGATCTCTAATTCTCAAAGGACAATTTCTACATACTTGGTCCACTAGTACATGTTTGCCTAAAAGGTTAGACACCTTTATCACAAACTCAGTGGACCCTAAATTAATTAAAGCAACAATAGGTATTTCATGAATAGAAAAGGTACCCGTGATCACGTCCGGAGACTCTACCTCTTCACTGGCACGAATAGCGTCAGTCCTTGTAGGCGCTCTGTCCTCGGACCTTACCACAGCATCTCTTAGTGCACCTCTGCTAACAGCCCTACTTTCGGGGTTCTTTTGTGGTCTACCTCTCAATGGAGCACTACTTACTTTCACTTTTTGCTTTTTCTCTCTCTTTTCCATTTCAGGATAGTCTTGGATGAAATGGTCCAGTGACCTACATTTGAACCACCCCTTTTCTTTACCTTGGCATTCGCCGAAATGGCATCTACCACATTGCGAACATTCTGGCCTATTTGGCCGAACACTGCTGACACTCGCAATAGAGGTGGCTTGGGCTCTAGAGGCTGTGTTCTGCTGGTTCTTGTTCCTGTTCGAGAACCCCACCGAAACATTCGATCGGGTAGAGAATTCCTTAGATTTCTTAAATGAGGACTGAAGTGATTTCTCCATCTATCTTTTTCTTGAATCCAATGACTTAAAAGCCATTTTCCTACTCTCTTTTACCAGCTCCTCTTCCTTGCATGCTCTCTCAACAAGCACTACAAATTCTCTTAGTTCTAGAATGCCAACAAATACTCTGTAATATCCTGAATTAGGGCTTAATCGGAATAGTGGTTTCGTGACAAAAAATCTGAGATAGAAATAATTATTTTACAATGATTTTGATATTTATGATATGATTGCATGATTGTGTGAAAATTTCGTGATGAAATTCTATGCCTAAAGTGCTTAAATTGAAAGTAAGGACTAAATCGAATAAGTTGCAAAACTTGCATTCTAGAAGTTTTTAGTATGAAATTGTTTTGGAATATTAATGAGGAGGTCTTAAATAGAAATTTGACCAATTTTAAGTTCATGGACAAAATTAGGACATGGAAGGAATTTTTGGAAAGTTTAGTAGTAAGGGTATTTTGGTCATTTAGTTATTAAAATGAATTAAAAACAAAATTAAAAGCCAATTTTTGTCCATCTTCTTCATTAGGCCGAAATTTAAAGGGTTCTCCATAGCTAGGGTTTGTTTCAAGCTTCCAAGCTCCATAGTAAGTGATTCCAAGCCCCGTTTTTAATGTTCTTTACGTTTTTGGAATCCCGGAAGCTCGATTAAGCTTATGCTAGCAATAATTCAACCTAGGGTTTATATTTGGAAAAATACCCATAGGTGAAATTTGTGTATTTTGATGTTTTATGATAGAATATGGGGTTTTAAATTATGTTAGACAACTTGTGCTACTCGGTTTTTAGTGAAAACGAGTAAAAGGGCTTAATCGGCAAAAATACCTAATAGTCACAAGTATATGTTAGAGAGAGAATTTGATGTTGCCATAGAAGGGAAAAGTGATCAGCATGTTATAAAACATAAGAATAAGGAATAAAGTTTAATTCCCGAGCCTAGGGGCAAAAGTGTAATTATGCAAAAGTTTAGGGGCAAAAGTGTAAATTTTTTAAAGTTCGTATTAAATGCTGTTTTGATAAATGTATGTATTAAATAAGATTAATTTGGTATTATAGATCAAGAAAAACGAGATTCAAGTCGTGATCGAGGAAAAGAAAAGATTGTGGACTAAATTGCAAAATCTTTATATTACCAAGGTAAGTTCATGTGTAAATAATGTAGCATAAATGTTATTTTTAAGTTATTAATGTTAATTATATGATATGCTGATTTTTAATCGTGAAATATTATGCTTTGTGGTTAATGTTGAGTAATATGCAAATTATGTTTACTACTTGATAAATATGAATTGCTACCGAGTATCGGTTCCGATATTCCATGGAAGACGGCAAATGTGAGATCGAGGGAAAAAGTCCGTTTGAACCTTAGGAATAGATTAGGATACAAGTGACATGTCACTAGGATGGTTGAGCATCCGAACTCGTTGAGTTGAGTCCGAGTTCACTTATGGATGCGAATGTCCGAACTCGTTGAGTTGAGTCCGAGCTCGTGAAATGTAACTAGGCATCCGAACTCGTTGAGTTGAGTCCGAGTTCACTTATGGATGCGAATGCCCGAGCTCGTTGAGTTGAGTCCGAGTTCACTTAGGGGCGGGTTACATGATTTCTTGATTACATATGTGGCACTTATGTGTAAATTATCCATGTATCCGAGTTATATTCCGATGTGTTCAAAGGGTGAAATTTCTAGTTTAATGGATGAGCACTTAAGATATAAGTGACGTTTTGGGTAAGTGTTGTGAAATGGACACTTTGGACAGGTATGTTCTTAACCCTCAGGTTGAAAATAGATACAACAATGATAATGTGGTAAGATGATGAATGATGTTTAAAGATGTGATATATGTTTTGGTGGTACCATGCTAAAGTTGTTTGGTATATTTGTATTGTTATGTTACTTGTTATTTACATATGAACTTACTAAGCATTTATGCTTACTCCTTCCTTTTTATTCACTGTAGTTTTGAACAAGCCGGCTCAGGAATCGGGACAGGTCGAAAGTTCGATCACACTATCCAAATGACTTTTATCTTGGTAAATGGCTTGTACAACTACTTAAGTATGGCATGTATAGCAATATACCTATTTTGTGTAAATAATTTTACAATATGGCCATGTTTGGTTGAGAAAATGTTTGATATTGATAAGTCATGGTGATGGCTAATTTAGATCATGTTTGATATGATGGAAGTTTAACAGGTTATCTAGTTCATAAAAATTCATGGAAAGATGAAACTTGCCTTAAAACAGAATATTGCTGCAGCAATGACATGAATTGAAAAATCACTAAAAATAGTATAAATAGAAATAAATGATGAGTAAGTTATAAAATTGAAGCTTAATGAGTCTATTTTCATATGGATAGAACAAAACAGGAATATAAATTATATTTTATGAGATATTTAAACTTTTACGGAACAGGGCCAGAGTGATTTCTAGATCCCCTGTTCTGAATTTAAAAATTAATAATAAAATTTACTAAAATAATTAGAAGTTTTTATTTATATGTACAGATTCCTTATTTAGTCTAGTTTTAATAGAAACAAACCTCATAGTCATTGAAATTTTTTATAGAGATATATATGATTCGTAATACACAGAGGTCAGAGCAGTAGAACCCTGAAACAGGGGATAATTTAATTAATAAACTGTACTAATTGGCCCAATAAGAAATTCTAGAAAAAAATTAGTAAATATATATATGAGTCTATATTCAGGGAAAATTTACGGATCTTGATTTATAGTTTCGTAACTCGAGATATGATTTTTCTTGTAACTGTGATGCGAGTAGCTAGAAAGCTGTGAATGTAGAAACAAATGATTTGAAGTTCTTAAATTGATAAATTATGTTCGGTAACCCCTCAAG
The DNA here is from genome assembly GCF_007990345.1 of Gossypium hirsutum. Classification (NCBI taxonomy): domain Eukaryota; kingdom Viridiplantae; phylum Streptophyta; class Magnoliopsida; order Malvales; family Malvaceae; genus Gossypium; species Gossypium hirsutum. Next base: position 29,614,171 of record NC_053433.1, on the reverse strand, counting down.
CTCGACTCCGGTGATGGTCTCGGGAATGGGGGCATTACATACTCGAATATCTTCATTAAGACCATCTTCAAACCTCTTACACATAGTGGCTTTTGTAGATATGCACTCCCGCGCATACTTATTGAGCCTCACAAATTCACATTCATATTCTGTCACCGACATTCTGCCTTGCTTTAGCTCTAGAAATTCCTTCCTCTTTTGATCTATGAACCTTTGGCTAATATACTTTTTTCTAAAATTCTTCTTGAAAGAATTCCCAAGTGATTCTCTCTCTCAGTACAATGGACATGAGAGTATTCCGCCACCGATAAGCCGAATCCCGTAGAAGTGACACTGCACACTTCATGCACTCTTCAGGCGTGTGATCGTGATGTGAGTCGTGATAAGTTTTATAATTTATGAATGTCTGTTCTCGAAAACTAACTATTATCACGAAAAAGGCAAGCGCACCTTATCGAATAGTACTATAGCTTATGGCAAGACTGGGATGTCGAACCCAAAGGAACTAAAAGTACTAGTATTAACTTTCTTTTTATTATCTAGCCTAAAAATAAAGGGGTTTGTTTTATCTAAACTAATTACTAAACTAAAAATGCACAGAAAGTAAATTGGGGAAATAACTTTTGGGAAAATTGAATGATTTGGACAATACCTAAAGGAAAAATCCACCTAGACTTCACTTGTTATTGACTCTGAATCAGACGATTTATTCACTTGACTTGATCCATAGAAATCCTTAATTTATATTATTATCTCTTTCGAGACTAACAACGTCTAACCCCAGGTTGATTAATTGAAATCTCTTTCTAATTAACTCCCTAGTGTTGCATTAACTAGATCTATGGATTCCCTTATTAGGTTTCACCCTAATCCAGCAAAATCTTGTCACCCTATCTCTAGGCATGCAATCAACTCCGCTTAATTATGTTAGATCTACTATTAGACAGGGACTTTTGCTCCTTTGAATAAGCACATCAATACTTGAATCAATATCCTGGAATATTAAAGCAAGAATTAAGAATTCATAATTAAGAACAAGTCAAATATTTATCATATAATTCAGATAATAATAACAAGATCCGTCTTAGGTTTTATTCCCCTTAGGTATTTAGGGGGTTTAGTTCATATTTATGAAAGAAAACATCTCAAAAGAATAATGATAACAAAACATAAGGAAAACCCAAGAACTCTAGAAGGGAATTGAAGGGAGATCTTCAGTCTTGAAGGTGAATCCAGCTTCTAAGATGGATCAGTCAGCTTTCCTCGAGTAATTCCTTGCCTCCTCTCCCCTCTTCTCCCTCTCATCCTCATCTAGTGTGTTTTTATAGACTTTAGGATGCCTAAAAGCCCTCAAGAGTGGCCTTTTCCAAATGGGACTAAACTTGGGCTCAACAGGGGCATTCCCGTGTGACACGCCCGTGTGCGATTTTCTCCAATCCGTGTTCAAGGCTGTAAATAGACACGGGCTTGTGGTCTACCCGTGTGAAGAAGTCCAGGCTATGTTGATTTCCAACGTTGGCCCATTTTCTTCGTTTTTGTCCTGTTTCTCACTCTTTTTATTCTCCTATGCTCATCTATGTATAAAACATGAAATTAAAGGATTAGGAGCATCGAATTCACCAAATCTAAGGATAAATCATCCAAAAAAGCGCTACGTATGGGGTAAAAATATGTATAAATTATGGTTTATCAAATATCCCCACACTTAAACGTTTGCTTATCCTCAAGCAAAATCCTCAACTCACAATCAAAATAAATTCTTCTTAACTTATAGTTCTCATCAATAATGGTTCAAAATAATCCATAACTAATCATACATTAAGAATTCAACTAGAAGAACATTAAAGTTTCAAACATTCCAAGTTGAACATTTTATCACGAAAACATAGGTGTCTCCCCTCATCTAAATAATCCTTTTGATTCAAAATATCACAGAGTTTTAACATTCTCACTAAGGATTCACTCAAATCACTTGAAGTGTTTAAGGATAACAAATGAAGCACTCATTAGTCAATATGAAAAGTTATTACCATAGGCTTGTGTGAAAATTAAATCTCCACCACTATAAATTGTGATGATACATGAATCAAAAGGTCTTTAGAGGGTTGTAACTTGGTTTTGGTTAGAGGGTGTGGTCACAAGCTTAAAAAGGAAGTTAGAATCGAGATTGAATTGAAAAATTACCTAACTAGAAAAATAACTAATCATCAATTGAATACAAGTGAGCTTCTTATCAGGATATGGAATTAAACATTTATGCTCAAAAACAAAGAATTGCGACTAATATAAATGTATGTATTTTTCTTTTTTTTAGAACAAATCAAATAACATAGGCTACCTATCAAAAATAAACCATAGCTAAGCAATTTATTCAAATCAAATCTTGATGAAAATAGGGATCAATTTAATTGAGGGGATTTCAACAATAATGGGTTATAGGTTAATATTGAGGGTAAATCAATGGATGGTTTGTTAGGCTCAAAGGGGTTCACTAAAGGTTAATTATGAAGGTAGGCTTTAGTGGAGCGAGTAGGTTAAACCTAAGTGCCTTTATCATCTTGACATATCAAATCAACGGTGTGGTCTTGACATGCATAATCAAGCTAGTTCTAGAATAACAATTCAATATTGACGCACTCAAAGCAACAATAAAAGTGAGCATGAAAGAAATAATAGATTCTCTAAAGGCTCAATATCTCACAAAAATTATGGCTTTTTGATGTTAAACCTGTGAATTTCAACTCAAGATAATATCTAAACTAGGGGAAACAACCTAAATATTTTTACTTCTCAAAAATAAAAAATCAACTTATCATGCTTGATTCTCTAATTCCTTAAATTTTAACAATCAATGCATAAATGCCTATGTTTTAATTCAAGACATATCAACAAAAATTGTAAATTAATCAAAATTCATTCTAATAATGATATGAGAAGATTATTTGAGAACAAGACAAAATTCAAGGATTTGTCTGATATAAATATCCCCCTACACTTAAGATGTACATTGTCCTCAATGTACAAAGATATATAATAGTGATAAAAAGATAATATTAGAAGATAGAGGAAGAGAAGTGAAAATTCCTGAATATTTAATGGAATCCTTGAATTGGAGGTATGGAGAATAATCGGTCAAGGCAATGATAAAATTGGAGGAGGATACTCCAGTGGTGGTAGAGGTTGGGTTCCACAACCACAATGTCCAGCGAAGAGGTTATCGTGGTGGTCGGGTAGGACATGGCAGTTGTGGAGAACCTTTTCCAGTGGAGTTTCAAGTTCCTAAGTGATGGTGAGCTTTGGAGCTCTTTATAACTGTGATACAATCAAGAACTCTTTAGGAAATATAAAGAAGCATAATTACTCGTAATGAAATAGTCGAAACTATAAATTGTGCAATAAAAATTATAAAACCTAAAAATGAAATAGTATTAAAAGAAGATAAAATAAAAAGTACTTAAAGAATATAAATAAAGATAAAAGTTAAAATAAAAATAATAATTTAAAAGTCTTTAAACATCGTCATCGCCGGATGGTTCGCGAAGTGGTGATGGTGGTGAGATGTGAAGGTGCTGACAAATCTAATGTAGAGTAGCATCAATGTGTTCAGAGCGTTGAAAACACTGCTTCTCAAATCGAGTAAGGTGCTCAGAGATGTCAGAGTATGAATCTACCGCATGAACTGAACGATGGATGGGTGGTGGCTGAGACGGAGGGTCCTCATGACGTGGAGGGACATCATCAGTAACGTCCTCTGGGTCCTCCTCTTCGACGGACTGAACCAGGCGGTACTGGGGAGGGTCAGTTCCATGTCGTCGCTCGATCATCCTTATGTGAAGCATACTCGAGATGCCCTATGGAGACATCTGACCGATGAGAGTGAGGGAGGATGCTTGTGTCACTGTGTTAAGGAGACCAAAGTACTACGCCAGGCGAGTCACATAAGGGCCGATAGATATGACTCCCTTCCTATGCCGCTCTGTCTGATGGCAAATGGCGAGGGCAATGAATAGACAAGGCGAAGACGTGCCCGTTCGCAATGCTCTATAAAAAGTAGGCGTCGTGAGTGTTTACAATGCTAGTGCTCTCTTGTCGCCCTGTCAGAGTATGGCCAAGATGGCGTGTAAGTACCTCAGGGATAGGGCGAAGGCTGATGCTTTAGAGCAACTGTGGTCATATGTGGCTGAAGTAGGAACGAGGACCCTCCAGTAGTTGGAGGGAGACAAGTGGATGTGGCGATGGAGGGTGTCAAAATCATCATCATCCATGAACTCCTCCGTATAGAGCCCCAAAGCGACGCCAAACTCAGGTACGCTCAACTAGTGGACTAAACAACCAAGACGGAACTGGACCATTCAGGATCATCGAACTCTATCATAACTACTTGAAGATAGAAGATCGAGCAGAGTTCGAGTGTGAGCTTGAGGTACATCAGCTCGATGATCTCGAAAAGGAGCCCCTATGGGTCAGTCGTCAGAAGGGCTCGGACCGCGTCAACCAGTTAGATTTGTTCAAGTGTGGCCCAATCAATGCAGCGGCCCGCACCTAGGGGTCGTGCTCATAGTATTTGGAATAGTTCCTCCTGCGGTCCCTATGGGAATTGAAGGAACGGATGTCTGATCTCTGCAGTAAGACTTGAGGATGACGCTGCTCCTTTCCTCTTTTTCAAAGCAGGGACAACGGTTTTCTTACCCCATGGGTTTGACATGGTATCTTCTATAAAAACACGAAGTTGTAAGAATAATCCCCACGAATGGAAAAGCATGCAAGTATGTTAAAACTAAATAACAATATTTCATAGAAGTTTTCTTACTAAAGGGAAAAACTACCGAAAACAACCAAGTCCTGATCAAATCATGAATAGAAATACGAGAATGATGCTAAAGGAAATAACTAGTGGATGAATGCATATGGGAATGATAATGAATGAATGTATCATAAAAAATGGCAAAGAACTGTTATGAGAACTATGAAGATAAATTAAAACAGTTAAACAAAACAAGAATAGATCATAAAATTAGAAAAAGAACTGAAGATAATAAAGAGAAAAGGTGAACAAACGCAATAGCTTGGTGGAGGGACAAGCTTGGGTCGTCGATGGTGGTGCTGTGGTCGGCTCACAGACATGGCAGGTAGGGCGTGTGAGAGGGTTTCGATGGCTAGGCTTTGATATTTAGGGAAAGGATGATGAACAGTGGGGGGTTTATATAGATTTTGGGCACACGGCTGTGGGGCACGCCCGTGTGCCCTTATTTTATCCCGTGTGTTTCGTGATTTTCAAATTTGGGCGCGTCTGAAATTTGGCCGACGCCCGTGTTTGTTAGGCGTATTGGGGCACACGGCCGTGTTGTCTGGCCGTGTTCTGCTTCGTTCGCTTCTCCCACGTCTATGTATGGATGTCCATGCCCGTGTTATTTTGTCAATCTTGACCAAGGGTAGTGAGCACGGGCATGTCGCACGCCCGTGTTGTTTTCTTAGTTTCAACCATGGCCTCTAGACATGAGTGTGTCGCATCCTATGTTGTTTTGACAGATTCACTCACGGTCTTGTCGCACTGCCGTGGCAACTTATCGACTCCCATGTTGGGGAAAAAATTTTCCCTGTTTTCACACGGCCGTGTTGCCTTATGTGGTATGGGCATGGCCTAAGGCACGCCCTTGGGTCTGGCCGTGTGGTTCTGGAAAACCTATGTTCAGTTTCTCAGTTAGTGGATTTAAATGTTAAAAACTAAAATTTAAAGAAGTTAACACTGTTGGTGCTTGGGTTGCCTCCCGAGAAGCGCTTATTTATGGTCTAAGGTCGACTTACCTCTTGTAACACCCCGAACCCGAGACCGACACCGGAGTCGAACACGAGGTGTTAACAGACTTTAAACCCCTTATAAAAATATTTCTCAGACACTGCCAATCTGCGTACTAGTCGCTTTAAAAATCATATCTTGAGTTTCACAACTCGAAAATCAGTTTTGTGATTTTTCCCTGAAACTAGACTCATATGCCCATCTACATATTTTTTTCTAGAATTTTTGGTCAGGCCAATTAGTACAGTTTATTAGTCAAAGTCTCCCATGTTACAGGGATCGACTACCCTGACCTTTGCGCATTACGACTTGGATATCTCCTTGTACAGGGCTCCAATACTGATGCCGTTTGTTTCTATAGAAACTAGACTAAGAGAGGAATCTATCCATATATGGTATGACTTCTAATTATCTCTGGTTAATTTGTAATAAATTTCCAAATTCGGAACAGGAAATCCAGAAACCGTTCTGGCCCTGTCTCACGAGAACCTGAATATCTCTTAACATACTATCCGTATGATTGTTTCGTTACTTTCCTATGAAATTAGATTCATCAAGGTTTGTTTACATAATTTATTCACTATTTAATTCCCTTCCTACTATTTTTAGTGATTTTCCAAATCTACATCACTGCTGCTGTCAGCATCTGCCTTTAAGGTAGACTTTACCTATTTCATGGTTTCCATGATTCAACTAGCCCTTTTTGCATAAATAGCACAATTTATGAAAGTGATTAACCATCCCCATGGCCAATCCTTTTCAAGCATATCCACATCAAATGATTATAACAATATACTCAAACACATATAAGCCATTTTCGCATGGCTATCCAAGATTTATACAAGTCCAAAGGGTCCACGACCCACAGCAAACGGGTAGTCCTATACATGCCATTTCGAAGTTCAACCAAAATTGTACCAAAAGGGGGCTTTGATAGTGTGGGCGACTTTGACCTCAAGATCCCGAGTCCGATAGCTGGAGAACCAAATCTATAAAACAGAGGAGCAATGAAACGGAGTAAGCAATTTATGCTTAGTAAGTTTTGAGCAAGGAATTCCAGCACAACAAAAGTATAGCATTCATATAGCTAAACGGATAATTTCATATGCACAAATTTACGATATCGTACTTGCTTCACATTATCAACCCTTATGTACATACACAAAAGATCAACTCAGCCAAAGGCCGGTAGCTCGTTTATCAACTGAGCGAATACTTATTTGTAAGGGCTCAACTAAATTCAAGCACATACGAAACATACCTCAATGTTGGGATGTTTCGAGAGTATTAACTGGAATTTTACAGCAAGTTCATTCATTCCCAAATCACGTACCTTCGGAATTTAACCGGATATAGCTCCTCGTTCAAATGCCTTCGGGACATAGCCCGGTTATAGTAATTCGCACAAATGCCTTCGGGACTTAACCCGGATTTAGTAACTCGCACAAATGCCTTCGGGACTTAACCCGGATTTAGTAACTCGCACAAATGCCTTCGGGCTTAGCCCGGAATTAGTATCTCGCACAAATGCCTTCGGGCTTAGCCCGGAATTAGTATCTCGCACAAATGCCTTCGGATCTTAGTCCGGATATTGTCACTTAGCACAAGCCTTCGGGACTTAGCCCGGACATCATTCAAATAACCATGCACATTTAACAATAAATCATGGCCCATTCGTATTTCATTTTCGTTAGCAAAACTCAAACACAAGACATTTATCATTCTTGCAAATTCGGCTCAATAGCCACACAAAGAGCATGATTTTAATTTGCTTAAAACATGATCTAATCACATCATAATTTAAGCTCTCTTACTCAAGAACTTACCTCGGGTGTTGTCGAACGATTCCGATAGCTATTCGACCACTTTTTCCTTCCCTTTATCGGATTTAGTTCCCCTTTGCTCTTGAGCTTAATTAAACAAATAAATTGATTTAATCATTTGAGCATCGAAAAGAGGAACACAAGGCACTTAGCCCATATTTATACATTAGACATTAAAGTCACATATGTACGGAATCATGAATCAAACTCAACATTTTAGCTAATTTTTCCCCCTTGGCCGAATATGCATGTCTATTTTGGGGCCGATTTCAACACTTAATACATTCTACAAGCATGGTCACTTGTATTGACTAAACACCCTTTTGTTTCAAGTTCAAAACTTGGCTAATACACACATATACACACTAGTAAAGCATCCTCTCCCTTTCCATCAATTTAACACATGCATTGCTCATTAACATGCAAAAGTTATATTCGGCCTTAGCACACAACTTGCTAGCCGATTCTTCTCCATTTAGCAACCAATGCACATATGTGCTCACTCAAAAATGCTAAAAAAGAGGTTCAAGAATCATCAAGCCACCATCACATGCATCATTAACAAGCTTCATATTTAGCATGCAATGGCATTAACACAAACTCCACCTAGGCCGAATCTTAACTCATCCTCATGCCTCATCACCACAACATCAAACATCAACCAAGAATGATGCATCCATGGCCGAGTGTCATTTCCATCACATAGCAAGATTTAGACCATGGGCTAGGTAGAACTCAAGCTAACAACTAAAACATGCATGCATCTCATGGAACATCATCAAACATACCTTAGCCTAGCTACATGCATGGCCGAACCTCTTCAACCTTTCTTCTTCCTTCCTCCTTAAAATTTTTGGCCAATGATGAACCAAAGGATGAGCATTTTTTTTCTTTGTTTTTTTTCTTTCTAGTTTCGGCTAAATGAAGATGAGAAAGGATGAACAAAAATTTTCTCCTTTCTTTTCTTTAGCTCACGGCAATGGGGGGGAAACAACTACACACATTTTTTTTGTATTCATCATACTCCTTTTCATTATTTTATGCCCATGCCCTTATTTTATTTTTTTCCTACATACCTCACTAGGCCAACATGTTCCCAACATGTTTCCACCCATAGCATGGCCAACCACTAGCTCAAATTTTGGGTAATTTGACATGCAAACCCATCATTTTCACAACATGCATTAATAGACTATTTTAAATTAGCCTATCATATTTTCACCATGTCTCATATCAATCCCTATTTAATAATTTCTCATGCAATTGGCAAAATTGGAGAATGAAACTTCCACATACTCATGTACACACATAATAAGCATAGAATATGGAAATCAATTATTTTTATGACTCGGTTTTGTGGTCCCGAAACCACTTCCCGACTAGGGTCAATTTTAGGCTGTCACACCTCTCTTGTTGCGTGGTCATGGTGGTGCGAGGAGTTTACACTCCTCATCCCTACTATCAATTTTATCAAAATAAGGTTTTAGACAAGTACTATTTACCTTGAACGTACCGAAGTTAGGATGAATTACCTTGACTGTGCCGTATGGGAAAATGCTAAGTACCGTAAGAGGGATTTCTCCATTAGGTTCAGAGGTGGCAATCCAAGGGTCTGCTGCATCAAATAGTACTTTGTCTCCAAACTTAAGTTAATTTAGTGAAATATTGAGCTCATCATGGCGTGGTTTCGATTTATCGTGTGATCTTAATTTCTATGTCTGCCAGTCATCTAGTTCCTCGACCTGTAGCCTTCGTTCTTTATGGATGGGTCCTTTGTCGTTACTCAAACATGGCTCAGGTGTGTTCTTTGAACATCTTTCTATAAAGAAGGTTTCACCACATGATCAGTATTATTAGTACGATTTATACAATCACCCTCAATATTTGATGTGTTACTTGAATTACGAGCTTGAAGAGTGATTGTTTCCTCACCCACACGAAGTGTGAGTTCACCTGTACCAACATCAATTATAGTTCTAGTAGTTGCTAAAAAGGGTCTTCCTAAAATTAAAGGCACGTCACTATCCTTTTCTATGTCTAGAATAACAAAATCAACTAGGAATATGAATTTATCAATTTTAATGAGTACATCTTCAATAATACCCCTAGGAAATCTGATTGTTTTGTCTGCTAACTGAATGCTTATCTTAGTTTGTTTGGGTTTCCCAAGACCTAGCTATTTAAACATTTTATAAGGCATGACATTGATACTAGCCCCTAAATCAGCCAAAGCATTATTAACATCTAAACTACCAATTAAACAAGGAATCGTAAAACTCCCTGGATCTTTTAATTTGTTGGCCAACTTATTCTGTAGTATGGCTGAGCAAACTGCATTTAACTCCACATGCGATGCCTCATCCAACTTCCACTTGTTTGTTACAAGCTCCTTTAAGAATGTGATTGCGTTTGGCATCTGCGAAAGAGCTTCAATAAACGGTAAGTTAGTATGTAACTTTTTTAATAATTTAAGAAATTTATTGAATTGTTCGTCTGTGTGGTCTTTCCTTGTCACATTAGGGTATGGCACACAAGGTTTGTACTCTTTACTTACCGGTGTTTGTTCACAGTGGTCTACCTTACCTTTGTTTTTACTTATCACAATTCCTTGCCTCGATTCTGATTCAGGTTTGACTAACCCTTCCTCATCTTGAATGGTAATTGCATTGAGCTATTCCCTTGGGTTAAATTCAGTGTTACTCGGCAAGCTACCTTGTGGTCGTTCAGAAATCAATTTAGCGAGTTGGCCTATCTGAGTTTTGAGCCCTTGGATCGACACTTATTGATTCTTAAGTGTTGTTTCGGTATTCTGAAAGCGAGTTTTCGACACCAAGATAAACTTTGTTAGCATCTCTTCAAGGCTCGGCTTCTTTTCCTGTTGGTAAGGTGGTTTTTGAAAACCCAGAGGATGCTGTGGCCTTTGATTCCCTTGACCACCCCACGAGAAGTTGGGATGGTTCTTCCAACTTGCATTACTATATGGGTTATTTTTAGATCTAGAATTATTATTACCCATATATTGAACTTGTTCCTCCTCGGTGCTAGGGTTGAAGGATTGATATTCTGTGTATGCTCCTTCTCCATTTGAATCACACCTATTCACTGGATATACCTGAGTAGAACCACACAAACTGTCAATCTTTTTATTTAAAAGTTCTACTCGGTTAGATAGTATAGTAACCGCATCAAGGTTGGAACACTGGCTACTTTTGTCGGCTTTGTTCTCATGACTGGCCATTGATAGTTATTCAGTGACATCTTTTCAATAAATTCGTAAGCCACTTCAGGTGTTTTGTTATTGATAGTCCCACTAGCAGCTGCATGGATAAGTTGCCTTGTTGAGGGGTTCACGCCGTTGTAAAACGTTTGAACCTGCAACCATAAAGGTAACTCACGGTGAGGGCACCTTCTCAATAGGTCCTTGTATCTCTCTCATGCATCATAGAGTGTCTCTAGATCCATCTGCACAAAAGAAGAGATATCATTCCTCAATTTAGCCATTTTAGCTGGCAGAAAATATTTAAGTAAAATTTTTTTGGTCATTTGTTCCCAAGTAGTGATTAACCCTCGTGGTAACGAGTTCAACTTCTGTTTAGCTTTGTTTCTCAATGAAAAGGGAAACAACCAAAGGCAAATGGCATCATCAGAAATGCCATTGATCTTAAAACTGTCACAAAACTCTAAGAAATTCGCCAAATGAGCGTTTGGGTCCTCGTCCTGCAAACCATCAAACTGAACAAACTGTTGGATCATTTGAATTGTGTTAGGTTTCAGTTCAAAATTATTTGCAGCAATAACAGGCCTAACTATACTTGACTCAGTTCCTATTAAAGTAGGTTTTGCATAATCATACATAGTCCATGGAGCAAGATTCTGATTTACTGGATCAACAGTAATCGCAGGAGGTAGCGGATTTTCTTGATTTTCAACCATCTCCTCGGTTATGGTGTGAATGTCGTCCTCTTGCTCTTCCTCTGTGTATCTTAGGCTTCGCCTTATTTCTCTTCGGTTTCTACGAGCTGTGCGATCAATCTCACTAACAAAAAGTAATGGTCCCGACAGGTTTCTTCTAGTCATACACTTATTAAAACTTGCCAGAAGCAAATAAACGAAAAATTAGCAAAGAAAATAAAAATTTGAATTGCAATAAAAGTAAAATGGCTAAAGTAATAAAACTTGAGTGTTCCTAATATCTTAGTTCCCCGACAACGGCGCCAAAAACTTGGTGTGTGATGTGAATCGTGATAAGTTTTATAATTTATGAATGTCCATTCTTGAAAACTAACTATTATCACGACAAAGGTAAGTACACCTTATCAAATAGTAGTATAGCTTATGGCAAGACCAGGATGTCGAACCCAAAGGAACTAAAAGTACTAGTATTAACTTTCTTTTTATTATCTAGCCTAAAAATAAAGGGGTTTGTTTTATCTAAACTAATTACTAAACTAAAAATGCACAGAAAGTAAATTGGGGAAATAAATTTTGGTAAAACTGAATGATTTGGACAATTTCTAAGGGAAAAATCCACCTAGACTTCATTTGTTATTGACTCTGAATCAGGCGATTTATTCACTTGACTTGATCTGTAGAAACCCTAATTTATATTATTATCTCTCTCGAGACTAATAGCGTCTAACCCTAGGTTGATTAATTGAAATCTCTTTCTAATTAACTCCCTAGTGTTGCATTAACTCGATATATGGATTCCTTTATTAGGTTTCACCCTAATCCGGAAAAATCTTGTCACCCTATCTCTAGGCCTATAATCAACTCCGCTTAATTATGTTAGATCTACTCTTAGATAGGGACTTTTACTCCTCTGAATAAGCACATCAATACTTGAATCAATATCCTAGAATATTAAAGCAAGAATTAAGAATTCATAATTAAGAACAAGTCAAATATTTATCATACAATTCAGATAATAATAGCAAGATCCATCTTAGGTTTGATTCCCCTTAAGTATTTAGGGGGTTTAGTTCATATTTATGAAAGAAAACATCTTAAAAGAATAATGATAAAAAAAACATAAAGAAAACCCAAGAACTCTTGAAGGGAATTGAAGAGAGATCTTCAGTCTTAAAGGTGAATTCGGCTTCTAAGATGGATCAATCAACTTTCCTCGAGTAATTCCTTGCCTCCTCTCCCCCTTCTCCCTTTCATCCTCCTCTAGTGTGTTTTTATAGGCTTCAGAATGCCTAAAAGCCCTCGAGAGTGGCCTTTTCCGAATGGGACTAAACTAGGAATCGACAGGGACACGCCCGTGTGACACACCCGTGTGTGATTTCTCCAATCTGTGTTCAAGGCTGTTAAATAGACAAGGGCGTGTGGTCTACCCGCGTGAGGAAGTCCAGGTTGTGTTGATTTCCCACGTTGGCCCATTTTCTCCGTTTTCACCCGTTTCTCGCTTTTTTTTTCTCCTATGCTCATCTAAGTATAAAACATGAAATTAAAGGATTAGGAGCATTGAATTCACCAAATTTAAGGATAAATCATTCAAAAATGTGCTATGAATAGGGTAAAAATATGTATAAATTATGGTTTATTAGTGTGCACGATAGTTTCTCGAATACCATAATGGTATTCTCCAACCAAAACTCCGACCTTTCTGGTTCATCATCTATACTAGCCCGAAATTCCTCGGCCCCTTGTTTTGGAATCTTATCCACTGAAGGTTTCTCCCTCCTAATCATGTCCATGCCTTGTAGAGCTACCGGGGCATACTGAGGGATCGGAGGAGGTGGGGGAGGTGGAGTGTTCGGATTCACACGAACAAACTCCGTGTACCAAGCGTCCATCATTCGGGGATAGGCTTCTCTAGCCCCACCACCTTGGCCCATAGTCACAAGCCCACTCTTAACTGGCGCGGTCCCTTCGACAGGAGCCGGTGCGTTACTCTCTACGTCATCCACCATGGCTCTATCAGGATCCATTTACTATATAAAAATACAATTTATAATTATCAGAAGTCGTCACACTATCAATATACAATTATGGCATGTATAGCTAGACCCGTACTATCGCTAGGTTAGTCCTAGAACCGATTAAACCATAGCTCTGATACCACTAAATGAAACACCCCATAACTGTAACCCACGCTGGAGCGGAATATGAGGCATTAACAAACTCGATCTCATGCACACAAACGTTTCCCAAGTTACCAAGACTTGGTCCAATTTAAAACTTTTTCAATTTCTACTTTAAACTTCTTATTATGGGCCTACGAGCGCCAAATCAACCATTGAAAATAATTCAGGATCAATTCGGGTCCTTAAACCATCTACAGAAAAATTGACTTTGAAACAAGGCACACGCCCGTGTAAAAGGGAAACACGCCCGTGTGGCCATTTCAGCATGGTCGTGTTGACGGGTCGTGTGGCTTACACGGTCTAAGCAATGCAGGGACACGCCCGTGTCCTCCACCCGTGTGGAATTAATTCTAAATACACACCTACATGGGTTTTCACACGACCTAGCACACGCCCGTGTCCCTGGCCCGTGTCCTTTACACGACTATGACACGCCCGTGTCCCTGGCCCGTGTCCTAGCCCGTGTGCAAAAACCTGAACATTCTATTTCTGACGTCAACATCCCCAAAATGTCACATGGCTAAGGCACATGCCCGTGTACTAGGCCGTGCCTTTTACATGGCTAAGATGCACGGCTGTGTCTTTGCCCGTGTGTTTACTACCATGCATACTGACTTGAAAATTCTACGTGCAAGGGACACATGGCCGGACCACACGTCCATAGGGCAGACCGTGTGTCACACACGGCCTAGACACAAGCCCGTGTGTCTACCCGTGTGGACAATATAAGACTATTTACCAAGCCTTTTTGCCACCCTTACTTACACAACCTACGCATTAGCAACCAAAACCAATACAAGGCTATCTCATACAACCAAATCAGCCACAGTAAACAACATTCTATGTGTGCATTTTATTCATCTATGAAAATAACATCTTTGCATATAAATCAAAATGAATGTTAGCCATCATTCAAGGCTTAATACAAAATGAGGAATTTATCCCAAACCAACACATTAGGCCAAATTAATAGTAACCCACAGTACAAGCCTAATTACCTATACATGCCATATTCAAAAATATAAATCAAACTATACCAAATGCTTCGATTAATAGTGTGATTGATATCTCTAACTTCTGTTGATCCTTGAGCTAGATAGGCGACACTATAAGAAAATGGAAAAGGACAGGGAGTAACCATAAAGCTTAGTAAGTTGCACATAAATGAATATACAACATAATTTTACGATTCACCAACAAGCTCATAACATACAATTGGGCATAAACAAAAACTTACTCATCAATATCCGGTACACATCGTATATCATAAAATAGGCTTATATTCTATATATATACCACACAGGTACCTGTACCACTCACGACACAGTTATACTTTCCTTGTTAACTTGAAATCATAACTTTCACCATTGAACCATTTGGAACACCATCAGATATTCATTAAGCCTAAAACATGGGGTAAGGTGCCGATGCCATGTCCTAAACATGGTCTTACACAAGCTCTAGCATATCTGTGCCGATGCTATGTCCCAGACATGGTCTTATACTGAAACATCTCGTAGCCGGTGCATGTCCCAGACATGTCTTACATTGACTTACGTCTCAAGGCCGATGCATGTCCGAAACATGTCTTACACTAGCACTCGTCTCAATACTGATGCCATGTCCCAGACATGGTCTTACACTGGCTCTCATAATGTGGCTGATGCATCCCAGACATGTCTTACACTAGCTCACAATAACCTATATGTTATGGCATGAATATCCGATTTATTTTCTAGGTTCAAACGAGAGCTCTACTATCTCTATTACCATCATGCTTTCTTAATTCCACAATCAAGCAATTCATGCTATATTAAATTTAAGTACAATTCAACACATACATTAACATTGTAGTTGTATTATTTACATACAACTTACCTTGGATTACAAAGTGTGGCGACTAGTCGATTTAGTTGATTTCTTTGGCTTTCCCCTAGTCTAGATTTGGATTCAGTATTTCTTGCTCTATAATAACAAAATGCACTTATTTAGTCACTTTATCAATCTTGGCACTCTACAATTCATAATTGGGCAAAATGACCAATTTGTCCCTAGACTTTTACAAAATGACCACTTTACCCCTAAGCCCGAAAATCGATTTTTATCGAATTTCTTCACACCTTAAGCCTAGCCGAACCCTTTCTACTCTTATAGCAAATCCAAAATTTCCACTATTTCACACACTTATCATCTATTTTACAACTTATGCAAAATAGTCCTTTTAGGTGTTTTCATGCTAACACCTTTCGCAAAAGTTGTTTATAAGACACCCAAGACTCATTTTCTTCCATAAAAACTCAAAAAAAATTACAAATCCTTTCATAGAAAAACCCTAAACTCTTAATCATTTTGCAAAATAGTACCTTCATTTGAAAGCTTACGCTTCAAGGGTCTCAAAAATGCAATAATCATCAACAAAGGGTATGGAAATCACTTAGTTGTGGTCAACTAAGTAGCTAAAATTTCAAGCTCCCAAAGCCCTATTTTTTCTGGTAAAATTGGTGAAGAAGGAGAGGTGAAAGAGATGATATCATCCTTTGATTATTTTATTTCTACTTTAGTCAAAAAGTCAAAAATCAATTACCTAACCTTGAAAATTTTCAATTCGTTGTCCTTATGGCCGGCCACCTTATTTCTAAGGGTCTAATTGCCCTTTAAAGGCCCACAATATTTATCCCCTAGCTATTTGACACCTTTAGCTATCAATTCAGGACTTTTGTACTTTATGTAATTGAGTCCTTTTTCGCAATTGGGCTCACAAACGTCAAAATTACTACACCAAATTTTCATGCACTATTAAAATCATGCTATAACATCAAAATAATAATGGAATAATTTATTCGATTCTGGATGTGTGGTCCTGAGACCACTATTCCGACTAGCCCCAAATTCAGGATGTTACACTCATTAAGTCAAAATAAGACATATCATTTAGCTTATTAAATATCCATACATGAAACATTAGCAAACATTACCAATTAGTCGAATAATATCTTGTTAATTACCAATTCATATGCATTTTACTATTATTATTAATCATATTCAGTCACAAATAGGCAAATCATATTACACCCAACTCACATGCTCAATAACTGATCCAAATTACCTGTACCTAGCCATTCATCACTTCATCTATTCGGCTATCAAATTACCTATAAAATTTATACCCATTTCATTAAAATAAAATTTACCCTTTTGAGCACAATTGACAATTCAAACATACCTATTTTGCATGCAAATTATATGTCAAACCATTCAAATAGACAGCTATTTTGTCACCAAATCTAACCTCAATAGGTCACACCATTATCAAAATCACATGCTTATCAAAATGAACCAATTACCAAAGCCAAATTTACTACCACATATATATAGCACATTTCGTAATCAATCATATTTACTTCACTTAAGCCGAATCATATCATACTTATCATTTCTTATCGCAGAATCATATAACCAAACACCACAAACATATATACCATGAAACATACTTCCAAAATAAATTCAAGGCATGATCGAATACACACAAGCATTAACATTATGATCAAGCCATTTTTTTGCATGGCTATATATATATACAAATTCAAAACTAAACATATCAAAACTAGCTTATACATGTCATATGTCATAATTACATATTTCCAAAAGTGCCGAATATTGGTCGATAGTGTGACAATGTTCCTTGACGATCCTCAAGCTCGAGGCTAGCTTTATAGATCTATAAAACAGAGAATGAATGCACAAAGTAAGCTTTTAAAGCTTAGTAAGCCATAAGCAAATAAATCATCACAAAAACATATATATATTTCAATTAGAATAAGCCAATTATAGCTAATCTCTTACACATATACACTCAACTAGCTCATATAACTCCATATTACAACATTAAATATTACATATACCTTAATTCTTCATGAATATAGATAAACTTTACACATACCCGATTCATTTAACTCACATTCACATTCAATTTTACTTTGACATTTCCAGTTGAACTGTTCAAATTGACAAGGATACTAGGATAACACACATAGCTTGTACAGTGCCATATCCTAGATATTGTCTTACATGTTATCATATATCGATGCCACTGTCCCAGACAGGGTCTTACACGAGTCATATATGATGCCAATGTCCCAGAAATGGTCTTACATGTTTTATCACTTCGATGCCAATGTCCCAGACATGGTCTTACATGAATTCACACATCGAAAGTTCAAATGTTATGACACCAGTATCCTGTACAATTCCTAAGGTTTATTTGGAGCTTACGGCTTCGTTATTCAATCAACTCAAGCTTAAAACAAATCATCAAATACCCAATTCAATTCGACAATATGAATATAAATACTAATCAATTTGGCAATAGATATAAACAAATATAATTGAATTCAAAAATATTTATTTACTTACGAACTTACCTCATACGAAAATGAATGGACCGAAACAACTATTCAACAACTTTCGACTTCCCCCGATCCAAATCTGATTTCTTCCTTTCTTGATCTAAATTAATACAAATTTAACTTATTTAATGTCATATTTATTCAATTCAATCCACAAACACATAAATGACCATTTTTCACTTTAGCCCCTAACATTTTACATTTTTCTCAATTTAGTCCCTATTTCAAAATAACACAAAATACTCAAAATTTTAATAAACTCTAGTTAAGCTGAATTCTCCCTAGGTCCATAGTAGCCCATTAATTTCATTTATTTCACATTTTGACCCCCTAAAGTTTCAATTTTCACAATTTAATCCTAAATAAGCATTTTTATCAAAAATCACTTAATTAAACATAATAATATATCAACAAATATTTATTTTTCATCATCAAACCACAAAAACATCAAGCTATCAACAATGGAAAATCACGAATACATCAACAAATTCAAAAATTCAAGCTTGGGCTAGCTAGTATTCGTAGCAACGATATCAAAAACATAAAAATCATCAAAAATAGAACAAAATCCATACCTCAATTTGAGCTTCAAAGTGCCGAACTTTAAAAGCTTTCAAATGGTTCTTTTTCTCTTCAATATTCGGCCAAAAGATGAGCATGCATGGCCATTTCATGTTTTGTTTTATTTTATTATCATTTATTAACATAATTACCATATTAACCTTAATATTTAAATTACAAAACACATAATGGTTGTCCATTACCATCCATTAGCTTTAATTGTGGCCTAATTTCACTTTAGGAATTTAACAATTAAATAACCATAGCAAATTAGTACTTTAACAAATAGAATGCCACTTTTACATTTTACGCGATTAAGTCCTTTTTATCAAATTAAGCATACAAATGGTAAAATTAAATTACGAAATTTTCACACATATCAACTAACATGCTGTAAACACCAAAAATAATATTAAAATAATTCCATGAATTTATATTTGTGGTTCTAAAGCCACTATTCCGATTTAGCTAAAATCGGGTTGTTACAATAAATTAGCATTATAATGAGGGCATGTAAACTATGCTACTAAAAGAAAACATATGAAACATGCATTTGATTGAAATTTGTGTGAAATATCGTACTTGCATGGGGTGGGATATTGTGGTTGACGGAGGAGTTCCATAGAGTAATGGTGGCATTTAAGTCCACATATATGTTGTCAGTGCACTCCATCGGGATTAATAAGGAGAATGGCGATTATATCGCATTTTATTTTAAATGGTAGTATAACTGCATTGTGTATTATGGTGGTTTAACCACATCGAGCATTACTCATAATGATTGGAGCTTGGCAGATGGGTTTTGGGAACTCGTGATATGTAGCAGGTGATTTGGGTAGGATTTTATTATGCATTATGATATGTCCACGTCACATATGAAAGATAATACCCATGTTATATTTGTGTTGCAAATGTAATAGTGGTGAATGATATTTTCCTATATGATTGAATATTCTTATTGGTTTGACTCACACTGAGCTAGTTAGTTCACCTCATAGTTTCAACCTTCTCACGTAACAAACGTGACTAGGATTGAACATGGCATGTGGACATACAACAGACTTCAAACATTCTTATTATTTTGCTTGGGTTTTAATTAAATTTATTTGGTTTTCGGACTGTAAAGCTATTTGAACTGCGATTGGGTTTTTCTTACTGCTTTGGGATTTTCATGCATGCTTGACATATAGTTTTGGTTATTATAGGATTATTTGAAAGTGGACAAAGCATGATATCTGGCTTAAACAACTAATCTGTTAATGCCAAATTTTTTCGCTCCAATAAAAGATCATAAATTTTTTTATAGGAACATTGAGTTAATTGTTTTCTAAACCACACTAATGCTAATAACATGACCTAAGAATGGTGAATTTAATTAATGAACGTTTTCCAAAAATAGCAAAGATATACTACAGTTTTTCCTAAAAGTGAGGGTACTTAAGGTTTTCAATGAACGATAAGGTAATAGTGTCGCATAGGTGACTAGTGTCATCTCCACTAATAGACCATAATGTCTAGGCCAGGTTTGGGAGGTTACAGATTGTAAAGCCCAATAAGCAATTTTAGGACATCCAAAGATGTTAGCAAATCAACCCAGCACTTAATTTCTTGCTTTCTTTCCCCAACGAATCCATTTATTTCCTCAAAATATGGAAAACAAAGTATTTAGCATAAAATAAATTAAAATAACACATTTTCATAATATTAAAGTTATATAACAAAATTATAAATAAAAACTACAAAAAAAACTGTTATAAACTACCCAAAATATGCATAATTTATATATTAAAAAGTGTTAAAAATAACTCCATATTTTAGAGTTATAATAATATGTTTTTGGTTAACATTTGAACTAGAAGTTGATATATATAATTGGTCATATGAATGTAATATGTAATTGAGTTTAATGCATGGTTGAAATGTTTAAAATGTTAATGTGTTTTTGGCTTAAATTATTAAGCATATATGTTAAAGGTTTGAATGAATTGTACTAGGTAATGTCGCATTAGTACACCATTGAGCAAGGTGTTTTTGTCCATGTTCGAATCATGAGAATTGTATAATTTGGCCAAAAATGTGTTTTAGTTGTGTATTTGGGATGATTTGGTGCTTTCAAGTTGGTGTCAAATTGGTATTATTTAGAAATAGTATGCCAGGTCGCGACATCAAGCTTTGGTTATTGTGACGAGATCAAGTCTTTATGCCACATCACTATGCCGAGCAATAGTTGCCAAGTTAGTATGTGATGTCGAAATGAGGAACCCCAATGTTATGAAGTCAACTCCAAACTTTAAAAACATTACAATTTGGTTCTAGTTCAACCTGTAACATTCCACACCCGTGCCCCACGCCGGGTCGGAATATGAGGCGTTACCTAACTTAAACTTTTACATATAAATATTTTCATAACACCAAAACATAGTCAAATTTAAAACCCTGTCAATTCTATTTATAAACTCCTTAATGAGAACTTACGAGGCTCAAAACATCCATAGGAACCCATTCGAAAATCAATCTAGGTTCTTAAACAAACTCTAAAAAAATAACACTTAACCCAGGGGCACATGCCCATTTGGGAGGGGTAACACGCCCGTGTGACATTTCAACACGGTCGTGCTATTAGCCCGTGTGGATCCTATGGAAAAAGCAAAATAGGGACATGTCCATGTCCTTTACCCATATGGAATTAATTCTAAATGCATACCTACAGGGATTTTCACATGGCCTGGCACACGACCGTATCCCTTGCCCGTGTCCTACACACGGCCATAACACGCTCGTGTCCTAGCCCGTGAGCAAACACCTAGACTTTCTATTTCAAATGTCAACGATCCTTAAGGGCCACATGGCCAAGGCACACCCTAGTGTTCTAGGCAGTGCCCTTCACACGGCTGAGACATACGACTATGTCCCTGCCAGTGTGTTTACTATCATGCATACTGACGTGAAATTTTTATGTGCAGGGGACACATGGCCAATTCACACTCCCATGTGGCAGACCGTGGGTCACACACGGCTTAGACACACACCCGTGTGCCTACCCTTGTAGACAAAATAAGGCTATTTACAAAGCCTCTTTGCCATCCTTACAGACACCTATTTAAATAAGATCAACCAAGTTCAATACCAACATAATGAGCATAACCAAAACAGCCATAACCATTAGAAATTTGCATCATTTCACTGAATAATAATTAGCAGTAGCCAACATCCATGGCCTATACAAAATGAGTATCACAAATCACATGTGAGCCAACACATTATGGCTACTTGACAAAACGCTAAACAAAAGACTCGAGTCCCTATACATGCCAATAAACAAAATAATTAAACTAGCTATACCAAGGTCTTGAGTGATAGTGTGATCGAAGCTTCTAATGTCACTGGATCCCCGATGTTAGATTGGCAACACTAAAAGGAAAGAAAAGAAATAAAGGTAAGCATGGGAGCTTAGTAAGTACATACATACAGATAAAGTGTAATTTAAAGAAAACCTATTTGTCAAACGATAAATTGACATGTATAAAAGATGTAAACCACTTAGACTTCTTAATTTTGTTTTTCCTTTCATTCATGTATGCTTAAAGACATCTATTTTATCTATGAATTCAGTCTACGTACCTCATCAAACTTTTCACCAACTAAATATTCGCATTACCCGTTGAACGCTCGGAATACATAGGGATAAGTGGGGACTTTTCATCTAAATTCCATATAAATAGTTAGGGCTACCTCATGCCTTGATGCACTCGTATTTGAGCTACTCACGGGCCTTTTTGTCAAGTAAGGACCCAGACCCCATGGCTATCATGCAATGTTCGCTCATTGAGCCACTCACGGGTCTGTGCACCAAGCCAGTACCAGGACTCACATTACCCATAACAATCATCTCATGAACTCTGACTCACACATGAGCTCAGACCACATAAATCTTTTTTTTATGACATGCCCCTTCGTATCCTATGTTATATCCAAGGTTCAACGGGATTTCATATTTAACCGACTAACACCGCATTTGCTCACGACGTAATATACTCAAATAACATGTTATTTACACATTCATGGCAACAAATAAACTTTAGATACATAACAACAATAAGCCAATTGCACATATATGTTATCAAGGTATTTTAAAATAAATTTCATTAACACATTATTTGCATATGTACTTACCTTGATACAAAATAGTAAAGACAAGCTCAATCCTTGTAAACTTTGTTCTTACCCCGATCAAGACCCGAATCACGCTTGTTTTGATCTATATTAATAAAATTCATTCATTTCATCAGCATAACAATCTAAACACCCAAAAATCATAATTGGACGAAATGACCATTTTGCCCCAAGAATTTCACAAAATGACCATTTTACCCCTAGGCCCGAAATTCGATTTTCATCACATTTTCTTAACCCTAGCCAAATGAATTTTATAACTAGAGGCAGCCCAAATTCTCATTATATTAGGCATTTATCATCTATTTTACAACTTATGCAAAAATGGTCCTTTTTGGTATTTTAATGCTAACATCTTTCACAAAAGTTGTTTATAACATATCCAAGACTCATATTCTTCCATAAGATTCCAGAAAACACCCTAGATGTTCTCATGGCAAAACCCTAGACCCTCCATCATTTTTCAAAACAGTCCCCTCATTTGAAAGCGTATGTTTCAAGGGTCTCCAAAATGTAAAAATCATTAACAAAGAACATAAAATCACTTACTTGCAATAGGATAACCTAGCTGAAATTTTAAAGCTTCAAAAACTCTTTCTTTGGGGGTATTTTTGGTCAAAAGGAAGGAAAAATAAAACAGATGAAGTTAAGCTCTTAGGGTATTATTTTATTACAAAATATGTCATCAATTTCCTAATGTTGACTTTTCAACATCCATGTCCCCTATGGCCGGCCAAGCTAGGATTTTAGGGTCTAATTGCCCTATAAAGACCCCCAATTCTTATTCCCTATCTATTTGACACCTTTAGCTGTCAATTCAAAACTTTTGTACTTTATGCGATTTAGTCTTTTTTCACAATTAAGCGCACTAATGATAAAATTACTCCACCAAACTTTTCATGCACTCATAAAATCATGCTATCACATAAAAATAAAAATAAATATAAAATAATTCATTTGACTCCAGATTTGTGGTCCCGAGACCACTATTCTGACTTGCCCAAAAATCAAATTGTTTCAATTCTCCCCCTTAAGGATTTTCGTCGTCGAAAATCTTATCGACAAAAAGGTTTGGGTATTGGCTTTTCATGATTTCTTCGGGTTACCATGTGGCCTCTTCAACCCCATGTCTCTACCATAACACTTTCACAAGAGGAACCTTTTTTTTTCTCAGTTGCTTGACTTCTCGAGCTAGGATCTTAACAGGTTCCTCACCATAAGACATATCCGATCTAATCTCCACTTCAGTCGGAGAAATCACATGTGAAGGGTCAGAGCGATATCGGCGTAACATGGACACATGGAATACGTCATGGATCTTTTCCAATTCAGATGGTAAGGCCAACCGATAGGCTACCAGCCCGACTCTCTCAATCACTTCAGAAGGTCCGATAAAACACGGACTCAGTTTACCCTTTTTACCAAATTTAAGAACCTTCCTCTATGGGGATACTTTTAGAAATACCTTATGACCAACTTGAAACTCGATCTCTTTTTGTTTCAAATCCGCGTAAGATTTCCGTCTATCCGAAGCAACCTTTAAACAATTACAAATCACCTTAACTTCTTCTTCGGTCTCCTTGACTAAATCAACCCCGTAAATTTGATTTTCTCTAAGCTTGGTCCAATACAAAGGCGTTCAGCACTTATGCCCATACAACACCTTATAAGGTGCCATATTTAAACTCGACTGAAAGTTGTTGTTATAAGCAAACTCCAGCAGTGGCAAATACTTTTCCTAATTGCCCTGCAATTCCAATACACAACATCGGAGCATGTCTTCTAAGGTCTGAATTACTCTTTCTGATTGGCCATCGGTCTGTGGGTGGAAAGCCATACTAAAATTCAACTTTGTACCCAAAGCTTCTAGGAACTTTCTCTAAAATCGCAATGTGAACCTCGGATCTCTATCCGATATGATCGACAAGGTACTTCGTGTAATTTCACAATTTTAGAAATATATAGCTCTGTTAGCTTATCGAGTGAGTAATCCGTGCGTACTGGAATTAAATGAGCTGACTTTGTCAGTTGATCAACCACAACCCCTACAGCATCTTTCTTCCTTGGGGTTACCGACAAACCCGTTACGAAGTCCATAGTAATCTGATCCCCCTTCCACTCTAGGACCATGATAGGCTAAAGTAAACCCGAAGTTACTTGGTGCTTGGCTTTCACTTGCTGACATACTAAGAATTTGGATATGAATTCCAAAATATCTCTTTTCATCCCCAGCCACCAATACATTTTCTTTAGATCGTTGTTCATTTTCGTACTCCAGGGGTGTATTGATAGACAACCACTATGTGCCTCATCTAAAATTTTTTTGAATCAACTCGATGTCCTTAGGAACACAAATCCTTTCCCGAAATCTCAAGCAACCATCTGAACCAATCTGAAAATCTGATCCAACATCCGATTCACACTGGGTTTTCTTGGATAGTAGTTAACTGTCGCTCTTCTAAGCCTCGCAAATTTCTTGACGAAATGTTGGTCTAGCCTTTAACTCCGCTAGAACCGAACCATCTTCTGACAAGGTCAATCGGACGTTCATTGCTCTCAAAGCAAACAATGCTTTCCTACTTAATGCATCGGTGATCACGTTCATTTTTCCCAAATGTAATCTATAATCAACTCATAATCTTTTAATAATTCCAACCATCTTCATTGTCTCAACTTTAAATCCTTCTGGGTCATTAGGTACTTAAGAATTTTATGGTTGGTGTATATGTGACATATTTCCTCGAACAAATAATGTCGCCAAATCTTCAGAGAAAACACTATGGCTACCAACTCTAGGTCATGTGTCAGATAGTTCTTTTCTTGAGGTTTCAATTGTCTCGCGGCATAAGCTACAACTTTGCCTTCTTGCATAAGTACGCATCCCAACCCGTTTAGAGTAGCATCACTGTAAATCACGAACTCTTTTCCTGATTCCGGCTGTACTAGCACTAGAGCCTTAGTCAATGACATCTTCAACTTCTCAAAACTCTGCTGACACTTATTCGACCATTCAAACTTAACTCTTTTTTGTAACAACCATGTCATAGGAGTCACAATCAAAGAGAAGTCCTTTACAAATCGCCTATAATAACCGGTCAGCCCTAAAAAGCTTCTACCTTCGGTCACATTACTTGGTGGTTTCCATTTAACAATAGCAGAAACCTTGCCGGGATCAACCCTAATACCATCACTCGAGACAATATGGCCCAAAAAGTTGACTTCTCGAAGCCAAAACTCACTTTTGCTAAATTTAGCACACAACTGATTGTCCCTCAGAGCCCGCAAAATGGTTCTCAAGTGTTCAGTATGTTCTACCTCGCCTCTAGAGTAGATCAGGATGTCATCAATTAATACAACTATGAACTTATCTAAATATGGCTGAAATACTCTATTTATTAAATCCATAAACACGACGGGTGCATTTGTTAAGCCAAAAGGCGTGACGAGAAACTCGTAGTCACCATACCACGTCTTAAAAGCGATTTTAGGGACATCTGCCTCTTAAACTCGTAGTTGATAGTAGCCAGTTCTCAAATCTATCTTAGAAAACCATGCTGCTCCCTTCAGTTGGTCAAGCAAGTCGTCAATTCGTGGCAACGAGTATTTGTTATTGATCGTCCTCTTACTTATCTGCCGGTAATCTATGTACAACCTCATAGATCCATCTTTCATTTTCACAAATAATATCGGAGCACCCCACGGTGAAAAGCTTGGTCTCATGAACCCTTGTTGGTCAATTCTTGCAACTGTGACTTTAGCTCTTTCAGCTCAATCAGGGTTATCCGGTACGGAGCAATCAAAATAGGCGTGGTCCCTAGTATTAGCTCTATGCCGAATTCAACTTCTCTAATACAGGGTAACCCAAGCAATTCTTCTGGGAATACATCCACATATTCACTTACAACCGACACTGACTCAACCTTTAATTTCGATTCCTTTGTATTCATTACAAAACCCAAATCTTCACATCCTTTCATCAAACATTTCTCGGCAGACATCGAAGATATCACAATAGGCAAGTTCCCCGGTTCACCTAGTTCAACCCAAAGGGTTTCACCATTTTTGCATTTCAATTTAATAGCCTTTTGTCTACAATTTACTACAGCATCATGGAATGTCAACCACTCCATACCTAAAATGACATCAAATTCATCAAATGGTAACAGCATTAAATCGGCCAAAAAGTAATGACCTTTAACTACCGAAGGACATTTCTTACATACCTTATCGACTATCACATATTTTCCTAATGGGTTCGACACTTTAATCATAAACTTCGTAGACTCAACAGGCATATTCGTGCTAGAGACCAACTTCATGCACACATATGAATGAGTAGAACCAGGGTCAATCAAAGCAATAACAGTATTATCATAGAGAGAAAATGTATCGATGATCACATCAGGAGAGGATGCATCTTCACGTGCACGTATAGCATAGGTTTTAGTCGGAGCCCTAGCTTCAGACCTTATGGTGGTGTCTCTTGTCACATTCTTGCTGCTAGCCCCAGTTCAAACATTCTTCTGAAGCCTTCCTTTAGAATTTGTGCTGCTTGGTCTTGTACCTTGAAACTTCTCTTTGTCAATCATCTTGGGGCAATCTTTGATAAAGTGGTCTTGAGAACTACACCAAAAACAAGATCCATCATTCATCCTACATTTTCCAAAATGATTTCGACCACAATGTTGGCATTCTGGTTTAGAAGATCTGACATTGTCCACGCTAGCCATTGATGTAGCCCGAGACTTAAAATCTAAATCTTGTTTCTTACAATCTCAGTATGAACATCCGATTGATGTGTGAGAGCGAGAGTAGGTGTCTCTAGATTTCTTAGATTGTGATGGAAATGATTTGCTTGCATGTCTCTTCCTTGCATCTCTAGTTTCCACTTTGGTTTTCTTCTTTTCCTTGATTAATTCCTCAGCTTTACAGGCCTGATCAACAAGTACTACAAACTCTTTCAACTCAAGGACACCCACTGACAGTCTAATGTCCTCATTAAGTCCGTCTTCAAATCTTCTATGCATTTTAGCCTCAGAGGATACACACTCCCGAGCGTACTTACTGAGTCGAATGAACTCTCTTTCATATTCAGTAACCGTCATGCAACCTTGTTTCAAGTTGAGAAATTCTTTATGCTTTTGGTCCATAAATCTCTCACTGATGTATTTCTTCCGGAATTCCTCTTGGAAGAATTCCCATGTGACCATTTCGTGAGGCACTAATGAGACTAATATCTTCCACCGGTAGTACGCCGAGTCCCTCAACAAAGATATGGCACACTTCAAACATTATTCAGAAGTACAGGATAGTTCATCAAATACCCTGATTGTATTCTCAAGCCAGAACTCTGCCCTTTCAAGGTCATCATCTTTATTAGCACGAAACTCCTCGGCTCCATGCTTTCGGATCTTTTCCACTAGAAGTCTATTTCGCCTCTCAAGGTCTATACCCTGGGGTACCACAGGTACAGATTGAGGGATAGGTGGGGGTGGAGGGGGTTGAGCATTCGGGTTCACTCGGATGAACTCTATGTACCACTCATTCATCATGTAGAAAAAGGCCTCCTGAGCCCCTTCTCCTCCTTCCTGACTAACCGTGGGAGGTCAATTATTGGATGGCACCGCCCCTTCGGTGGGAGCTGGCGCGTTACTTTCTACGTCGTCTGCCGTAGTTCGATCGGGATCCATTACTATATGAAAACACAAATTAAAAGGTTAGGAGTCATCACACTATTACAATTTATTTCTGGTATGTGTAGCTAGACTCATACACACGCTATGTTAGTCCGAGAAACAACTAAACCGTAGCTCTAATACCACTAAATGTAACACCCCACACCCTTGCCCCACACTAGGTCAGAATATGAGTTACTTAACTTAAACTTTTACATATAAACATTTTCATAACACCAAAACATAGTAAAATTTAAAACCCTTTCGATTCTATATATGAACTCCTTAATGAGAACTTACGAGGCTCAAAACATCCATAGGAAACCATTCGGAAATCAATCTGGGTCCTTAAACAAACTTTAAAAAAATAACACTTAACCTAGGGGCACATGCCCATGTGGGAGGGGTAACACACCCGTGTGACTTTTCGACATGGTCGTGCTATTAGCCCGTATAGATCACACGGCCTAAGCAAAATAGGGACACGCCCGTGTCCTTTACCCATATGGAATTAATTCTAAATGCATACTTACAGGAATTTTCACACAGCCTAGCACACACCCATAATGCTTGCCCGTGTCCTGCACACGGCCATAACATGCCAGTGTCCTAGCCTGTGTGCAAAAACTTGAACATTCTATTTCTGACATCAACAATCCTTATGGGCCACACAGCCAAGGCACACGCCCGTGTGCTAGGCCGTGCCGTTCACACGGTTGAGACATATAGCCGTGTCTCTGCCCGTGTGTTTATATCATGCATACTGACTTGAAATTTTTACGTGCAGGGGACACACGGCGAATTCACACACCCATATGGCAGACCGTGGGTCACACACGGCCTAGACACACGTCCGTGTGCCTACCTGTTTGGACAAAATAAGGCTATTTTTCAAGCTTCTTTGCCACCCTTACAAACACCTATTTAAATAAGATCAACCAAGTTCAATACCAACATAATGAGCATAACCAAAACAACCATAACCATTAGAAATTTGCATCATGTCACTGAATAATAATTAGCATTAGCCAACATCCATGGCCTATACAAAATGAGTAGCTCAAATCACATATGAGCCAACACATTATGGCTACTTGACAAAACGCTAAACAAAAGACTCGAGTCCCTATACATGCCAGTAAACAAAACAATTAAACTAGCTATACCAAGGTCTTGAATGATAGTGTGAGCGAAGCTTCTGATGTCACCAGATCCCCGATGCTAGATTGGCGGCACTAAAAGGAAAGAAAAGAAATAAAGGTAAGCATTGGAGCTTAATAGTACATACATGCAGATAAAGTGTAATTTGAAGAAAACCTATTTGTCAAACGATAAATTGACATGTATAAAAGATGTAAACCACTTAGACTTCTCGATTTTGTTTTTTCTTTCATTCATGTATGCTTAAAGACATCTTATCACAAACTCAGGCTTTATCCATGAGTTCAGTCTACGTACCTTATCAAATTTTTCACCAACTAAATCTTCGCATTACCCATTGAGCGCTCGGAATACATAGGGATAAGTAGGGACATTTCATCTAAATGCCATATAAATAGTTAAGGATACCTTGTGCTATGATGCGCTCGCATTTGAGCTACTCACGGGCCTTTTTATCAAGTAAGGACCTGAACCCCATTGCTATCATGCAATGTTCGCTCACTGAGCCACTCACGGGTTTGTACACAAAGCCAGTACTCGGACCACAGTACCTATAACAATTATCTCATGAACTCAGACTCACTCATGAGTTCAGACCACATAATTTTTTTATGACATGCCCCTTCATATCCTGGATTTCATATTTAACTGAATAACAATGCATTTGCTCGCGATGTAATATACTCAAATAACATGTCATTTACACATTCATGGCAACAAATAAACTTTAGATACATAACAACAATAAGCCAATTGCTCATATATATTATCAAGGTATTTTAAAATAAATTTCGTTAACACATTATTTGCATATGAACTTACCTTGATACAAAATAGTGAAGACTAGCCCAATCCTCGTAAACTTTGTTATTATCCCGATCAAGACCTGAATCATTCTTCTTTTGATCTATATTAATAAAATTCATTCATTTTATCAGCATAACAATCTAAACACCCAAAAATTCATAATTGGGATAAATGACCATTTTGCCCCCTAGACTTTCTCAAAATGACCATTTTACCCTTAGGCCTGAAATTCGATTTTCATCACATTTTCTTGCAAGTTAACCCTAGCTGAATGTATTTTATAACTAGAAGCAGCCCAAATCTCATTATGTCATACATTTATCATCTATTTTACAACTTATGCAAAAATGGTCCTTTTTGGTGTTTTAATGCTAACACCTTTCACAAAAGTTGTTTATAACATATCCAAAACTCATATTCTTCCATAAGATTCCAGAAAACACCCTAGATGTTCTCATGGCAAAACCCTATACTTTCCACCATTTTTCAAAATAGTCCCCTCATTTGAAAGCGTATGTTTCAATGGTCTCAAAAATGTAAAAATCATTAACAAAGAACATAAAATCACTTACTTGCAAGAGGATAACCTAGCTGAAATTTTAAAGCTTCAAAAACTCTTCCTTTTCTGGTATTTTCTGTCAAGAAGGAAGGTAAAATGAAAAAAATGAAGCTAAGCTCTTAAGGTATTATTTTTTTACATAATATGTCATCGATTACCTAATGTTGACTTTTCAACATCCATGTCCCCTATGGCCGGCCAGGCTAGGATTTTAGGGTCTAATTGCCCTTTAAAACCCCCAATTCTTATTCTCTATCTATTTGACACCTTTAGCTGTCAATGTAAGACTTCTACACTTTATGCGATTTAGTCCTTTTTCACAATTAAGCTCACAAATGATAAAATTACTCCACCAAATTTTTCATGCACTCATAAAATCATGCTATCACATCAAAATAAAAATGAAATAATTCATTCGACCCCTGATTCATGATCCCAAGTCCACTATTCCGATTAGCCTCAAAATCAGGCTGTTGCACGACCTTGGGTTAGCTATAAAGCTTTTGTAAGCTCTTATGAATGCTACGACAACAAAACAAGTTGACTTAATAATCGTTAACAATCACATCAAGAAGGGTGCTAAGGTTTAATAATTAATTATTAGATTTAACCTTCAAAAAGTTTATTAATCTATTTTTCTCAACTAGAATGCTTAATTTGGTGCAATAGGTTCGAGTATTTGGTTTTATGAAAATACTATAAGGCCTTTTTTTTTGTATCATTAAGCCTTCTAAGATCGAAAATGAAAAAGGAAAGATACCAGTGTATAATGAGTTGAGTGGTAAAGAATTTGATCTTAAGTATGATTTTGAATTTGAATCTTGTATATGAAAATTTTATATCAAGAGAGCTTTGCCTCACATTATAAATTTGACTCAATTTAATTATGAATTTAATTGACACAATGTGGTTATAGAATAATTCTCATAAAATAATAATAATAATAATAATAATAATAATAATAGTAGTAGGGCTGATGAATCTAGCCATCAGAAGGATTAGGCCTAACTTAAAAAATCTAAATGAAAGAAAGCTAATTGAGAATGCTTACACTTTAAATAATAAAGAACTTGGTTGTATTAGCAAAGACCGAGATTTTGGGAGTTTGTATATTCAAGTTCGAATTTCACTTAATAAAAATTATCTGCGATTTTATTACTTTGAGTTGAGTTAAAAATTAATTTTGATTAAATTTATTGATATAATTTGAATAGAAAAATTATTGATATAATTAGTTATAAAGGGTCCAATATGGTATATCTTTCTGAATAAAGAATTGACGAGGTATTCCTTTTAGAACTATGATAAATAAACAGCTTTAATAGTCTTTTACATTATAAATTCCATTTGATTTTTGTTTTGGTAAATTTATCAATTGAATTATGTTTTATTGACAATGTTAACTTCAATTTGATTTGTTTTTGGTAAATTTATCAACTGAGTTATGTTTCATTAACAATGTTTACTCTTTTTTTTTTCAAATAAGCAGTATGAAAGAAAATATATGTATATCAGCAGTCATATCTATTAATAGATATAAAATCTATGTATTTGAAAAAAAAAATATAAATTTAATGTTTGCCTACTAAGATTAGGAGTAGATATGAACAAATAATTAATACTTTTTCTTTGCTGGATATTTTGGTTAATAATGGTAATGACACTCTAGTTGCCTTAAAAGTTTAATCATTAATTAGGCAAGTAATTCTCTAGATTTTCTTAATTAATTAACTATTAATAGGTTATCATAATTTCAACCTAATCCACCACGCTTTTCTGTGCCTATCTTATATTGATTAATGAAATAAAATATTAGAAAACTTGAGAAATTGTTTTTAGAAATTTATAAAAAAACAAACCTATGAAACACCGACACATCATGTAAAAAAGTAATTCAATGTCGATCATAACTGTAACATAATTGAATGAATTTTTGTTGGACACTTACAAACATTATTAAAAATAAATAAACACAACATAATAGATTTTTGTAGAACACGCGCAGACATTGTGAAAAATGTAAACGTGGACAAAATATGATTATGACATATTTAGAATCACAGACATATCATGTAAAGAAGTAGTTCAATGTTGATCATAACTGAAATACAATTGACTGAAATTTTGTCGAACACATGCATATATTGTTAAAAGAAAAGTTGAACATATTAGAATGATTTTTTGCCGGACACCTGCAAACATTTTTAAAAAAATTAAACACAACAAAATAAATCTTTGTCTGACACGCGCAAAAATTGTGAAAAAATTAAGTGTGGACAAAATATGATTAAGACATATTTAGAAACACAGACAAGTCATGAAAAGAAGTAGTTCAATGCCGATCATAACTACAATTCAATTGAATGAATTTTTGTCGGGCACGTGCAGATATTATTAAAAGAAAAGTTAAACATGGTAGAATGATTTTTTATCGAGCATGTTTAAACATTATTAAACAAATTAAACAAAACAAAATAAATATTTGTTGGACACACACAGACATTGTGAAAAACTGTAAACGTGGACAAAATATGATTAGGACATATTTAGAAACACAAACACATCATATAAAGCAGTAGTTCAATGTCAATTATAACTGCAATACAATTGAATGAATTTTTGTTAGACACGTGCGGATATTGTTAAATGAAAAGTTAAACATGGTAAAATGATTTTTTGCAGAATACATGCAAACATTATTAAATAAATTAAACCGAACAAAATAAATCTTTGTCAGACACACACAGACATTGCGAAAAAATTAAATGTGAACCAAATATGATTAGGACATATTTAGAAACATAAACACATCATATAAAGAAGTAATTCAATATCGATCATAACGGTAATATAATTGAATGAATTTTTGTTAGCCACATGTAGATATTGTTAAAAGAAAAGTTAAACATAATAGAATGGTTTTTTTATCGAACACGTGCATACATTATTTAAAAAAATTAAATAGAATAGATAAATCTTTATGCGACATTGTGAAAATAATTAAAGGTGAACAAAATATGATTAGGAAATATTTAGTAACACTTCAACATCGTTGACAATACAACTCTTTTTTCTATTACATTTTTCCTTGGAATTTGAAATAAAAAATCAAAATTTCGGTATTAAAAACTTCAAATACTTGAAACTCATAATGAAAAAGATTAGAGAGAATTTCAATAAATTTTTTAATTTTGATTTTAAAAATATTGATTTTATTTTTTATACAATTTTATTATTTTTAAAATTTTAAATAAGAAAATTAATTATTTTCAATAAAAATAACCTATGAGACAGACATGTCATGTAAAAAAGTAATTCAATACCGATTATAACAACAACAGAGTAGTGAATATTGATAAAATAAATGTTAAGAATGATTTTTTGTGGAACACGTACAAATATTATTTAAAAACATTATAAAAATATTAAATACGGACAAAATATGATTAGGAAATATTTAATCATTCATACCCTACACTACATAAAATTCATATATGGTTTAGAAGACAGCTAAATCATTGGCACATACTAGCAATGCATTCATCTTCATTAATTTCTTACCCTTTTTAGGTTTTTCTCACTTAATACCAAATCATTAACAGTAAATTATATGACTTTTAAGGAAATCTTAAAAATGGTAACCAATATTTCTTTCTGACCTATAAGTAACTTGTTTGAACCAGCACCCAATACGCCATCACTGCTCATTTCTCCTTTTTTCTTTTCTTTACAAAGGTGTTTAATCCTTATTCTCAAGAAAAAACATACCATGGATGCCTCTAGGAATGCAAACATGCGTGAAGCTGTTCCTCAGCTTAACCATGCAAGACGAGAGCAGCCTGGTTCAGCCGAAGAGCTAATTGCTTGTCGAATTTGTGACCATATTTTCACGAGCAGCAGAGCTCTATTCGATCACATGGAGCTTCATCTTTTACTTGATGAAGCTAATGCGAAACGGCAGCTTTTACTTAGCCACATGGTGGTAGCCCCCCAAAGTGGCGTTTCAGCCAACCATTTGATTCAAAATCATCCTCCTCCGCTACCAGCCTTGCAGCAAGATTCCCAGCAGCAACCAAGGTTGGTTGTGCCGCGTCAGCGTTTTGTTCCGATACTTCCATATCCGCCGCTGCCGAGTGCAATACACCCTTTCCTCATTGAAGCCGGTGCTCCTCAACAGTGGAAAATTCGACCGCCACTTGTTTCGTACCAGCCGGTGGTGAACCAACGGCTTCCAACGGTACCAACACCATCTCCTACTGCTGCTGAGGTGGCGGCGACAGCAGCGCGGCAAATTATGAGGGTGTCACGGTCTCGCACTAATCTCTTCACTAGGCCCTTTCTGAACCAGTTGGAAGCAAACTTACTAATCGATGGAAACGATGGCTGATAGGGAACTTGAAGGTGATCGCGTCGGGGATCAAGAAGTAGATGTCACATTGAAGCTTTGAAGACAAAAGGACCAGGGATATATATCAAATATGTATCCTTTTTATTGTCATTGTTTGTTTGGATGTTTTAATTTTCAGTATTTTTATTTTCTACAGATGTTTTGTTAGGATATACTACCCTATTTGAATTGTTTTAAGTTTTAAGTTTATGTTTATTTGAATAAATTTGTAGTTTTTGCTGCGAATATGCTATCAAATTTGAATTGTTAAGTTTAAAAGTTATATTTATTTAAATAAATTCGAGCGTTTTCATACTTAAATTGATAAGTTTATAAATTTTATATATAACTAAACAAATTCCAGCGTTTTATCATGAATATATCATTATTTCTACGTCTTCTTATTAATATGCTATCATATTTGAATTGATAAGTTTAAAGTTTATTTTTAATTAAATAAATTCCCGCGCTTCTTTGCAAGTATGTTATCGAATTTAAATTGATGAGTTGATAAATTTTATATTTAACTAAACAAATTCTTAGGTTTTATCATGAATACTGATATGGATAAATTTATGATTTTTGTATTCAATTAAATGAAATTTTACGTTTTTGCCATTGATATACTATTATATTCGAATTGATAGGTTAATAATTTTTATATTTAACTAAATAAATTCTCCTGCATAGTTGCTAATAGATTATAGAAAAGTGTTTGATATACTGATAATATATTTATTTATTTCAAAATAGTTTTAAGAATTTGACGTGTATCTCTCTTTTTAAAATATTTATTTTTTAATATTTTATTATATTTTATAGAACACTTATTAATTTATTAACCCAACTTAAAAAATCTAAAAACTTCACCGTAGATTATTTGTAATTAACCTAAAAGGTTAAAAAGTAAAAGAAATCATAGTTTGAATATTTAATAACTTTGGTTGCTAAATTTAGAGCTGTTTGAATATAATAGTTAATTAGATTTGGTAATTTGAAATCCATCATGACCATGTAAGTGTAACACCAACGAAAAATAATAAAAACATGAAATAATATAAAATTATATCAATAAAATTTTCAAAATCTACGTAAAAAAATAATTATAAATGTAGAATAATTCATCCCACAAAATTTGAGAAATTATAATAGTTATAATTAAATTTAGCAATTTGGGATATAACATAAAATTTCTTTTTACCAACATAAAACATATCATTAAAGAAAAGTTTTATTCACTGTTTACCCTTTGAACTATGTCCATTTTTTTATATTGGTGTTAAAAACTTTTTTTTGTTTGATTTTGATACATGAAATATAATTATGTTTTACTTTTTGGCCTTAACAAAAGTAGCAACCAATCGCAACACGTCCTCATTGATCATTGATGTGGGTATTGATATGACTGTTGACCGCATTTATTATGAACTGGCCGCGTTGATCACACTAAAAAATTTGTAAAAGAAAATAATTATTAAATATTGTTAAAAATATTTTAAAATTTTAAAGAAGTTATTAAAAATTATAAAACAATATTTAAATTCTTTAAAAATTATTAAAAATTGTAAATAATTAATAAATCAAATCCTCCTCCTCCTCCAATTGAGATCTACTATCTTTTTTTGATTTATTCTAGCAGTATTATTTTTAGATTTGCGGTCTTGAAACAATAACAAAATATGATTCAATTAAACAATTGTAAATATTATTTAAAAATTGTTAAATTTCCGACTAAAGGCAACCGATTCATAATTTTTAAAGAACTTTTTTACATTCTTTTTACATTTTTTAAT
Organism: Gossypium hirsutum; assembly: GCF_007990345.1. Taxonomy (NCBI): domain Eukaryota; kingdom Viridiplantae; phylum Streptophyta; class Magnoliopsida; order Malvales; family Malvaceae; genus Gossypium; species Gossypium hirsutum. Next base: position 29,576,937 of record NC_053433.1, on the reverse strand, counting down.
AGTTATTTACAATATTTATTTTTTTACAATAATTTTTTTACAATTTTTAATATTTTTAATAATTTAAATATTTTTACAATTCTTATATATTTTTAAATATTTTTTAAATATTTTTAATTTTTTTTACAAATTTTTTGTCTAGTCAATTCAATTAATGCATAGCCAACACAACCAATGGTCACATCATCGTCCACATTAGCAATCAACGAGGACACATGGTGTGTTCTAATTGGTTGTTGTTGACCGCCTCTAAACATGTTATTATTTAGGGTAGAAATAGCACACCAAAAATATATATAATTAAATCGATGATGTTCACAAGTATACATATCAATTTGTAATATAATATGTGTGTTACAACATAATATATGGAAGTATTCTGAAAATCGTACCCAATGGAGAATGGAATAAATCTATAGAAAATCTTTTTACAATAACAAGTTTAAATAGTAATAATTAAATTTTACATTAAGACAGATCATAAAAAAAAGATAATAATAGAAATTAAATAATTAAAATAAATAAGCAATAAAATGAACAAACAAATAATCCGATAAAATCAATTAGGAAGATTAACTAGTTTTAGGGATTGCAATTAACTTCGAATTAGGTTTTTAGTGTGGATTAGCTATTAGCTAACCAATTATTACTTCCCAGCCTCTAATTGATTAATTAATTGGTTAATACTCCCTTATCTCTCGACCTCGTTTAGCTTTGATTACTTCCTAGGGTCGTCAAGCCTAGGTTTAAGAACACATAATTTAAACCAATAATCCTACAGAGAAACCCTAAATCTTCCATTAAATATGTCCACAACACTCGTTAATCTCCCCTAAGGGATTTAACCACTCATGGTATCCATAATCTCAATCTCAATAAAAGTAAACATGTAAATAACACAAATAAACTAGAAGGGATTTAACCCTAAATCCTGAGTTGATGCCGATTGAAGAACGGAGTAGTGAATCTCTCAATTAGACTAATCAAATCTCATCACCTGCGAAAGATAAAAACTAAATACTTCGATATTATAAAATAACTCTTGGATCGAAATTGATTCCAAAAGAGAAGAACAAAGAGTTTATGAAAAGAAACGAAAGTGTAATCTAAATCTTACTCCTAAACTACTACGATTTTTGGATGCATTTAAAACAACTTAGTTACGTCAAACCCCTAAGGTTTTATTTATAGGAATGTTGGTAACCCCTAAGGTTAAGATGGAACCAGTTGGTTCTTTAGTTAGGAGACATAATAATTAGCCATGGATGGCTCTCATAGGATTGTAAGTAGCGCGAGAAGGGCTATAAATAGCTGGGATATGGCTCCTAGGGAAGATTTTCTTCTGTACCTTATTCCAATTTATCTCGTTTTTCATCTTTTTCAGTAGCTCAAAGAAGGAGTAGCGATGGAAGGTTTTGTATGGAGCAGACTTCATGAGGATGAAGTTGGATAAGTAGGGAAACTAACAAACGAGTAAAGTTTTTAACCCTTCTATGTACGTAGGATAAAGTTATGGGCATCATATCTAATTTTAAGGGTTCTGCATGTTTCTGAAAAATTGGTTTAAGCTAAAAGTGTTAAATAAAATCCCATGATTTTGGGTTGTAAGTTACTGCTTGGAGAATGGAAGCTCTGGTGTTCAAAGGAAGGAATAAGTTATGGAGATGATAAAGTTTAAAGTGAGTTCCAAAATATGAACCTGTTATTATGGTCTACGTTGTTAAGCATTCCATGTTCGCATAAGCATGAATTATGATGATATGAACATGCATTATACGTTTGTGGGTAAAGCTTAAGGGAACAGATAAAGTTAGAATGGGAATAGGGAGAAAACCTATTAGATACCATATTAGGTGAAGCTCTGAACCTTACAGAGGGAACACTATGGTGTTTGAGCATCAAGGTTGGGTGGTGTAAAGGAGGTCATGGGAGGAGGATTCATGAAATGAAATTATGGAATGCTATTTATCGTGACAGCAATATCGGCTGGACCTTCGGGGTGACACCATGACGATGGTTTATGGCATAAGATTATAGATGAAATAGGCAATGGTAGTCTAGTATAAGGCATATGGCATAAGACCATGGTTGAAGGAGGCTATGGTAGTCTGGTATAAGGCATATGGCGTAAGCCCATAGATGAAATATGTCATGGTACAATGTATAAGGTAAATGATGTATGATCATAAATGAAAGAAGCTATGCCAGCCAAGTATGATGAGTAAGACCATGGATGAAAGACCCCATGGCATCAATTGTAACACTCAGGTTCTAACGGGTACAAGGTTTGGCTTATAGTCTTAAAGTAGTATAATTGGCAAAGTAGTATTCGCCTAAGTACATCTAACGGGTACAAGGTTTGGCGTATAGTCTTAAAGTAGTATAATTGGCAAAGTAGTATTCACCTAAGTACATCTTTTGGCGTATAAAGTTGGCGTATATAGTTATGTGCTTTAGTTAATGAAGGTTCTATGTCATATTTCTATGTTTGTTGGAATAAGGTAATGGACAAGTAAAACGGTATGGAGGGTATGAGTTCATATCAGAAGTATAGTATGCTCTTTTACTGTAATACTATACAAGTTCAATTACAATGTAAGCTAGTTAGGAATCAACTAAATGTGAACCAGGATAATTAAAAGATAAGGGGATATTCAATTAGGTTTCTCAGAAGTTGTAGACCTTTAGATAAGACAATTCAGTAAGGATGTGACATGTATCAAGTCCCAATAAAGACTTAGATTATGTAACAGCCCAAAATTGACCCTAGTCGGGAAGTGGTTTCGGGACCATAAAACCGAGTCATAAAAATAATTAATTTCCATATTCTATGCTTATTATGTGTGTACATGAGTATGTGGAAGTTTCATTCTCCAATTTTGCCAATTGCATGAGAAATTATTAAATAGGGATTGATATGAGACATGGTGAAAATATGATAGGCTAATTTAAAATGGTCTATTAATGCATGTTGTGAAAATGATGGGTTTGCATGTCAAATTACCCAAAATTTGAGCTAGTGGTTGGCCATGCTATGAGTGGAAACATGTTGGGAACATGTTGGCCTAGTGAGGTATGTAGGAAAAAAATAAAATAAGGAGTATGGGTAATAAAGAAAGGAAAAACAAAAAAATGAGTGGTTGTTTCCCCCCCCATTGCCGTGAGCTAAAGAAAGGAAAAGAAAAACTTGTTCATCCTTTTTCATCCTCTTTTGACCGAAAATTCTAAGGGAGGAGGAAGGCGTTCTTGCTTCATGTTTGGTTTGGAAGAGAATTAGGAGGAAGTTTGGCCATGCATGTAACTAGATTGAGGTATGTTTGATATTATTCTTTGAGATTCATGTATATTTTAAGTTGTAAGTTTGAAATCTACCTAGCCATGGTTCAAACTTTGTTAAATGATGGAGATGATATTCAGCCATGCATGTTACATTCTTGGTTGGTATTTTGATGTTTGATGTTGTGGTGATGAGGCATGAAGATGAGTTAAGATTCGGCCTAGGTGGAGTTTGTGTTAATGCCATTGCATGCTAAATATGAAGCTTGTTAATGATGCATGTGATGGTGGATTGATGATTCTTGAATCTTTTTTTTTTAGCATTTTTGAGTGAGCACATATGTGCATTGGTTGCTAGATGGGGAAGAATCGGCTAGCAAGTTGTGTGCTAAGGCCGAATATAATTTTTGTAGGTTAATGAGTAATGCATGTGCTAAATTGATGGAAAGGGAGAGGATGCTTTACTAGTGTATAAATGATATAAAGATTCTAGAAATTATTTTTGGTTAGGTGTATGTATGATTAGGTATATTCGGCCATATGAGTAAATATATAGATGATGTTAAATTTGATTATGTATAATGGGCCATATAGGGTACACATTGTGATATTAACTTTGATTCTCTATAATTGATCAAGTGGGTGATTAGTAAGGGTGATTGCCGAATATACTAACATACATATGCATGTGTAATTGGATTGTAAATATTTAGCAAGGCGGTTAAACTAGTTGATTTATTGATTAAGCTCAAGGAGTTAAAGGAGGAGAATCGAGCAAAGGCAAAGAAAAGATCATCGAGTAGCCGAGTTGGAACCATCTTACCCAACACAAGTAAGTCATTAAGCATATCTTTGGTATTGATTTAAAGGATCGTAATACCTATACCATTGTGTTTAATGAGATGAAATGTATACAAATGTATATGTAAGTAGAGATGAAATTTGTCGAATGTAAAAAGGAAGTGAAGCCTATTGAGTGGCTGGTTTTCGGCACTAAGTGTGCGGGCAATAAGTGTTCACGGTCATGAGATTGGCACTAAGTGTGCGGGTTTAAATTGTACAGCACTAAGTGTGCGAGTTTAAAGTACATGGCACTAAGTGTGCGTGGTTGATTATTAAGCACTATGTGTGCGAACCCAATATATATTTTCTATAAATTATTTACATTAAGGGTGCGACCTTACCGAGTCGATTTTGGACAGCGGAAAAGGTAAGTGTGCGAACTTGAAATGCATGGCACTAAGTGTGCGCGGTTGATTATTAAGCACTATGTGTGCGAACCCAATATATATTTTCTATAAATTATTTACATGAAGGGTACGACTTTACCGAGTCAATTTTGGACAGCGGAAAAGGTAAGTACCTTGAGTTCATGGCTAATAGGCGCTATGTTTATATTTGGAGTTGAGCTTGGTAAGTTTTGAACCTATGTGACGATTATAGTTGAAGTCACGTACATAAGGTTCATTGTGGAATAGGTGAAAGTTCGTTTAATTGTATGATTATAACGAAAATAAAATGATGTATGAAAGGCCAATGTAGGACTTGGTATGAGATTGAACCATAGGGTTTAAGGAACTATGGTATAGTTTGGTATGGATGGAGTACTTAACCTCATTTCATTGTTTCCTGTTGTGATAATTTTATTAATGGATGGTTGTGGAATGCTTATGGCTTACTGAGTTATATACTCATTCGGTGTTTGCTTGTCACCTATTCTAGGTTTCTTGGACTCGTCTCTTTTTGCGTGATCGTGCCGTCGTCGAAGTCATCACACCGGCTAGCAAGTTTTGGTACTTTCTTCTTAGTCGGCTTAGGAGAACATTTCGGCATGTATAGGCTATTATGTTGTGTGAACTTTGGTATGTAAACTTTTAGCCATGCGAAAATGGCATAAATGTTCGGTTGGGTTTGGTTTCATAACGTTAGGTCGTAAATCTTGATAATTCGACCTTTTTATGCCATATGTCATGGTTGATTATTTTGGTGTTAAAATTCATGATATGGCAATAGTGTAGTAGGGGATGTTTGACAATGATTAGCCTTTGGAATGGCTAGTCATGATCATAATTTGTGATATGTATGACGAATTACTAGTTAGATCAAGGAGAAATCACGAAATGGGCATAGTTGCTTTCGTAACAGATGCTGGCAGCAGCAGTGACGTGAGAATGAAAAATCACTAAAAATAGTAGGAGTGGAATTAATTGATGAATAAATTATGTATTCGAAGCTCGATGAGTCTCTTTTCATATAGAAGCAACGAAAATATCATATGGACAGTATGTTAAGAGATATTCAGGTTCTCGTGAGACAGGGCCAGAACGGTTTCTTGATTCCCTGTTCCGACTTTGGAAATTCATTATAAATTAACCAAAGATAATTAGGAGTCATACCATATATGTATAGATTCCTCTCTGAGTCTAGTTTCTATAGAAACAAACGGCATCAGTATTGAAGCTCTGTGCAGGGAGATATACAAGTCGTAATGCACAAAGGTCAGTGTAGTCGATCCCTGTAACATGGGATACTTTGACTAATAAACTGTACAAATTGGCCCGACCAAAAATTCTAGAAAAAAATATGTAGATGGGAATATGAGTCTAGTTTCAGGGAAAAATCACGAAACTGATTTTCGAGTTGTGAAACTCAAGATATGATTTTTTTAAAGCGACTAGTACGCAGATTGGCAGTGTCTGGGAAATTTTTTTTATAAGGGGTTTAAAGTCTGTTAACACCTCGTGTTCGACTCCGGTGTCGGTCTCGGGTTCGGGGTGTTACATTTGATTGGTATCAGAGCTATGGTTTAGTCGGTTCTAGGACTACCATAGCACGTATGAGTCTAGCTATACATGCCGAATGTTAATGTTTAACTGTGTGATGACTTCTGACGGTTAAAATTTATGTTTTGATTAGTAAATGGATCCCGGTGTAGAGAGAACCTTGGCGGATGACATTGAAAGTGTAGCGGCTGCTCCTGCACAAGGGACACCGCCTGTTGAACCTTAGTCATTTGCGAATAATCAAGGTGAGGGGGCTAAACAAGCCTTCTTTACCATGATGAATGAGTGGGTCGCGCAGTATGCCCGAACCAATCCGGCTGTCCAACAATTCCCGAATTTGAATAATCCACCCCCGGAGCCAGTAATGCCATCAGTTACTGATCCTGTGAGGCTGAGTAAGCCACCTGTAGACTTGATTAGGAAGCGCGGGGCTGAGGAGTTCAGGGCCATAGTTACTGATGATGCTGAAAGGGCCGAGTTCTGGCTTGATAACACCATTCGGGTGTTTGATGAACTGTCATGCACACCCGATGAATGTCTAAAGTGTGCTATATCCTTGTTGCGGGACTCAGCCTACTATTGGTGGAGGACCCTGATTTCCATAGTCCCAAACGAACGAGTAACTTGGGACTTCTTTCAGACGGAATTTCGAAAGAAATATATTAGTCAACGGTTCATTGATCAAAAGCGTAAGGAATTCTTGGCACTCAAGCAAGGCCGTATGACAGCATCTGAATACGAACATGAATTCGTAAGACTCAGTAGGTATGCCCGGGAGTGTGTACCTGATGAGGTTGCTATGTACAAAAGATTCGAAGAGGGATTGAATGAAGATTTAAAGCTACTAATGGGTATTTTGGAAATAAAAGAATTCGTAACACTAGTCGAACGAGCCTGCAAGGCGGAAGAACTTGGAAAGGAGAAGAAGAAGGCTGAATTTGAAGCTAGAGACTATCGTAAAAGATCGACAGGTAAAGCTCCGTTCTCAGCCGTAAAGAAGTCCAGGGAGGACACTAATAAGTCGAGGACGACTGCGGGAATTTCCATCAGAGCAAGACCATCGACGGACTCCTGAGCTACTTCGGTAGCTAGTGTGGGCAATAATCGTCTAGAGAAACCTGGATGTCCCCAATGTGGAAGACGACACATAGGTGAATGTTGGGGTAAGTCTATTAACAGGGCCTGTTACGGATGCGGTTCGAAGGACCACTTCATTAGAGATTGCACGGAGCTTGATGAGAAGAATAAGATTCAAGGTGCAAGACCTAGTGGAGTGACAACTAGAGGTAGACCACCGAGAATTTTAGGAGGTAGGGGTGGTAGTCAGAGAGGGACCTCTGATACGGCTGTTCGAGCCGAGAACCATACTCCTGCTAGAGCATATGCCATTCGCGCACGAGAGGAGGCATCCTCCCCTGACGTCATCACTGGTACCTTCACTCTCTTTGATACTAATGTGATTGCATTGATTGACCCTGGGTCTACTCATTCATATGTATGCGAAACCTTAGCATCCAGTAAGACTCTACCTGTTGAGTCTACTGAGTTCGTAATTCGAGTGTCAAACCCTTTGGGTCAATGCGTACTTGTTGATAAAGTGTGTAAGAGATGCCCTCTAAAAATCTGAGAATCCTGTCTTCTGGCCGATTTGATGCTTTTGCCGTTTGACGAATTTGACGTTATTCTTGGTTTGGATTGGTTGACCGCGCATGATGCGGTTGTGAATTGCAAAAGCAAGACTATTGATTTTAGGTGCGCAAATAACGAGATAATTCGAATTGAGTCTACGGACTTAAGGGGGTTGCCAGCTGTAATATCAGCAATGTTGGCCCAGAAATATGTAAGAAAAGGGTGCGAAGCATACCTTGCGTATGTACTTGATGACAAAGAGTTAGAAAAGAAACCCGAATTTGTGCCGGTGGTTTGTGAATACCCGGATGTTTTTCCTGAAGAATTACCGGGTTTACCACCTGTTCGGGAGGTAGAGTTTGGTATTGAGCTTGTACCTGGGACTACGCCGATTTCGATAGCTCCGTATCGTATGGCACCAACCGAGTTAAAAGAGTTGAAAGCTCAGTTGCAAGAATTGACGGATAGAGGTTTTGCTCGACCAAGTTTCTCTCCTTGGGGTGCACCAGTATTGTTCGTGAAAAAGAAGAACGGAACCATGAGGTTGTGCATTGACTATCGTCAACTGAATAAAGTGACGATAAAGAACAAATATTCGTTGCCGCGCATCGATGATTTGTTCGACCAACTGAAGGGAGCCTCAGTGTTCTCAAAAATAGATTTGAGATCGGGCTATTATCAGTTGCGAATTCGAGATTCGGACATACCCAAAACTGCTTTCAGAACGAGGTACGGTCACTACGAGTTCTTAGTGATGCCGTTTGGGCTCACTAATGCCCCTGCGGTATTTATGGATTTGATGAATCGGATCTTCAGACCATATTTGGATCGGTTCGTAGTTGTGTTCATTGATGACATCTTGGTCTATTCAAGAGATGAGATCGAACATGCTGAACACTTGAGATTAGTGTTGCAAGTTTTGCGGGATAAGAAGTTATATGCTAAGTTCAGTAAGTGTGAGTTCTGGTTAAGAGAGGTTAGCTTCTTGGGTCATGTGGTATCCGCATCGGGTATTCGAGTTGACCCGAACAAAATCTCAGCCATACTTAACTGGAAACCTCCGAGAAATATTACTAAGGTTCGAAGCTTTTTGGGACTCGCCGGTTATTACCGACGATTTGTCAAAGGTTTCTCGATGATAGCCACACCAATGACGAAGCTACTTCAAAAGGATGCTAAGTTCGAATGGACGGAGAAATGTCAGAAAGGCTTCGATCGACTGAAAACTCATTTGACTGAAGCTCCAATTTTAGTGCAACCCGAATCAGGCAAAGAGTTTGTCATTTATAGTGACGCATCCCTACTCGGGTTGGGTTGTGTATTGATGCAAGAAGGCCGAGTTGTGGCCTATGCGTCGAGACAATTGAAGCCACACGAGAGAAATTATCCAACCCATGATCTCGAACTAGCCGCCATCGTATTCGCTTTGAAAATATGGCGACATTACTTGTTTGGCGAAAAGTGCCATGTATTTTCGGATCACAAAAGTCTCAAATATTTGATGACTCAAAGAGACTTAAATCTGCGACAAAGACGTTGGCTTGAGTTGTTGAAAGATTACGAGCTTGTCATTCATTACCACCCGGGAAAGGCTAATGTGGTTGCGGACGCCTTAAGCCGGAAATCGCTGTTTGCTTTACGAGCGATGAATGTGCACTTGTCTGTTCTACCCGACAATGTGTTAGTAGCTGAATTAAAGGCCAAACCATCATTGATTCATCAAATTCGTGAAGCTCAGAAAGTCGACGATGAATTGGTTGCAAAATGGGCTGAATGTATTCCGAATATGGAATCCGAATTTCAAATTGATGATGACGATTGTTTGAGGTTCAGAAGTCGGTTGTGTGTTCCAAGAAATTCAGAACTCATTTCGATGATTCTGAATGAAGCTAATTGTAGCCGAATGTCAATTCACCCGGGGAGTACGAAAATGTACAACGATTTGAAACGACGGTTTTGGTGGCATGGTATGAAACGGGACATCTCCGACTTTGTTTCGAGATGTTTAATATGTCAACAAGTGAAAGCGGAACATCAAGTGCATTCAGGATTACTTCAGCCGATCATGATACCCGAGTGGAAATGGGATCGAGTCACAATGGACTTTGTGTCCGGACTACCATTGTCAACAAGTAAGAAGGATGCGATTTGGGTTGTTGTTGATAGACTGACTAAGTCGGCTCACTTTATCCCCGTGCGTACGGATTTTTCATTGGATAAACTAGCCGAATTGTATGTTTCTCAGATTGTGAGATTACATGGAGTACCTATTTCTATCGTGTCGGATAGAGATCCGAGATTCACCTCGCGATTTTGGAAGAAATTGCAAGAAGCTTTGGGTACCAAGCTGCATTTTAGCACCGCTTTTCATCCCCAAACCGATGGTCAATCCGAGCGGATAATTCAGATACTCGAGGATATGCTGAGATGCTGCATCCTTGAGTTTAGTGGTTCATGGGAACGGTATGTACCTTTGATTGAATTCGCTTACAACAATAGTTTTCAATCAAGTATTAAGATGGCACCTTACGAGGCTTTGCACGGTCGTAAATGCCGTACACCATTGTTTTGGACCGAGCTCGGTGAAAGTAAAATTTTCGGAGTTGATTTGATTAAAGATGCCGAACAGAAAGTAAAGGTAATCCGTGAAAGTCTGAAGGCAGCCACAGATCGTCAGAAATCGTATGCGGACTTGAAACGAAAGGACATTGAATATCAGGTGGGAGATAAAGTGTTCCTTAAAGTTTCGCCTTGGAAAAAGGTACTCAGGTTTGGCCGTAAGGGCAAGTTGAGCCCGAGATTCGTTGGGCCGTACGAAATCTCCGAACGAGTTGGTCCGGTTGCGTATAGATTGATTTTGCCCCCTGAGCTTGAAAAGATTCACGACGTCTTTCATATTTCGATGCTTCGACGCTATCGATCTGATCCATCGCATATAATTAGCCCATCAGAGGTTGAAATTCAAGCCGATATGAGTTATGAAGAGGAACCGATACGTATCCTAGCTCGTGAAGTGAAGGAGTTGCGAAACAAAAGGGTTCCGTTAGTGAAGGTGTTATGGCTCAAACATGGGATCGAGGAAGCTACTTGGGAAACCGAGAGCTCGATGAAAGAACGATACCCAAACCTATTTACCGGTAAGATTTTCGTGGACGAAAATTTCTTAAGTGGGGGAGAGTTGTAACAGCCCAAAATTGACCCTAGTCGGGAAGTGGTTTCGGGACCACAAAACCGAGTCATAAAAATAATTAATTTCCATATTCTATGCTTATTATGTGTGTACATGAGTATGTGGAAGTTTCATTCTCCAATTTTGCCAATTGCATGAGAAATTATTAAATAGGGATCGATATGAGACATGGTGAAAATATGATAGGCTAATTTAAAATGGTCTATTAATGCATGTTGTGAAAATGATGGGTTTGCATGTCAAATTACCCAAAATTTGAGCTAGTGCTTGGCCATGCTATGAGTGGAAACATGTTGGGAACATGTTGGCCTAGTGAGGTATGTAGGAAAAAAATAAAATAAGGAGTATGGGTAATAAAGAAAGGAAAAACAAAAAAATGAGTGGTTGTTTCCCCCCCATTGCCGTGAGCTAAAGAAAGGAAAAGAAAAACTTGTTCATCCTTTTTCATCCTCTTTTGACCGAAAATTCTAAGGGAGGAGGAAGGAGTTCTTGCTTCATGTTTGGTTTGGAAGAGAATTAGGAGGAAGTTTGGCCATGCATGTAACTAGATTGAGGTATGTTTGATATTATTCTTTGAGATTCATGTATATTTTAAGTTGTAAGTTTGAAATCTACCTAGCCATGGTTCAAACTTTGTTAAATGATGGAGATGATATTCGGCCATGCATGTTACATTCTTGGTTGGTATTTTGATGTTTGATGTTGTGGTGATGAGGCATGAAGATGAGTTAAGATTCGGCCTAGGTGGAGTTTGTGTTAATGCCATTGCATGCTAAATATGAAGCTTGTTAATGATGCATGTGATGGTGGATTGATGATTCTTGAATCTTTTTTTTAGCATTTTTGAGTGAGCACATATGTGCATTGGTTGCTAGATGGGGAAGAATCGGCTTGCAAGTTGTGTGCTAAGGCCGAATATAATTTTTGTAGGTTAATGAGTAATGCATGTGCTAAATTGATGGAAAGGGAGAGGATGCTTTACTAGTGTATAAATGATATAAAGATTCTAGAAATTATTTTTGGTTAGGTGTATGTATGATTAGGTATATTCGGCCATATGAGTAAATATATAGATGATGTTAAATTTGATTATGTATAATGGGCCATATAGGGTACACATTGTGATATTAACTTTGATTCTCTATAATTGATCAAGTGGGTGATTAGTAAGGGTGATTGCCGAATATACTAACATACATATGCATGTGTAATTGGATTGTAAATATTTAGCAAGGCGGTTAAACTAGTTGATTTATTGATTAAGCTCAAGGAGTTAAAGGAGGAGAATCGAGCAAAGGCAAAGAAAAGATCATCGAGTAGCCGAGTTGGAACCATCTTACCCAACACAAGTAAGTCATTAAGCATATCTTTGGTATTGATTTAAAGGATCGTAATACCTATACCATTGTGTTTAATGAGATGAAATGTATACAAATGTATATGTAAGTAGAGATGAAATTTGTCGAATGTAAAAAGGAAGTGAAGCCTATTGAGTGGCTGGTTTTCGGCACTAAGTGTGCGGGCAATAAGTGTTCACGGTCATGAGATTGGCACTAAGTGTGCGGGTTTAAATTGTACAGCACTAAGTGTGCGAGTTTAAAGTACATGGCACTAAGTGTGCGTGGTTGATTATTAAGCACTATGTGTGCGAACCCAATATATATTTTCTATAAATTATTTACATTAAGGGTGCGACCTTACCGAGTCGATTTTGGACAGCGGAAAAGGTAAGTGTGCGAACTTGAAATGCATGGCACTAAGTGTGCGCGGTTGATTATTAAGCACTATGTGTGCGAACCCAATATATATTTTCTATAAATTATTTACATGAAGGGTACGACTTTACCGAGTCAATTTTGGACAGCGGAAAAGGTAAGTACCTTGAGTTCATGGCTAATAGGCGCTATGTTTATATTTGGAGTTGAGCTTGGTAAGTTTTGAACCTATGTGACGATTATAGTTGAAGTCACGTACATAAGGTTCATTGTGGAATAGGTGAAAGTTCGTTTAATTGTATGATTATAACGAAAATAAAATGATGTATGAAAGGCCAATGTAGGACTTGGTATGAGATTGAACCATAGGGTTTAAGGAACTATGGTATAGTTTGGTATGGATGGAGTACTTAACCTCATTTCATTGTTTCCTGTTGTGATAATTTTATTAATGGATGGTTGTGGAATGCTTATGGCTTACTGAGTTATATACTCATTCGGTGTTTGCTTGTCACCTATTCTAGGTTTCTTGGACTCGTCTCTTTTTGCGTGATCGTGCCGTCGTCGAAGTCATCACACCGGCTAGCAAGTTTTGGTACTTTCTTCTTAGTCGGCTTAGGAGAACATTTCGGCTTGTATAGGCTATTATGTTGTGTTTGAACTTTGGTATGTAAACTTTTAGCCATGCGAAAATGACATAAATGTTCGGTTGGGTTTGGTTTCATAACGTTAGGTCGTAAATCTTGATAATTCGACCTTTTTATGCCATATGTCATGGTTGATTATTTTGGTGTTAAAATTCATGATATGGCAATAGTGTAGTAGGGGGATGTTTGACAATGATTAGACTTTGGCATGGCTAGTCATGATCATAATTTGTGATATGTATGACGAATTACTAGTTAGATCAAGGAGAAATCACGAAATGGGCATAGTTGCTTTCGTAACAGATGCTGGCAGCAGCAGTGACGTGAGATTGAAAAATCACTAAAAATAGTAGGAGTGGAATTAATTGATGAATAAATTATGTATTCGAAGCTCGATGAGTCTATTTTCATATAGAAGCAACGAAAATATCATATGGACAGTATGTTAAGAGATATTTAGGTTCTCGTGAGACAGGGCCAGAACGGTTTCTGGATTCCCTGTTCCAACTTTGGAAATTCATTATAAATTAACCAGAGATAATTAGGAGTCATACCATATATGTATAGATTCCTCTCTGAGTCTAGTTTCTATAGAAACAAACGGCATCAGTATTGAAGCTCTGTACAGGGAGATATCCAAGTCGTAATGCACAAAGGTCAGTGTAGTCGATCCCTGTAACATGGGAGACTTTGACTAATAAACTGTACTAATTGGCCCAACCAAAAATTTTCGAAAAAAATATGTAGATGGGCATATGAGTCTAGTTTCAGGGAAAAATCACGAAACTGATTTTCGAGTTGTGAAACTCAATATATGATTTTTTTAAAGCGACTAGTACGCAGATTGGCAGTGTCTGGGAAATTTTTTTATAAGGGGTTTAAAGTTTGTTAACACCTCGTGTTCGACTCCGGTGTCGGTCTCGGGTTCGGGGTGTTACACCAAGTAAGCTTGTATTGGTAAACTTGTTTTTTAAGGTTCATTTTGGGTCCACACGACCTGAAACACGGACGTGTGACTTAGCCACGTGAGACACATGACCGTGTGTCATCTGATGAGTTTTTTAGGGTGCAAGTCAGTGAGTTACATGGCTTAACACACAGCCTAGAACACGGGCATGTGGGGTAACTTAGAGAGTTATACGGCTTGGCACATGGGCATTTGACACGGCCGTGTGACCCTACTCAAAGAGTTACTTGGGTATGGACACGGGCTGGGACACAATCATGTGTGCTTAGTTTGATTGTTACAAAGCTTGAGACATGGGCATGTGTTTCAACCGTGTGAGGCACATAGCCTGGCCACACGACCATGTGACCCCTATTTTGCAAATTTTAATCTTTTTCCTAAACTTTCCAAATTGTTTCAAATTGGTCCTAAATTGTTTCTAAGTTATTTTAAGGCCTCGAGGGCTCAATTAGGGATAGTATGCATGCGTATGAATATTTTATTATGTGATTATAATATTGAATGACATAATGTTCAAATGTTTCTGATTGTTTAATAATACTCTGTAAGCCTAATTCGCCAACAAAGATGGGTTAGAGGTGTTACAATGAATGATGAATAGAATTTGAGAAAAGCATTCACCAAAGACAAGTTAAAGGACAAGAATAATAAGATCTTCATAATGATTCATCAGTAATAATGAGAAAATATTGCACAAGATAAGGATGTTTCTCTCACTAAGTTCTTATAAGCTTACATTAGTTTATACTTTTGTTTCAGGTTGAATGTCAGTATACGCTAAGAGGGACGATGCCAGGACTACGCCAAAGGAAAAGGCGTATTGGATTACTATGCATACATAGCATGTTTGGCGGCACATTCAAAGTATAGATTGTCATTAAGAATTCCATACTTGGGGTGTCTGTAATAGATTAGGATTTCAAATCAAATATCATTTTACTTTAATTACCACATGTTGTAGTTGTATTTACTTATTGTACATGCTTATGTATTAAAGTTAGAAATTTTGTAATTAAGCAAGTTGTAATTGATTGTAATTCATATAAGTAGACTAAGTTTGTGTCTATATTTGTGTAATAACCAAAATTCGGATCTGACAAATTGGATCGAGTTGAGGGTGTTACATCAATAGCGATAAAGTCTATCGAGGCAATAAACACGAAATAGAGTTAAAATCCATTGGGATAATAAACACAAAACAAAGATAAAGTCCATCTGAGAAATAAACATGAAATAGAGATGAATTTCATCAAGACAGTAAACATAGAATAGAGCTAAATTCTGTTGGGACAGTAAACACAGACTAGAGATAGTCTATCAGGACAATAAATACAAGGTAAGTACGTCAAGACAATAAAAATGAGGTAAGTTAGAGGGAACGCAAAGAATGAGGAAGAATGGTATTGGCATAGAAGTAATTCTAATGCAAGACAAGCACCCAATTGCTTATTTTAGTGCAAAACTCAATGGCACTCAACTGAATTACTGAACATATGACGAGGAACTTTTAGCATTTTTTTGAGCTCTTGAGGCTAGGAAACACTAATTGCTACCTAAGGAGTTTTTCATACATACCAATCAAGAGACCCTAAAATGGTTGAAGGGACAATGTAAGTTGAGTAAAAGACATGCTCGATGGGATGAATTTATTGAGTCTTTTCCATATGTCATAAAATACAGAGCAGGTAAATAGAATGTTTTTTATTATCCACTATCATGACGGTATTCCTTAGGTACTACTTTAAATGCTAGAATTTTAGGCTTTGAACATATTAAGGAATTATACTCTAATGAAAATGATTTTGCATCTATTTACCATTCTTACAACAAAGGTGCCTTTGATAAATTTTATCCTGTAGATGGCTTTCTATTCAAGCTAAATTGATTATGTATGCTTCAATCTCATTAAGGAAGTTACTTGTTCGTGAGGCACATGGAGGAGGTCTTATGGGACACTTTCGTGTTACGACAACACTTTATCCTTCATGACACTTTCTTTTAGCTACACATGCATAAAGATGTTAAAAGGGTATGTGCTAAATGCATAGCCTGTAAAATTGCGAAGTCTAGTGTAATGACACATGGTTTGTATACCCCACTTCCTACTCTAACTTCACCATGGGTTGATACTTCTATGGATTTTATTTTAGGTTTGCCTAAAACTAAATGTGGCCAAGATAGTGTCATTGTTGTGGTTGAGAAGTTTTCATAAATGGCTCATTTTATCCCATGCCACAAAACCAATGACGCTACTCATGTTGTAGATTTGTTCTTCAAATAAGTGATGCACCTCATGTTGCAGATTTGTTCTTCAAATAAATGATGCACCTACATGTAATACCTTGTACCATTGTTGTTGATCGTGATGTGAAATTTCTTTGTCACTTTTGAAAAGTCTTGTAGGGTAAAATTGGAACTAAACTATTGTTTTCTACAACATTTCACCATCAAACGGATGGACAAATCGAGGTCGTGAGCAAAATTTTATGGGCTTTACTTAGAGCCATTTTCAGTAAGAATCTTCGTAATTAGGAGAAAAGTTTACAATATGTAGAATTTGCTTATAATCATTCAATTCATTTTCTACCAGTTATTCCCTTTTTGAGCTTGTTTACAGTTTTAACCCCTTAACTGTTCTTGATCTTGTGCCTTTACCTCTTAACTCTATTACTAGCTTAAATGGAAAAAAGAAGGCAAAAATGGTTAAGTTTACACACGAAAAAGTGAGAAAACAAATAAACAAAACAAACCAAACCAAACCAGCGCAAATAGAGTCAACAAAGTGCACACACATGTGGCCTTTGAACCCTACAATTAGGTTTGGGTCCATATGAGAAAAGAACAATTTCCAACTAGACGCACAATGAAATTGGACCCACATAGTGATGGTTTTTTTTTTGTTGGAAAAAAGTCCAATTTGAAAATGGTATTCTTGCACAGCGAAAAATCAAAAGTTTGAAAATCGACCCGATTTATGATATTTATAACAATAAACCTTAAACTGAAATCGTACATGTATTTTTAGAATAAGCAAATCCTTGAATTTTTTTGAATTTCAATCAAACGATCTTCTCTACTGTTCATTTACCATAAAATACTTCGAGTGTGGGCTCGAAACAATTGAATCAAAACACAAAACTAGAAAAAGGTATTCTTTTCCTTTTGAGGTAAAAATGAAAAATCTCTCCTCTTTAATATAAATCAGTAGAATTTTTATTCTAGAAAAATATATTTAATAGTAGAGAATAAATTTTCTCTATTTTTGATAGAGTAACAATGTCTTAAAGTTGTGTTAATAGCTCTACTGGTGAAAGTAGAGCCCTTGTTTAGTTGTAGTGGTTTATTTCAAATAGAAAAACAACTTCCTACTTAGAGTGAAAGTATGGTGGATGGCACACCCTAGTATCCTACTAGGGTTGCCGCCCACTTCAAGTTACATGAGGAGATTTTGGGCCTTTCTTATATCGAGTCCAATTACAATCGACCCTATACTTTGTATTTTGATCCCACCCAATTCTATTTTTCTATTTCCAAAAATAAACTTCAATATAATTATATTAAATAATTTTCTTATCCCAATTTTACGCCTAATAAAATTATGATGATATTACCCCTCGTAAAATTTTGAGAAAATATGTTTAATATTTCACCACTCAACATCTTCATTATGACCAAATGATTTATTTTCATTTTTTGGCTTCAAAACAACTCAAAAATATAAACTCATTCTTTAGATAATTTCTGAGTAATCCATGTACATTTGCAAACGAATCGTTTCTCATTTCCATTTCTATTTCCATTTTGAGAAACTTACAATCATTTCCAAATTATTTTATTTCTCCATGTCAGAGAAACTATAATCATTCTTGAATGTTTCTTATTTCTTTATTTCTATTCATTTTGTTCATTTCGATTCAAACATACAATTCATTTTTTTTAATGAGTTAGTAGAGGGATCGATTGGAGAAATGCAATTAAAGCTCAAATGATTTATAATTAAGTTTTAGCTTTTCACATATTAATTATAAACTCATTTAGTCATGAAGTCTTTCACTATGGTATCATGACTGAGCTCTCCCTAACGACATGCCATAACGAAAGCATCTACTCAGTGCTCGTCCACTGACCTCACCATAAGGGTGTTACCCTCCTAGGATATTGTTAATCTCTTTGGGATAATATCCACTTTTCCAATATGGTCTCATTTTATCTCATGATAACATTACATCTTCCTTCATGAAAAGACAATTACTATTAAATAGTAATGAAGCCATTCATCACAAAGACGAACAACTCGTGGCCACATTTAGTTTTCATTAACCATGTAATGCCAATGAGAGGATATCATTTACCCACGTCTCGAGCTATGAGTTCCACTATTGTAAATGATGCTACGTAATGCAGAAGTCATACACCCAATGCACTAGCTTTTGGTTCCTTATATATAATAACTTAGGCTTTTACTTACATCAAAGTGTATGAATTATGCATACATAGCTCACCATCCACTCAAGATTTATGCATGCCACACTATAGACGTCACAAGTGAATAAATCCATAAACGGATTCAGGATCTATTCTACTTTGGTCCAGTCCGATGTATAGTCAATCTAGTAAGTCACATCTATGTCTTTATCTTCTGGGAGTCTTTCGCTCCATGCCCAAGACAAGGCAGCTCTCGAATTGGACTTGATAGATGGCATATTATTATTTCAATTGGTTTACACATTTTTTATTAGGCTAAGGACATGTTTCGGTTCGTCTACTAATACAAGTTGTCTTTCTGTTTTAGGATCCGACCACGTCACATCGCTTAGTATTAGTTTAAACATTAGACAACCAATGAGCAGCATTTGCTTCTATTTTTCTTTATGTGCAAAAACCATGTGACGATAACATACAAAGTATTAAGGTAATTCATGAATAATTTTATTAACCAATCTGTTCAAAAAATTACAATTGTACTTAAACGAAAATACTACACTTAGGGCACCAAATCCAACACTTTTCAAGTACTCAAGCGCATCAATGATAATGCATATCAAATTTATCTTCCCTATGAATATAATGTTAGTGCCACTTTTAATTTTACTGATCATTCTCCCTTTAATATTGCAAAAATTGAGGACGAGTCTTTTCGAGGGAGAGGGAATGATATGAACAACCCAACCCAATTCAAAGCCCATGATAGAGATGGACTCAGTTTAACTCAAGGTCTAATCACAAGATCCAAATCCAAGTAGTTGAATTTGAAACTCAACTTATTCTTTCAAGAATTTATGAAGAAATTTTGAGAAGAAGAGTTGAAGCTTTAAGACGACAGACTTTGGAGTTCAATACCAAGCATTAATGAATTGGGAGGACTAGTTCTGTTTGTGGACTTAAAATCTCAATCTATCATGACAAGCCTATGTTGAAAATGTTAAAAAGCTTAGGCGTTATACTTTAAAGACCCTAATCAAGACCACTCGCCTAGCAATTTTATAATAAGTCAACTTGGAGTGCATTTTTGGAAGGGATCCAAATGTTTCTGAGTTGAGATTTCTCATAGCATATGATTTATATCTCTTGGATTCGAAACACACTTGACTCACTCAAATTCTAGTTCAAGAACTCAAGTTATGATTGTTTTACTGAAGACTACACAAGCATAATTTCTGGATGAGGTTATTATGGAAATTGCAAGTTTCGAGCTTTTAATTCGTGCTTAATCATACTAGGTTCACTTTTTAGGCTTAATTTTTATTACATATGAGTCCAATATTGAATTTTTTATGTATTTATTATTATTTATTTATTTCAAATTTTGAATATTTTTTAAGTATTTTAAGTTATTAAGGATTTTTATGTTTGTTAGTCAAACAAGAAAGTCTAGTTTAAAACTACTTCTTGTTTAGATTAATTAGAGTTCTAGTATAGTTGAGAGTTTTATTTGGATGTAACTAGTTAGTCTATATAAAGGCCTTTTCATTGTTCATTAGGGACAAAATTGTTGTCATTAATAAAGTTTTCAAATCTAGAGTTAGTTTCTTTGTGCAAAATTTCCTTCTTGTGATTTTTAGAAGTACTTTTCTCAATTTTCTTCAAGGAGTCATAGGAGTTCACTTTTCATCTTTCAATTTCCGAAGGAATTATTTCTCGGAGGGTTGATTAGAGTTATCAATTGAACTTGTTGGGGTCTATATCTCAAAAGGTTTAATTGAACACTTATCCATCTATCCATCATATCCATAAGTTTACTCGTTCCATCTTCCACTTTGTTATTTTTCTAATTTTAATTAATTAATTAGTTTATTATTTTTATTTATTCTTTGTTCTCATTTTTATTTATTTTAGTGCTTTCATTTCCTTTATTTCTAATTTTTTTATTTCTTCTTTACAGGTCAAATCTGAATCATTCTTTCTCAAGTCGAACAACTTGAATACTATCTTTCTCTATTCTTTATTTATTAAATCATCCCCTTATCACAAGGGTACTTACCTCTTGGATGGAAAATTACTGAAAATCAAGCTTTCAAACTCTTGAACCCATCCTCATCTTGGCTTGAGATACCAATAACCAACATTTCCTCATTTTCACATACACAAAAAAATTACCATATATTAGTACCTAAACTTTCCAAGCTTTCTTAAAGCACCCAATATCAAATATCTAGCTAGTAAGGTTGAAAAACATAATTTCTCAGCTTATTTAATTTTTCTCTCTCTAGATCCAACTTTCTCTTTCAAGAACTATAAAAACTCTTATTAAAAATAGAGAGTTTTGAAGGTGGAATGCTTGAAGGTTAGTTTTCTAGTTAATTTATGCAAGAATACAAAGTTTGAGTGTTGGGTTTTTTGGTGATATTTGAAGAAAAGTACAAAAATTGAAAGAAAAGTGAAAACACGATGGAAGGAAGTGGCTAGCTAGAAAAGAATAAAAGGCTGATATTTTGGCATTCTTTTTCCTTTTTATAATACCAATTAAGTCCAAGTCAAACTTGGTTAAAGTTTAATACAAATTTTTTGGCCCACAATTCATCTCTTCAAAACAATCACATCCAATGGTACATATTTATTCCAAATATAATACATCTCATTAAAATAATATTTTCATTTTAAAATTCTTGAGAAATGACCAAAATGTCCTCATGTGAAAAAATTACCATATTGCCCCTTTTTGCATTAAAGCACAATTTCTTCACAAGTAGGCACTTAATAGCTCAAATTACATAATCCACCTTTAATGCTTAATAAGAATTCTTGGGTGGAGAAATTTACACTTTTACCCTTCTCTCAATAAAAATGGAACATTTACAATTTAGTTTTTATATAATCAAGTCTTTCAAATTCGATCCCAAAAGTGATTTTTATCATTCCAATACATATTATAACTTATTCTTATGTCAATTAATCTGTAATAACCAATATTCCTCTTATTGGGCAAATTTGTACTTTAGTCCCCAACTTTTAAATTTTTTTTATTTAGTCCTTTTTTGCTACATTTTCACATTCACAATTCTTTCTACTGATTTCCATCTCCAATATCAATTTTCCTCTCATGAAATTTCTTTATTTGATTAATTTTTCAATATCCTTGAAATATCACTATATCTAATCCAAAAATAATGTCAGATGACATACCAGAGTTTTGGGGTATTACATGAGCTATCCATTGAGGAAAATATTAGACGTGTAGGAGGATACATTGGAAATCCCTAAAAAAGGGCTAACCCAAATGATACCATTCTTACCCAATAGCATATAGAGCATAGGTTTAAATCCTATAAAGCACAAATACAAGATTTTTTTTATGGGTGACCATGTGCAATGTCGCAGATCAAAGCCCATTACCATTGAGCACAAAACATCCAATAGAGGTCAACCGATAAAATGAGACTCATTTGACCTACTTGAACTGGCCCGACTCGTAGAACATGTGGAAAAACTAATCTATTTAAAGCTTTGGTGGCTAAGTGAAACACTTATGGAAATTTAAGGCTAATTAATCTGACAATGTAATTTGATAAGATTTGATTTTGTAATCTTAAAGGATTAAGTCAATCCTTTAAGAATCTCAATTGTAGATAGGCTCTAATATTAATTGTTGATATAATTCAATTTGTACCGTTGGTTTTGGAGAAGCTCAACTATAAATAGAGTGTAACACCCCGTACTCGAGTCCGTCGCCAGAGTCGGACACGAGGGGTTCACAGACTAAATTCGCTTACTATTGCAGTCCATTTTAAAAATTTTCAGGCAGTTGGCTAACTGCGTCACTGTCACCTTAAAAATCATATCTTGAGTTTCACAACTCGAAAATCAGTTTCGTAATTTTTCCCTGAAACTAGACTCATATGCCCATCTACATATTTTTTTCTAGAATTTTTGGTCAGGCCAATTAGTACAGTTTATTAGTCAAAGTCTCCCATGTTACAGGGATCGACTACACTGACCTTTGCGCATTACGACTTAGATATCTCCCTACACAGAGCTTCAATACTGATGCCGTTTTTTTCTATAGAAACTAGACTCAGAGAGGAATCTATACATATATGGCATGACTCCTAATTATCTGTGGTTAATTTATAATGAATTTCCAAAGTCGGAACAGGGAATCCAGAAACCGTTCTGACCCTGTCTCACTAGAACCTAAATATCTCTTAACATACTGTCCATATGATCATTTCGTTACTTTCCTACGAAAATAGATTCATCAAGGTTCGTTTAAATAATTTATTCACTATTTAATTCCATTCCTACTATTTTTAGTGATTTTCCAAATCTACATTACTGCTGCTGTCAGCATCTGCCTTTAAGGTAGACTTTACCTATTTCGTAGTTTCCATGATTCAACTAGCCCTTTTAGCATAAATAGCACAATTTATGATAGTGATTAACCATTCCATGGCCAATCCTTGTTAAGCATATCCACACCTCTCAATAACCATATCCATACCAAATGATTATAACATTATGCTCAAACATATATAAGCCATTTTCGCATGGCTATCCAAAATTATACAAATCCAAAGGGTCCATGACCCACAACAAAAGGGTAGTCCTATACATGCCATTTCGAAGTTCAACCAAAATTGTGCCAAAAGGGGGCTTTGATAGTGTGGGCGACTTCGACTTCAAAATCCCGAGTCCGATAGCTGAAGAGCCAAAATCTATAAAACAGAGAATCAAAGAAACGGAGTAAGCAATTTATGCTTAGTAAGTTTTGAGCAAGGGATTCCAGCACAACAAAAGTATAGCATTCATATAGCTAAACGGATAATTTCATATGCACAAATTTTCGATATCATACTTACTTCACATTACCAACCCTTATGGTCATACACAAAAGATCAACTTAGCCAAAGGCCGGTAGCTCATTTATCAACTGAGCGAATACTTATTTGTAAGGGCTCAACTAATTCAAAGCACATACGAAACATACCTCAATGTTGGGATGTTACAAGCGTATTAACTGAAATTTTTACAGCAAGATCATTCATTCCCAAATCACGTACCTTCAGGATTTAACCGAATATAGCTACTCGTTCAAATGCCTTCGGGACATAGCCCGGTTATAGTAACTCGCACAAATGCCTTCGGGACTTAACCCGGATTTAGTAACTCGCACAAATGCCTTCGGGCTTAGCCCGGAATTAGTATCTCGCACAAATGCCTTCGGATCTTAGTCCGGATATGGTCACTTAGCACAAAGCCTTCGGGACTTAGCCCGGACATCATTCAAATAACCATGCACATTTAACAATAAATCATGACACATTCGTATTTCATTTTCGTTAGCAAAACTCAAACACAAGACACTTATCATTCTTGCAATTTCGGCTCAATAGCCACACACAAAGAGCATGATTTTGATTTGCTTAAAACATGATCTAATCAAATCATAATTTAAGCTCTATTACTCAAGAACTTACCTCGGATGTTGTCGAACGATTCCGATGGCTATTCGACCACTTTTTCCTTCCCTTTATCGGATTTAGTTCCCCTTTGCTCTTGAGCTTAATTAAACAAATAAATTGATTTAATCATTTGAGCATCGAAAAGAGGAACACAAGGCACTTAGCCCATATTTATACATTAGACATTAAAGTCACATACATGTGAAATCATGCATCAACTCAACATATTAACCCACACGCCCTTTTAGCCGATTGTCCTAACCAAGATATAGGCATCAATATGCTTGCCTTTAACCGAATGCATGCAGCACAAATCTTCTCATTTGGCCGAGTATGCATGTATATGTTGAGGCCAATTATATGCTTAATACTTCCCACAAGTATGGTTACTTGTATTGGTTATATACCATTTCGTTTCAAATTCAAAACTCGGCTAATACGCATGTATACACTAGAAATCAAATACTAACAATTTTGCATGTTATCTTACTACCATTTCACTTCTACTTTCTACCATGGCCGAATGCATCAAGACACCATTTACCCTTGCAACGCATAAATTTCATCATCAAAACTAACAAGCTTATAATCCCATGATCGAAACTTCTAACAACACCAATTAAAATACTTCATGGGTTTGAGGTAAAACCAAGAAAGAAACTCATGAATATCGAGATATAAGCACTAACATTGTTCATCTAGATTTAGCATGACACAACATCCATCACCCTTATATTTACCACAGCCGAAAACCTTACTCATTCCAAAAATTCAAATCTCAACTTGGTCACAAAAATAACTTGGTATCTCACTAACACAACATCAACACCAAGCAAGAATGATGCATCCATGGCCGAGTGTCATTTCCATCACATAGCAAGATTTAGACCATGGGCTAGGTAGAACTCAAGCTAACAACTAAAACATGCATGCATCTCATGGAACATCATCAAACATACCTTAGCCTAGTTACATGCATGGCCGAACCTCTTCAACCTTTCTTCTTCCTTCCTCCTTAAAATTTTCGGCCAAGGATGAACCAAAGGATGAACACTTTTTTTTTTGTTTTTCTTTCTAGTTTTGGCAAAAATGGGGGAACAACCACACACTTTTTTTTTTGTTTTCATCATATTCCCTTTCATTATTTTATGCCCATGCTCCTTATTTTACCATACTTCCCATGAAACACTAACTCAACATGTTTATGACATGTTCTTGCCCATCACACTTGGTCTACCATACTTGTCATGGCCGGCCACTACTAATTAGGGGGGGAAATTTGACATGCAAGTCCCCCCTTTTTATTTCATGCACTAATAGATCCTTATGCTTTGACCTATCACATTTCAAAATTTTCTCACATAAGTCCTATTTACTAAAATTCACCTACAATTAAACAAAATTCAAACACGAAATTTTCACACATGCACATGTACATATAATGAGCATCAATTATGACGGTTAATTATTTTTATGACTCGGTTTAGTGGTCCTGAAACCACTTCCCGACTTGGGTCACATTAGGGCTGTCACATAGAGGACTTCCCCTTCAGTTGTAAAACTTAGAAGTAATAAATATACTTTGAGAGCATTTACTCAAACATTTGGTGTACAATATTTTTCTGTTGGCTTTTCTTTTTGTTGGTGGCTACTTTTTTTTTAAGCTTGCTTCTACTTCACTTCGATGTCTTAGAGAATTTTTACAAAAAATCTCATTTTTTGAATTTAAGGTTAACTTAGGCAGATTTGAACCCATGAAGTAGCCTAAGGCTGTGTAGTTTGCCAGACTAAATTTTTAGCCTCGTAATAGTTGGTATTAGAGCTCGTGTTTGAAGGCACCGATTAAGATAATAAAAGGAGGAGATGATTAGAATGTCTTGATGGAGATTCGTGGAAGGTCTAGGAGAAATAACAGATCAAGGGATATTAGTCGACTTTGGAAAGCTGAGTTAGCAATTTAGGGGACTCCATGGTTATGTGAAAGAAACACTCAAGGTAGTTGGGGGACATACTGATGAGTTAAACTCGATGAAAGTTCAACACAAGGACTATGTGCCGAAGGCTCTCAGTTCTAGTCGGGATGCAATGAGAGAGACCCCCAATGGTTCCATGGATGATTAGACTAAGAAGTTGACATAAAAGAATGATGCTCTCAAAGTCATGGTAATAAATTTTAAGGAACAAGTTGCAGATCTCAAGAGGGAGCTCACTATTTGTAAAGTTGCTCTAGGTAATGAGATGCTGGCTTCAGCTCTTAAGTAATGTAACATGGATGTTTCCAAACTGAAAGAGTTTAAAGGGACGAGATCTACAGGAGACATGGACAATTTTCTCTAGGGGATGGAATAGTACTTCTATGCAATGATCATTAAGGATGATTGCACTAATGATAAACACTACTTCAATCTATTTTACGGATGTCACTCTCTTTTGGTGGCGTTGTAGGTCCATGGATGAGAAATGTGGTGAGACCACAATTGGGACTTAGGAGGGGTTCCAAAGAGAGTTGAAGAAGTATTTTTACTAATAATACGCTGAGGAAGAGGCTTAAGTGAAGTTGCATTAGCTTACGCAAGAATGCACTACTTGAGACTATGTTAAAGACTTCAGTGAGTTGATCTTCAAATACCTGACTTGAGTGAGAAATAAACATTCTACTAGTTTAAGGATGGGTTGAAGCCTTGGGTGAAGCAAGAGTTGCATTGACAAGTGATAAACCATAATTTATACATATTTTTACCCCATGTTTAATGCGTTTTATGGATGATTTCCTATTAGAATTGGTGAACTCGATGCTCCTAATGCTTTAATTTCATATTTTATAATTTGGAGAGCATAGGAGAACGAAAGGAATGAGAAACGGGCCAAAGAACAAAATCAACACGGCCTGGACCTCCTCGCACGAGTAGACCACATGGCCATATCAATTCGGCAGGCTCGAGCACGACTTGAAGTAATCGTACACAGGCGTGTCCCTGCCAAGCCCTAGTTGAGTCCAATTTGGAAAAGGCTAATTTTGAGGGCTCTTAGGCATTCCAAAGACTATAAATACACCCTAGAGCAGGAAGAAAAGGGGGACACAAAATAAGGAGTAAGGAATTACTCTAAGAAAGCCAATTGATCCATCTCGGAAGCCAGATTCACCATCAAGTTTGAAGATCCCTCCTCAATTTCCCCTTCAGAAGTTTTGGGTTTTCTTTATGTTTTGTATTATTTATTATTCTGAGATGTTTTCTTATTTAGTTATGAAATAAAACCCTTAAATACCTAAGGGGAATGAAACCTAAGACAAATCTTGTTATTTTTTTCTAAATTGTACGATAAATATTTAACTTGTTCTTAATTATGTGTTCTTAATTCTTGTTTTGATATCCAGGATACTGATTCAAGATAAGCTCTTATACAGAGGAGGAATAGACCTTGTCTAAGAGTACATCTTTCATAATTAAGTGAAGTTGATTGTGCGCCTAGACATAGGGTGACAAGATTTTACCGGATTAGGGTGAAACCTAATAAGAGGATCCATAGATCGAGTTAATGCAACCCTAGGGTGTTAATTAGAGAAAGGTCTCAATTATTCAATCAAGGGATGAGACGTTATTAGTCTTGAGTAGGGATAATAACATAACTTAGGAATCTCTACGGAACAAGTTAAATGAATAAATCATCCGATTCGGAGCTAGAATAACAGGTACAGTCTAGGTAGATTTTTCCTTAGGTATTGTCTTAATTCAATCGATTTTCCCAAAAGCAATTCCCCAATTCCATTCTCTGTGAATTCTTAGTTTGGATAATTAGTTAGTTAAAACAAAAACCTCTTTATTCTTAGGCTAGATAATAAAAAAGACAGTTATTACTAGTATTTTTAGTTCCCTTGGGTTCGACAATCCGGTCTTGCTAAAACTATACTACTGCTCGATAGGTACACTTGCCTACATCACCATAATAGTTAGTTTCAAGAACGACTAATTATAATATTTAAAACCTATCACAAAATCACGCGATCAAGTTTTTGACGCCGTTGCTGGGGAATTAAAATATTAGGAACACTCAATTTTTATTACTTTAGCCATTTATTTTTCTTGCAATCTAATTTTATTTTTAAATTTTATTCTAATTTACTAATTTTCTTTTTCTTTCTTCTGGCAGGTTTTTATAGTTTATGAGTAGAAGAAACCTGTCAGGACCACTACTTTTTGACGAAGAAATTGATCGCACAGTTTGCAGAAACTAAAGAGAAATAAGGCGAAGCCTAAGATACACAGAGAACGAGCAAGAAGACGATACCCAACCCCCAACCGAAGAGATGACTGAAAACCAAGACAATCAGCTACCTCCTGCAATTGCGGCTAATCAAAATCCTGCTCCACTCACTATGTATGATTATGCTAAACCTTCTTTAACAGGAACTGAATCAAGCATAGTTAGACTTGCTGTAGCTGCAAATACTTTTGAACTGAAACCTAACACAATTCAAATGATACAATAGTTTGTTCAGTTTGATGGTTTGCAGGATGAAGATCCCAACGCTCATTTAGCAAACTTTTTGGAACTATGCGATACATTTAAAATTAATGGCGTTCTGACGATGCGATTCGTCTTCAGTTATTCCGTTTCTCATTGAGGAACAAAGCTAAACAGTGGTTGAACTCGTTACCATGAGGGCCAATTACTACTTAGGAACAAATGACTGAAAAATTTTTACTAAAATATTTTCTATCGGCTAAAACGGCTAAATTATGTAATGATATCTCTTCTTTTGTGCAGATGGATTTAGAAACACTCTACGATGCATGGGAGAGATACAAGGACCTTTTGAGAAGGTGCCCTCGCCATGGGTTACCGCTTTGGCTATAGGTTCAAATGTTCTGTAATGGTCAGAATCATTTGACTCGACAAATGGTTGACGCAGCTGCTGGTGGAACCATCAATAGTAAAACACCTGAAGATGCCTATAAGTTTATAGAGGAGATGTCACTGAATAACTATCAGTGGTAAGTCATGAGGACAAAGCTAAAGAAAACAGCCGGTGTTTATAACGTCGATTCGGTCACCATGCTCTCTTATCAGGTAGAAATCTTGAATAAGAAAATTGATGGTTTTTTTAGTTCTTCACAGGTTCACCTAGTAATGCAGTGCGAAGCAAGTGGAGGTGGAACAAGTCATTCGGAATGCCAACCTTATGGCCGCAACATCGATAACGAGCTATTAAATTACATGGGTAATAATCCTTGACCTCAAAACAATCCATATAGTAACACTTATAATGCAGGTTAGATGAACCACCCAAATTTCTCATGGGGAGGCCAAGGAAACCAGAGACCACCTCCAAGCTACCAACAACCACCCTACCAACAAGAAAAGAAGCCGAACCTTGAAGAGATGCTCCCAAATTTTATATCGGTGTTAGAAACTCATTTCCAGAATACCGAGACAGCACTTAAAAATCAACAAGCGTCCATCCAAGGGCTCGAAACTCAGATAGGCCAGCTTTCCAAACTAATCTCCGAATGACCACAAGGGAGCTTGCCAAGTAATACTGAACCTAATCCAAAGGAACAGCTCAATGCGATTAATGTTCAAGATGAAGAAGGATTTGTTGAGCCTGAACTAGAATTGAGGCAAGAAAATGTGGTAAGTAAAGGTTAAGGTGAGGTAGATCACAATAAAAACAAATTGGTGAATGTCAAATATAAACCTTGTGTGCCATACCCCAATGCGACAAGGAGAGACCGCTCAAATGAACAATTAGGTGAATTCCTTAAACTCTTAAAAGAATTACATATTAACTTACCGTTTATTGAAGCTCTATCACAGATGCCAAACGCAATGAAATTTTTAAAGGAGCTTTTAGAAAATAAGCGGAAGATGGACGAGGCATCGCATGTGGAGCTAAACACAGTTTGCTCAGCTATTCTCTAGAATAAACTACCCAACAAACTTAAAGATCCAGGGAGTTTTGCAATTCCTTACTTAATTAGTAGTTTAGATGTTAATAATGCATTAGCTGATTTGAGGGCTAGTATTAACATCATGCCCTACAAAATGTTCAAACAATTAGGTCTTGGGAAACCCAAACAGACTAGGATGAGTATTCAATTAGCAGATAAAACTATAAGATTCCCTAAAGGTATTATTGAAGATGTGCTAGTTAAAATCGATAAATTTACATTTCCCGTTGACTTCATTGTTTTAGACATAGAGGAGGATAGCAACACTCCTTTGATTTTAGGAAGGCCCTTTTTAGCAACTGCTAAAATGATTATTGATGTTGGCACAGGTGAGCTCACACTCTGTGTGGGAGATGAAACAATCACCCTTCAAGCTCGCAATTCTGGTGCCACATCAAAAATTGAAGGTGATCGTCTAAACCATTCTACTAAAACTGAGAATATGGTGTAACCTACTTTGCAGGAAATGAGTCTGAAGGAAGCACATGAGCCATTCTCAAGCAATAGTAGAGGATCTATTCATAAAGATCGAAGGCTACAAGTCGAGGAGCTAGATGAATGGTGGATGCATAAACCGAAAACAAACGATAAACCAAAACTATGCCAAAACGAGCTCACTACCTTTCCAAATCAACTTAAGGTTGGAGATAGAGTTTTATTAGATGCCGCGGATCCTCACATTGTCACTACCAAACCCAATGAGACATCCCTCTTACGGTACTTAGTATTTTTCCATTTGGTACAGTAGAGGTAAGCCATCCCAAGTTCAGCACTTTTAAGGTAAATAATGCCCGTCTAAAACCTTATTTTGATGATAATGATAGCAGGAATGAAGAGTATAAACTCCTCGAACCACCATGACCATTCAATGAGGTAAGTCGAGCTTAGACTATAAATAAGCGCTTCTCGGGAGGCAACTCGAGCACTAACAATATTAATTTCTTTAAATTTTAGTATTTAACACCTAACTTACTAACAGAGATCTTGAATATAGGTTTACCACCTAGACACAGCCAAGCACACGGGCGTGCTTATGACCGTGTGGAAATAGGGCAAAGATGTCCCCAACACGGGCTACGACACATCGCCAAGGCCGTGCGACATGGCCGTGGGCGAACTTGCCAAAACAACACGGGCCTGCGACATGCACGTGCCTTGAACCCGTGGCCGAACCTATCAAATTAACACAGGCATGCAATACGCCCGTGTCTAGCACCCGTGGTGGAACCTGTTAAATGAAAACGGGCATGGGGCTACATTCACGGGTGTGGGAGAAGCGAACAAAGCCAGACACAGTCGTGTGACATGGCCGTGTGAACCAACACGCCTAAGGAACACGGGCGTGGGACAATTGTCAGAAGCGTCCAAATTCAAAATTCGTGAATCACACGGGCTAAAATTGGGGAACACAGACGTGTTCCATGGCCGTGTGCCCCAAAAATCTATAAATAGCCTGCACTATTCATTGTCTTCTTCACCCAAAAACCCTAGCCCTAGCCGCTGCAAGTCCACACACCCTCCCCGCCACGCCCGTGTGCCGCTTCCAGGTTCATTTTTGACACCCAATCTATCTCCTTTAGCATTTGTTTACTGCTTTCTCTTTTATTTCATTGATTTATAATGCTATTTATCATAGTAATCTATATTTTTCATTTTATTTTCATCTCTTTGTCACTCACATTTCATATCCAGAGTAGTTATTATCTTTTCATATTGAAGTTCTTCCTCGTTGCATGATTTATCTGCTACATTTTATTAGTTTAAAGTGAAAATACTCAAAACTTTTGGGTTGATATTCTCCATCAATAAAATGCACTAACATTGAATTATCTGCCATTTTTTTTAGGAAACTTATACTATTGTCATGCTAATGATACCCATAAAATTATTTTTGATTAAGTTTGCTAGTAGTTGTGACTGAGATTATTAGTTCTAATTTATGACTTCTGCCTTTTTGGATTTGCTTTTGTATTACCTTGAACATTCCTCACAATGAAATAATGGTTTTGCCTGCAGGTATACAATGTCGTCTTCATGAGAAAAGAAAACCGCTGTCCCTGCTTCAAAGAAAAGGAAGGGAGTGTCATCTTCCTCGGGTCCCACCGTCTCAGCCACCACTACCCTCTCGTCCAGTTCATGCAGCGGCTTCATATGCTGACATCTCTGAGCGCCTCACTCGATTCGAGCAGTAGTGTTTTCAAAGATTTGACAACATTGATGCTACTCTACAGCAGATTTGTCAGCACCTCCACATCTCATCGCTACCCTCACCTCGCGAACCATTTAGCGATGAATATGTTTAAAAACATTTATTTATTATTTTATTTTTTTTACTTTTATTTTGTTTTAAGATTATTTTTTATTTTTCTTTCACCTTATTTTTATTAGGACTTATAATTATTATTTTACAATTTTTAATTTTGGCTAATTCCTATTGAGTACTTACCCTTCCTTATATATTTCCTAAAAGAGTTCCTGATTCTATCACAGTTATAAAGAGCTCTACAGCTCACTATTACTCAGGAACTCCAAACTCCACTGGGAAAGGTTCTCTACGACTACCATGTCCTACTCGACCAAGATCATAACCAACTTTAGATATAATATTCTTTCTGCGCAGGACTTATGGACTAATAAACCTCTACCACCGCTGGAGTATCCTTCTCCACCCTCACACTGGCTATTCTCCAAAACTCTAGTTCAAGGAAATTCATTCATCACTCAGGAAGTTTCACTCCTCTCGCTATCTTACTTTTATATTTTTATATCTATCTTTGTACATTGAGGGCAATGTACATCTTAAGTGTGGGGGGATAATCATTTCATTATCAAGAAAAATCCGTGAATGATTGCCTTGTTCTCTTAAAAAGCTCTCATATCATATTTAGGATAAATTTTGATTGATTTATGATTTTGATTGATATATCTTGAACTAAAACATAGGCATTTATGCATTGATTGTTTAAACTTTAAGACATTAGGGAATCAAGCATGATAAGTTGATTTTTAAGAATTTAAAATTTTAGGTTGTTTTCCCCAAAGTTTAGGTGTTACTTTGAGTTGGAATTCACAAGTTTTAAACATCAAAAAGCCATAATTTTTGTGAGATTTTTGAGCCTTTTGAGCATCTATTAATTCTTTCATGCTCACTTTTATTATTGCTTTGAGTGCATCAGTAATTGAAACTGTTATTCTAGAACTTGCTTGGTTATGCATGTTAAGACCACACTTTTTGATTTGATATGTCAAAATGAGAAAGGCACTTAGGATTAACCCACTCATGCCATGAAAAGCCTACCTCCACGATTAACCCTTAGTAAACCTAATTGAGCTAACAAGCCATTTCTTGTATTACCTTTAATATTAACCCTTAACCCATTATTGTTGAAATCCCTTAAATTAATTTGATCCCTATTTTTGTCGAGATTGAAATTAAAATAGTTGCTTAGCTATGTTTTATTATACTTTCTAATTTAACTTGTTCTTGAAAAAAAATGTATACATCTTAGTAGTAGTAATCTTCTGAGCCAAAGAAGTTAAATTCCATATTCTGAGAAAAGCTCTATTGTACGCAATTGATGACCAGCTATTTTTCTAGTTAGGCAATTTTTCAATTCAATCTCGATTCTAACCTTTTCTTTCAGCTTATGACCGCACCCCCTAACCAAGCAGCGTTATAACCCTATAAAGACCTTTTGATTGATGCTTCATCTCAATTTATAAGTGGTGGAGATTTGATTTTCATGCAAGCCTATGGTAATGACTTTCCATTATTGACTATTGAGTGCTTCATTTACTGTCCTTAAACACCTCGAGTTATTTGAGTAAATCTTTAGTAAGGATGTGAAACTCTGTGATATTCTGAATCAAAGCTAATTACTTATATGAAGAGAGACACCTATGTTTTCAGGATAAAATGCTTAACTTGGAATGTTTGAAACTTTGATGTTCTTTTAGTTGAATTATCAATATATGATTACTTGTGGATTATTTCGAGATATTATCCATAGAAATTATAGGTTGAGAAGAACTTATTTTGATTATAAGTTGAGAATTTTGCTTGAGGACAAGCAAATTCTTAAGTGTGGGGGTATTTGATAAACCGTAATTTATACATATTTTTACCCCATGCTTAGCACATTTTATGGATGATTTTTCCTTAGAATTGGTGAATTTGATGCTCCTAATGCCTTAATTTCATGTTTTATACTTAGGTGAGCATAGGAGAGCAAAAGGAGCGAGAAACGAGCCAAAAATGGAGAAAATAGGCCAAAGTATGAAATCAACACGACCTGGACTTCCTCACACGGGCATACCACACGGTCGTGTCAATCTGGAAGAATCGAAGCATGACTCACACGGGTGTGTCTCTGCCAAGTCCAAGTTGAGTCCAATTCGGAAAAGGCTAATTTTGAGGGCTTTTAGGCATTCTAAAGCCTATAAATACACCCTAAAGGAAGAGTAAAAAGCCACACGGAGAGAAGGAGGTAGGGAACTACTCAAGGGAATCTGATTGATCCATCTCAGAAGCCAGATTCACCATCAAAACTGAAGATCTCCCCTCAATTTCCCTTCAGGAGTTTTGGGTTTTTTTTTTATGTTTTGTATTCTTTATTCTTCTGAGATGTTTTCCTTTTTAGTTATGAACTAAATCCCCTAAATACCTAAGGGGAATGAAACCTAAGACGAATCTTGTTATTATTTTCTGAATTGTATGATAAATATTTAACTTGTTCTTAATATGTATTCTTAATTCTTGTTTTGATATCACAATATACTGATTCAAGATAAGCTCTTATTTAGAGGAGGAATAGACCCTGTCTAATAGTACATTTGTCATAATTAAGCAGAGTTGACTACGCGCCTAGACATTGGGTGACAAGATTTTGCCGGATTAGGGTGAAACCTAATAAGGGGATCCATAGATCGAGTTAATGCAACCCTAGGGTGTTAATTAGAGAAAAGGCTCAATTATTCAATGTAGGGATTAGACGTTATTAGTCCTGAATAGGGATAATAACATAACTTAGGGATCTCTACGGGACAAGTTAAATGAATAAATCGTCTGATTCGGAGCCAGAATAACAAGTAAAGTCTAGGTGGATTTTTCCTTAGGTATTGTCTTAATTCAATCCTTTTTCCAAAAGTAATCCCCCAATTTTACTTTCTGCGAATTCTTAGTTTAGATAATTTGTTAGTCAAAACAAAACCCCCCATATTCTTAGGCTAGATAATAAAAAAACAGTCATTACCAGTACTTTTAGTTCCTTTGGGTTCGACAATCTGGTCTTGCTAAAACTATACTACCAATAGGTACACTTGCCTACATCGTGATAATAGTTAGTTTCAAGAACGATTCTTTATAAATATTTAAAACCTTTCACACGAAAATTGCAATCACAGCCCGTGTGCCACACGCGGCCAGTAGACACGTTCGTGTGTCTAAGCCGTGTAACTTACTGACTTGTTTTAATTAAGCATCAAGGGTCACACGATCGAGTCACAGGCCCGTGTGCTCGACCGTGTGGCACGAAAATAGGCTTATTATAAGTGATTTTTTTTCCACTTAATTCACATGCATCCTAAGGCATCTAAGTGGTACCAAATATACAACCAAATAAGCA
This sequence comes from Gossypium hirsutum, assembly GCF_007990345.1. Lineage (NCBI taxonomy): Eukaryota > Viridiplantae > Streptophyta > Magnoliopsida > Malvales > Malvaceae > Gossypium > Gossypium hirsutum. The sequence continues at coordinate 29,541,256 of NC_053433.1, read as the reverse complement.
ACCAAAAGTGACCATTTCCAGCATAAATTATACCATATTGAATCATTACATTTCACTTCTAAAATCTCAACCATTTCTTAACCAAAACAGATACCAAAACAGACATGAATCATTTATTATCTTTAACATTTTTCATATGTTTCAAATTCAAACTAAATAACCAACCATATCATTCAACCTATAACCAAACCAAAGCTTATCGATGCATCATCTCAAACTTATACCAGTACATGCCACTTCTTAAACTACATCGTTACCACATTTGCATTCCAAGCCAAACCACAAATACATAACATAAGCCAAATACACATTTTATACCAACCATGCCAAACCATAAGGCCACATTATAATCATCAGCCCAAAATCATTAATAAGCCATTTCAAATGACCATATACATTTCTGACTACCATATTAAAAAGATCATAGCTTATACATGCCATATAACCAAGCCACAAAGTGTAAAAAATATCGAAAATCAATAGCCGGATAGTGTGATGCGATCTCTGTTGACTTCTAACCCGAGCGAACGTCTGAAACACTATAAAACATAAAAAAAAGACAAAGTAAGCGTCACAACTTAGTAAGTTCGTATGTGAGCCTAAAATGATCACAACATTCATATAGTAATTCGAAATAGATAAATCATTAACATTTAAAACATCAATTCATGAGCTAACATCAAATTATTCATGTCCTCATTCACAAGTTCTCAACTTCATATAACTCGATACTTGAGTAGTTTTCCATACATACCTGTACCGATACCTTTCTATTTATCACCCATACTCTTACCAAACCTCTCTGGTTTATAAGTGCTTATGGTATAAATTTTTCAATTTTCCAATGCCATAGTCAAACTATGGTCTTACACATACATTGCCAAGGCCTTGTCGTGGTTTTTCTTTCACGTGCCATAAACTAGTTATTGTCTTTTTAGTCAATTGTCATAGTCCAGCTATGGTTTTTTTATTCGATTGCCTTAGCCTAGCTATAGTCTTATTCAGTAACTTACCTTTCTTAATTCATATTTTTCATTTAATAACTCAACATTTATTCAATTCAATATTCATCACCTTTTCCTTAGCCAAGTGAATTATGTGAAATATCATCAAATAACGGTGTTTCATACACTATGTGCCATATGTATATTTAGTTAAAACAACTATAATTCATATCTCACATATCATTCAATTCATATTTCGTTATAGCCAAAAAATACATTTTGACATGAAACAAACTTATACACAATTCTTTCTTATTTAATATACATGATACAATATGAACTCACCAATTTACTTTCATTCAATTCTCACATAGGTTCTGTATGTACCTGTATTACTTACTTCGATCATACTTCCACTCTCGTCTTGACTATGCCTGGTGAACCCTTCGAAATCGCTAAGGATACTTGGATATCACATAAAGCTCATACAATGTCATATCCCAGATATGGTCTTACATGTTATCTCATATCGATGCCAATTTCCAAACATAGTCTTACACGAAATCATATAATGATGTCAATGTCCCAGACATGGTCTTACATGTAATCTCATCTCGGTAATCCTAATGTCATGACATTTGTATCCTATAATATTCCTAGGTTCGTATGGGACTTTCGGATGTCATAACTCTGTCAATTCTTGCTCATAATCATGACCATTCAGCATTCAATTCAATTCAATAATAAATAAGCGTTTATAACACAATTTAAGTACGTTTATTAGCATACAAACTTACCACGTTCGCTGTAATGATGAATTAGGTCGACTAATCCGATACTTTATTTTCCCCCGTTCTAGATCTGAATCTCATTTTCTTCAATCTATATAATAAAAAAATTTACTTATTTAATCATTAATTCATTCAATTTAACACAATTTACACATTCTGGCAAAATTACACTTTTGCCCCTATTATTTCACATTTTTGCAATTTAGTCCTTATCACATAAAATTACAAATTCATGCAATTAAGGAAAAGCTCATGCTAGCCGAATTTTACCCAAACTACTAGCAGCCCATATTTTTAGTTTATTCACACATCTAACCATGAATTTTACACTTTTCTCAATTTAATCATTAATTTGCATTTTTGTCAAAAATCATTTTATAAAACTTGTATATCTAGCTTCAAACATTAATAAACTATCATAAAATATCTAAATAACCAAGCATTCAAAAATTCCATCATTCCAAATCAATAATAGTTTCGAAAACAGTGATACGGGCTAGCTAGATTAAGCCGCAACGAGCTCAAAAACATAGAAATTATTAAAAACGGAGTTAAAACTGTACCTATTTGAGCAAAAACACCATGGCCAAATGTCAAGATCTTCAATGGTTGTTTTAAACCCTATTTCTGGTTGTAAATGGATGGAAGATGATGATATTTGGCTTTGTTTTATTTATTATTAACTTTAATTACATATTTACCCTTTTACCCTTTAAAAACATTAATAATAACACCAATTGCCACTCCACTATCATACACTATTTCATAAGTTGCCTATTTACCACATAATGACCTTCAATTTTAAGTTCTATAGCTATTTGACACCTTTAGCTTATAGAACACAAATTTTATGCTTTACGCGATTTAGTCCTTTTTACCGAATTAAACACTTAAACGATAAAATTTATTTACGAAAATTTCACACAACTCTAGTATCACTTGAAAATATTAAAATAATAATAAAATAATTTTTTTGAATTCAGATTTGTGGTCTCGAAACCACTGTTTCAATTTAGCTAAAAACGGGCTGTTACAATCTAGCTAACTAGGGGCTAATTTGCAAAGTTGTTAAAGGTTTAGGATGTTGCCATTGATGAATATGTATGATTTTTAAAGTTTCTTCATAGATTATGAATGTTTGTTGTGAATTATACAACTTTTGTTAAGTGATTTTTAGTAAAAATGCAAATTAGGGATTAAATTCTGAAATGTGGAAACTCTGTGATAAAAATGTGAAATAAATGAAAAATATGGGTTGCTAGGGACATAATAGTAATTCAGCTAGCATGGTTTAGTATTGAATTTCATGAATTTTTGATTTTATGAAATACGGACTAAATTTTAAAAGTTTTTAAACATTGGGGGGAAATGTGTAAAAGTGGTTTAATGTGAATTTTGGACAAAATTGAATAGAAAGATAATTAAATAAGTTAATTTTGATTACATTTAGATCAAGAAAAGTGAAACTCAGATCTAGATCGAGGGAAAGACAAAGTTCTCGGCCAATCGATCAATTTAGCCATTTTTACATTTGAGGTAAGTTCATATGTAATAAGTTTCATTGTGACTATATTTTAAATGCTTTGATATTGCATAAAATATGAATACAAGACTAAGAACATATTCGATGATGATTCAATAAACATGAAAATCCTGGGTTCAAAGAACATATTCGATGATGATTCAACAAACATGAAAATCCCAGTTGAACCTTAGGAATAGATTAGGATACGAATGACATGTCATTAGGGGTTATTGTGATTATGTGATCCGAATGCTAGTCTTGTATGTCCTACTAGTGGATGAGTATACCGGCCTGTGTTGTAGTTACTTGACAGCTTGTGTGAGCAGCACCATGTAGCTATATCTTGACTGATAGCTTGTGTGAGCAGGCCCGTTGATAGCTCTAGTGGGAGTAGTATAGGTGATATAAGATTGAGATAGCTTTGGCTATATATGTGGCACTTCAGGTGTGAGTTTCCCATGTATCTGATAGTATTTCGAATGGTTGAATGGGTATGTATGAGATTGATACGAGATGGTACAGGTATGTACATGAACCGTATAAGCTTAAATCGAAGAAGTTGTGAAGTTCATACATAAGATTCTGATTGAAAATGTGAAAGGTTTGCTAGTTAAATGAACTACATGTTGATATGTTCAATTTGATGATTTTTATATTCATGTTAAGACTAAATTTATTTCATACAAGCTTACTAAGCTATATTGTAACACCCCAAACCCGACCTAGACATTATAGCCAAATCTAGCGATGTCACATGGAATAGAAATTGAAATCAAACTTATCAAGTTAAATCATTCCCATTTATTTGCCCTTTTTTTAACTTTCATCCATTTCAAAACTATTTTTCTTGTTAGTTTGATTCGTTTAAATACATATTCCATAGCGGAAGCTTTTACAGCCGTGAAATTTAAAGGAAATCATTTGCGTTTAGGGAAAACACTGTGTTTAATAAATCCCGAGTTTTCGTTGCAGTTTGAAAGATTATGAAAACCGTTAAAAATCCTAAAATGAATGCAAACTATCCAAAAGTTCCAAATTACATCCGAAATAACCCATAAACATACAGAGTAAAACCATTCATGAACTTTAAGCAGTGTAAATAAACATGTGGTCATCGTTGAGTCCTCCACCGTACCGGTCCGTCTAAGTCTAGGGATTACCTGTACAGTTAAAACAAAAAGGGCTGAGTTTACGTAAACTCAGTGTGTAATCCTCAGAGAAGACATGCATACAGTCAAACAACAGTCATCAATTAAACGTAATCTGGGCCTAAGCCCATTTTAGTTTTGGTAACAGTTCGGGCCTTAGCCCATTTCAGTTTCAGTATCAGATATGAATTAGGGCCTAAGCCCATCACAATAACAATATTAGATATACATTAATCAGGAAATAGAGTCCTACCCAACCAGCCTATACACACCATCTTCGTCCATCCCTACACTCCATCTGGGGTTTAAAACACCTACCCATCCCTACACTCCAAGTAGTACCGAATGCGGCACATAATTAGTAAATTGCAGTTGAGCTGGCAGATAATAGGCGTAAGAGCCTTTTAGTATCAGGTAGTAGGTTTTGAGTATATGCCATGTATAGGAACTTTGGTTATTTTAGTATATTTGGAAATGTGTTGTAGCCATTTGAGTTGGCTTTTAAATGTTCTAAGTTTGGTTTTGTATATTTCCATATAAGTTGGCTTATTTGAGTATGCTTGAATCATGTATATATAAATATGTGTATATGATTTGGGTGATGTTTTGAATGTTGGATATGTGATGCTTGTGAATAATTAGTATTACGGATAATAAATAGTTTAGTTATGAATATTAATATGCTAGTGAATCTAGACATTAATGCATATTTGAGATTGTTCATTGTTGATGAATTATGAAAGTAAGTTTTGGTATGATTTTTGAATGGCATAATTTGATATTGTGTGTATTGTATATTGTTGGTACTGAAATGGCATAAATGATGCTTGGTTGAGGCTGTTTTAGTGTCTATTTATACCTTGTTTTGGTGCCTTTGAATTTGGTTTAGGTATGTACAATTTTGGGTGGCAAATTGACTTGGTAAATAGCCTATTTTTGACCATACGGGCAAAGACATGAACGTCTGTCTCAGCCGTGTGTGACACACAGTTATGTTATACGGCTATATGTCCCCTGGTGTTGAAATTAAAATCAAGTCAGTATGCTCCAGATGGCCTCACACATAGGCATGTGACTTGGCCGTGTGACATAAGTCAGTATACCCTATAGGTTAGGCATGGCCTAGCACATGGCCTGGCACATGGGTGTGTATGGCCCTTTTTAGGGCACACGAGCTAGCCACACGGGCGTGTGTGTGTTGGCCGTGTGACCCAAGTCAAAGAGTTACACGGGGTCAGGCACGAGTTGGGACACGACCATGTGCTTCTATTTCAAATGTCTACATAGCCTGCGACACGGGCGTATCTTTGGCCATGTGAGAGACACGATCGAGCCACACAGGCTTGTGTCCCCTATTTTTGAGAAAATTTTCTAATCTTAAAGTTTTTAGAGTTATCGGTTTAGTCTCAAACCACCCTGAATGCTTGCTTTGGGCCTCGTAGGCTCGTATTTTGGATGATATGAATGTAGTTGGTTGATATTTGCATGAAATTGAAAATGTATGAGAAAATGTATGTGAAATTGTATTAGATGTTTGGTAATGCTCCATAACCCTAGTCTGGTGTTGAATACAGTTGAGGGGTGTTACATTTATTGGTATCAGAGCTACGATTTAGTCGAGCCTAGGACTAACATATCGTATGTGAGATTTTGGCTATGCATGCCATATATAACCTGTGATAGTGTAATGACTCCTGACAATTTAAACTGTGTTTTCATATAGCAAATGGATCGTAATCGAGATGGAGCTGATGATGTTGAGAGTAATCCGCCAGCTTAAGGGGCAACGCTGTCTGAATCTAGAAATGTATCGAGTAGTCATGGAGGAGAGGCCAAAGAAGCCTTTTTTAAAATGATGAACGAGTTGTTCACAGAATTTGTTAGAACCAATCTAGCTGCTCAACAACCTCCACCCCCACTTAATCCTCAACCGGTTCCTGTAGCTCATCAAGTGGTGGAACTTCTAAGATTAAATAAGCTACCAGCTGATAAAATTCGAAAACACGGAGCTGAAGAGTTTAGAGCTACTATTGATAATGATCCCGAGAGAGCTGAACTTTGGCTTAAAAACACAATTTGAGTATTTAATGAACTGTCATGTACTCCAGTCGAGTGTTTAAAATGTGTCATATAGTTTCTGAAGGACACATCGTATCAATGGTGGAATACTTTGATATCAGTGGTACCGAGAGAAAAAGTGACATAGGAATTCTTTCAGACTGAGTTCTGGAATAAATATATAAATCAGAGATTTCTCGATCAAAAGCACAAAGAGTTTCTAGAATTGAGACAGGGCAATGACTATGACCGAGTACGAAAGACAATTTGTACAGTTGAGCAATTATGCTTGAGAGTATGTTTCTACTGAAGAAATCATGTGCAAACGATTTGTTGATGGGTTGAACGAGGATATTAAACTTCTGGTTGGAATTCTAGAATTGAAAGAATTTGTTGTCTTGGTTGATAGAGCTTGCAAAGCCAAAGAGCTTAGTAAAGAAAAGAGAAAAGCAGATTTAGAGGCTTAAGACTCAAGAAAAAGACAGTTGAATAAGCAATATCAATCTTCGTCAAAGAAATTCAGAGATTCGTTCACTCGTCCAAATGCTTCAATCGAGTATTCGAACAAAGATCGTGGAAAACAATACTGGATGTCAACATTACGGAAGACGACATCCAGGTGAATGTAGAATGAATAATCGGGCTTGTTTCAAATGTGGTTCACAAGATCATTTCATATGAGATTACCCCAAAATTAGTTGAGAAAGATGAGTTTCAGAATGTAAGACTGAGTAACGCCACTTGAGGAAGGCTGCCTAGAAATGCTGGAAATGTGACCAGTAGTAGGGGCGCGACAAAGGATTTGATTATGAGATCTGACGCGAGAGCACCTGCTAGAGCCTACGTTATTCGCGCTCGCGAAGAGGCATCGTCACCCGATGTTATCAATGGTACATTTTATCTTTATGATGTTAATGTGATTGCTTTGATTGATCCCAACTCATTCGTATATCTGTAAGAATTTAGTGTTTAGTAAGATTTTGCCTATTGAGTCTACTGAATTTGTGATTAAAGTATCGAACCCCTTAGGCAAGTATGTGCTAGTTGATAAAGTTTACAAGAGCTGTCCTTTAATGACTCGAGGTTACTATTTTTTGGCTGATTTGATGCTGCTTCCTTTCATTGAATTCGATGAAATTCTACGTATGGATTGGTTGACACCATTATGCCGTTGTGAATTATAGACGAAAGACTATTGAATTGAAATGTCAGAATAGTGAAATCTTTTGAATTAAATCTGATGAGTCGAGTGGGATGCCAATTGTGATTTCATCGATGTCAGCTCAGAAATGTGTAAGGAAATGTTGTGAAGCTTACCTTGCGTATCTGCTAGATACAAAAGTGTCTGAATCAAAAATTGAATCAATGTCGATAGTCTATGAGTTTCTGGATGTGTTTCTATAAGAATTAGCGAGATTACCACCGATCAGTGAGGTTGAATTTGCTATTGAGTTAGTACTGGGAACTTCACTGATATCTATAACTATGTACAGAATGGCTCTGATAGAATTGAAAGAGTTAAAATTTGCACCAGTATTGTTTGTAAATAAGAAAGGCGGGTCAATGAGAATGTGTATTAACTATCGACATCTCAATAAGGTTACAATAAAGAATAAGTATCCGTTACAGAGAATAGATGATTTATTTGATCAGTTAAAAGGGGCAACAGTGTTTTCAAAGATCGATTTGAGATTAGGCTATTATCAGTTGTGAGTGAAAGATTCGGATGTGCCAAAAACTGCATTCAGAATGAGGTATGAACATTATGAATTTCTTGTTATTCCTTTCGAATTGACTAATGCTCCTGCAGTTTTTATGGATTTGATGAATCAAATTTTTAGACCATATTTAGATAGATTCATTGTTGTATTCATTGATGACATTTTGATCTATTCACGAGATGAGCACGCCGAGCATTTGATAATTGTGCTAAAAACTTTGAGAGATAAGCTATTGTTCACTAAATTTAGTAATTGTGAATTCTGGTTTCGAGAATTTAGATTTTTGGGACATATTGTTTCAGCTGAAGGTATACGAGTTGACCCGAGCAAGAATTCTGCAGTTGTTGGCTGGAAACCACCGAGAAATGTATCTGAAGTTAGAAGTTTTTTGGGATTAGCTGGTTATTATCGATGTTTTGTTAAAAGGTTCTCGATGATTGCTACACCGATAACTAGATTGCTACAAAAAGATGTGAAGTTTGAGTGGTCTGAGAAGTGCCAACAAAGTTTTGATCAGTTGAAAGCATTGTTAAATGAGGCACCAGTATTGGTTCAACATGAGTCGGGTAAAGAATTTGTGATTTATTGTAACACTCCTAACTTGAATCTGAACGTCGAATTAAGGCTAAGAGGTATTACCGAACTAAACATTTAATTATCTCATTCACAGTGTCAATAAACATAAACAGAGATCGAGCTGAAATACATATTGATATTTAAGTTATACGCCATTTTCGTATGGCCAAAATATTTACAATTTCAAAACATAGTTATCATCAGCCTAACCTATACATGCCATATTGAGTCCAAAATATAACTATACCAAAAAGATCGATAGTGTGATGAACTGCTAACGATCCCCGAGTCGGTGGCCAAAATCAACAATCTATAAAACAGAGAAATAAAGAACAGAGTAAGCTTTCAAAGCTTAGTAAGTTTTAAGCATCACAAACAATTAAAGACTTATCGAAAATCGAAACATTCATTCACACTTAAGTATCATTCTTTAGTATTAATAATTCACAAAAATCATTGACTGAATGTACATAAGTACATAAAGAAATTTTAACATATAATTCATATACAAATATACCATGACCGATTAAATCATTCTCATATTCACAAATATAACCATCAATCATATTTATATATATATTCTTCTTTGATGCTAATGATTCACTTTGAAATCAATTCACTGATGAGTAAGTAATACGTACCTGAACATTTTAAATGTATAGTACTTACTCGACGATGGTTTACTGCGAACATTCAATATCGTAATCTTACTTAACTTACTTGCATTAAGACTGTTAGGTCTTAGGACTTGAAACCAATTGCCAGCACAAGCCTGCGGGAATTTAAACCCGGTATAATACCAGCTCGAAGCCTGCGGGACTTTAGCCCGGACATATTTCCAGCACGTAGCCTGCGAACCTTAAGTCCGGATATAATTCCAGCACATAGCCTGCGGACCCTAAGTCCGGATATAATTCCAGCACATAGCCTGCGGACCCTAAGTTCGGATATACATCACTGAATGTCATGCATACTTATTCGCAAGAAAATTCAATTCACATAACATCTCACAATCATAGTTCATTTATTCCATTCGAATAATAGCATAACATGGGCACCATTCATATAACTTTTGGCTCAATAACATACATAAGAATATATGTCCATTTACTTTCCAAGCTTAACTTCTAATGTCTATTCGGCTTTAAGCCTTAAACATAAATTATTTGTCACTCAACTATATTCAAATAGAATCAATAGATTGTAGTACATTTATCATACACATATCAAGACATTATCAATTACGTACTAAATGTGACTATTCAAAACTTACCTCGGATATACTTGAATGGTTGCAGAAAGGCTGCTCAATTACTTTCTCTTTTCCCCTATCCAACTTCGACCCTCTTTTCTCTTGAGCTTGATTTAAGCCTATGGTAACCGAATGAAGTTTTCTCCCCTTTCCTCTCTCACATTTCGGCCCAGAAGAACAAAGGTGAAGCTTTGTTTTCATCACCCATTTTCTTTTTATTAATTCATTACTAAATTAAAATTATAAAGCCATTATAATTAAATAATACATATATTCTATATAACATATCATCATTGCCGGCCACTACCTAAATAAAATGAATATTTGACATGCAAGTCCATCCTCTTTGTCACATGCATTAATAGGCCACTTAAGATTAACCTATCACAGTTCAGAATTTTATCACATAAGTCCTATTTAATAATTTCACATACAATTGACCAAATTAAAACATGAAACTTTCACACGTGCATGTACACATACAGTAAGCATAGATTATAACGGTTAATTATTTTTATGACTCGGTTTTATGGTCCTGAAACCACTTTTCGACTAGGGCCAAATTAGGGCTGTCACATTTATAGCGACGCGTCATTAAATGCTTTGGGTTGTATTTTGATGCAAGAAGGAAAAGTTATAGCTTATGCTTCCAGACAGTTGAAACCGCATGAAAAAAACTATCTAACACGCGATTTAGAGTTGGCTCATTTGTACAGTGAAAAGTGTCACATCTTTACCAAACACAAGAGTTTGAAGTATATAATGACTCAAAAATATTTGAATTTGCAACAACGGAGATGGCTTGAGCTATTGAAAAATAATGAGTTAGTAATTGATTATCATCTAAGAAAAGCAAATGTAGTCGCAGATGCTTTGAGTAAAATTTGTTTGGTTTGAAAGCGATGAATACAAAGATATCTTTGTCTAATGATGGATCGATATTAGCCGAATTAAAAGCTAAACCAATTTTTCTCCAGCAAATTTGTGAAGCTCAAAAGTGTGATACCGAGTTGCAAACCAAAAGAATGCAATGTGAATCGATTAGTGATTCAGATTATCAGATCGGGTTCAACGATTGCTTAATGTATCGAGGTAGAATCTATATACCAAAAAATTCTGAGCTCATTCAGAAAATTTTGCACGAAGCACATTGTGGTTCTTTATCTATTCATCTGGGGAGTACCAAAATGTACAATGATTTGAAACAATTGTACTGGTGGTCGGGCATGAAAAGAGACATTTCAGAATTTGTGTCGAGATGTTTAGTTTGTCAACAAGTCAAAGCCAACATCAAGTGACTTCGGGATTGTTACAGCCTGTGATGATACCAGAGTGAAAATGGGATAGAGTTACGATGGATTTCGTATTAGGATTACCCCTGTCTCTGAAGAAGAAAGATGCTATTTGGGTTGTCGTAGATTGACTAACAAAGTCTGCACATTTCATTCTGGTTCATACAAACTATTTCTTTGATAAATTGGCTGAATTGTACATAACTGAGATTGTTAGATTGCACGAGGTGCCAGTTTTGATTAGATAGAGATTTGAGGTTTTCATTGCAGTTTTGGAAGAAACTATAAGAAGCTCTTAGTATAAGTTTGAATTTTAGTACAGCATTTCATCCACAAACTGACAGACAGTCTGAGAGAGTAATTTAGATTCTCGAAGATATGCTTCGTTGTTGCGTGTTGGGATTAGAAGGCAATTAGGAGAAATATTTGGCATTGGTTGAATTTATGTATAACAACAGCTTTCAATCGAGTATAAAAATGGCACCGTATGAAGTTTTGTATGGTCGCAAATGCTGAACTCCGTTGTACTGGATAGAACCTAGTGAAAGAAAAGTTCACGGGGTTGATTTGATCTGAGAGACTGAAGATAAAGTGAAAGTAAATCGCGACAGTCTGAAACCAGCTTCAGATTGATAGAAATCGTACGTGGATTTAAAATGGAAAGTTATTGAATTTCAGATTGGTGATAAAGTAATTCTAAAAGTTTCTCCATGGAAGAAAATCCTTCGATTTGGTCGTAAAGGTAAAATAAGTCCATGATTCATCGGGTCGTATGAGATCATTGAAAGAATAAGTTCAGTGGCATATCAGCTATCTTTACCGATTGAGTTAGAGAAAATCCACAATGTGTTTCATGTGTCGATGTTGCGTCGATATAGATTGGGTCCTTCACATGTAATTTCTCTGGTAGAAATTGAAATTCAACTCGACATGACTTATAACGAAGAACTGATCAGAATTTTAGCTCGAGAGGTTAAAGAGTTGAAAAATAAACACATAGCTTTGGTGAAAGTCTTGTGGCAACGTCATGGGGTCGAAGAGGCTACGTGGGAACCCGAGGAAGCTATGAGAAAATAATACCCTAACCCTTTTGCTGGTAAGCTTTTCGGGGACGAGAATCCCTAATGAAAGAGTTGTAACAGCCTGCTTTTAGTCAAATCAAAACAGTGGTTTTGGGACCACAAATTTGAAGTCAAAATAATTATTTTATTATTATTTTAATGTCTACAGCATGATAATATGTCTGTGTGAAAATTTCATTAAGAAATTTTATCGTTTGATTGGTCAATTTGATAAAAAAGGCTAAATCACATAAAGTGCAAAAGTGATGTTCTAATAGTTAAAGGTATTAAATAGCTATGGAATATTAAATAGAAGGTCCTTATGTTGTAATTAGACCATTTCAATTGTGAGTGGACAATTATGGGCATATATTAAGTGATTTTTAATATTTTAAAACAAGGTTAATTTTGTAATTTAGTAAAATAATTTAAATTAAATTAAACACAAACAAAATTTGGTTCATTCATCTTCTGCATCACCGAAATTACAAGAAAGAAATGTTCATGAAGGCTTGTTAGGGTTCGGTAACTTTGATGCTCAATTGTAAGTCTGTTTTTGTCCCCTTTTTAATGATTTTTATGTTTTTGAGATTGTTGCAACAAGGTCTAGCTAGCCTATGGACTAATTTGCAAAACCGGTAAAGGTTTAAGATGTTTCCATTGATGAATATGTATGAGTTTTGAAGTTTCTTGATATATTATGAATGTTTGTTGTGAATTATACAAGTTTTGTTAAGTGATTTTTAGTGCCAATACAAATTAGGGATTAAATTGTGAAATGTGGAAACATTGTGATTAAAATGTGAAATAAGTGAAAAATATGGGCTGCTAGGGACATAATAGTAATTCGGCTAGCATGGGTTAGTATTGAATTTCATGAATTTGTGATTTTATGAAATAAGGACTAAAAGTTTTTAAACATTTTGAATTTTGGACTAAATTGAATACAAAGATAATTAAATAAGTTAATTTTGATTACATTTAGATCAAGAAAAGTGAAACTCGGATCTAGATCGAGGGAAAGACAAAGTTCTTGACTAATAGATCAATTTAGTCATTTTTACATTCGAGGTAAATTCGTATGTAATAAGTTTCATTGTGAATATATGTTAAATGCTTTGATATTGCATAAACTATGAATATGAGACTACAGACATGTTTGATGATGATTCAACAAACGTGAAAATCTCAGTTGAACCTTAGGAATAGATTAGGATATGAATGACATGTCATTAGGGGTTTTGTGATTATGTGATCTGGGTGCTGATCCTGTACGTCCTACCAGTGGCTGAGTATATCTACATGTGTTGCTACTACTTGACAGCTTGTGGGAGCAGCACCGTGTAGCTATGTCTTGACTGACAGCTTGTGTGAGCAGGCCAAGTGATAGCTCTAATGTAAGCAATATATGTGATATGATATTAAGATAGCTTTGGCTATATATGTGGCACTTTGGGTGCGAGTTTCCCATGTATCTGATAGTATTCTGAATGGCTCAACAGGTAATGAAATACGTGGTTCTGTATGAGATTGATACAAAATGGTACACGTATGTACATGAACCGTATAAGCTTAAATCGAAGAAGTTGTGTATGATTGAAAATGTGAAAGGTTTGTTAGTTAAATGAACTACATCTTGATATGTTCAATTTGATAATTTGTATATTTATGTTAAGATTAAATTTATTTCATATGATATTACTAAGCTATATAGGTTACTTTGTTTATTTTACTGTGTTTTACAGTGATTTCAAAGCTAGCTCGGATTTGGGGATTGTCAGAGACTTTGTCACACTATCCTACTATCACTTTGGTACCTTTTGAGCTTATGTTTTGAGTATATGCCATGTATATGGACTTTGGTTATTTTGGTATATTCGGTAATGTGTTGTAGCCATTTGAGTTGCCTTTTAAATGTTCTAAGTTGTATATTGCCATATAAGTTGGCTTATTTAAGTATGCTTGAATCATGTACATATAAATATGTGTATATGATTTGGGTGATGTTTTTGAATGTTGGATATGTGATACTTGTGAATAACTAGTATTATATATAGGAAATGGTTGAGTTATGAATATTAGTATGCTAGTGAATCTAGACATTAATGCATAATTGAGATTGATCATTGTTGATGAATTATGAAAGTAAGTTTTGGTATGATTTTTGAATGGCATAATTTGATATTGTGTGTATTGTATATTGTTGGTACTGAAATGGCATAAATGATGCTTGGCTGAGGTTGTTTTAATGCCTATTTATGCCTTGTTTTGGTGCCTTTGAATTTTGTTTAGGAATGTACAATTTTGGGTGGCAAATTGGCTTGGTAAATAGCCTATTTTTGTCCACATGCGCAGAGACACGGGCGTGAGTCTCAGCCGTGTGTGACACACGGTTATGTTATATGGTCGTGTGTGACACATGGTTATGTTATATGGCCGTGTGTCCCCTAGTGTTGAAATTAAAATCAAGTCAGTATGCTCCACACGGCCTCACACACGAGCATGTGACTTGGCCGTGTGGCATAAGTGAGTATGCCCTACATGTTTGGCATGGCCTAGCACACGACCTGACACACGACCATATATGGCCATTTTTAGCGTACATGGGCTAGCCACACGGGCGTGTGTGTTGGCTGTTTGACCCAAGTTAGAGAGTTACACGGGATCAGACACGGGTTGGGACACGACTATGTGCTTCTATTTTGAATGTCTACATGGCCTGCGACACAGGCGTGCCTTTGGCCATGTGAGAGACTGGTCGGGCCACACGGGGCGTCTGTCCCTTGTTTTTGAGAAAATTTTCTAAGTGTTCTAAAAGTTTTTAGAATTATCGATTTAGTCTCGAACCACCCCGAGTGCTTGTTTTGGGCCTCTTAGGCTCGTATTTGGGACAATATGAATGTAGTTGATTGATATTTGCATGAAATTGAAAATGTATGAGAAAATGTATGTGCAATTGTATTATATGTTTGGTAATGCTCCGTAACCCTATTCCGGCGTTGAATACGGGTGAGGGGTGTTACATAAATCTTGGACGGTAAGTGGAAGAATTGGATTAAAATTTATATGTTTTATATTAATATTATTAAATTAATTAAATGTTAAAATAGTAAAAAAAACATAAAAGAAAAGCATCATCTCCCATGGTTATGAAGCTTGAAGTTTCGGCCTTAGTTTTGTTCATGTATGGTAAGCCTTTGTAAATTCATTTTTCGTAAATTTTATGTTTTTGATATTGTTGCAATTAGATCCAACTGACTAGTATCTTCGATTTCAAAACTGGTAAAGATTTTAAAACTTTTCGTTGATTAATTGTAGATGCTTTTGGTATAAATTGTTAGATTTGGATGTTATGAAATGTTTAAGGACTATCTGATTAAGTAGATTTTGTTAATTTTGTATTTAGGGGCTAGATTGTTAAAATAGTAAAATTAGATGAAATTCATGTGAAAATGTGTTAAATATGGGTTGTACAAGGACTATGTGAAATTCAGCTAATGTGGTTTGGGATTAAATGTGTTTAATTTGAAAGTTTCAAATTTATGGACTAAAGGTAAAAGTTTAGGGTAAAAGTGTAAAATGTTGATAAAAGGTCAAATATGTGAATTTAAGTATTTTATGATATTTGAATCGATTAATTGGATAAACTTAATATATTTAGATCAAGAAATGAACCAGTTGATTGATAAACATGGGAAATGAAAAATTGTTGATTAGACGTTGGAGTCGTCTACAGAATCGGTTTAGGTAAGTTCATATTAGGATTATTATATTTATATTGATTTTAATTTAATTATTTATGTATTTGTGTTTATAAATATATGTTATCATCAACACGACGAAAACGAATAAGACCATAGTTGAAAGACATTATTGTAACAGCTCGATTTTTGATCTAGTGGGAACAGTGGTTTCGAGACCACAAATCTGACATAGAAAAATGTATTTTTATGTTCTAGATTATTATGGAATTATCTTGTAAAAGTTTTGTTTGAAATTTTTGACGTTTGGGGACTCAATTTAGTCAAAAGGACTAAATTGTAAAAAGTGAAAAAGTTGAGTTCTACTTGTTAGAGGTGTCCAATTGTTATGAAATTTTAAATTGGAGGTCCTTATATAGTAATTAGACCATTGGTTAAGTTGGTGGACAAAAATGGACATGGTTAGGCATGTTTCCAAAGTTTTTCATTAAGGGTATTTTGGTCATTTAGTTATTAAAATGAATTAAAAACAAAATTAAAAGCCAATTTTTGTCCATCTTCAACCCCTTGGTCGAATTTCACATGAGGAAGACATAGCTAGGGTTTTTCAAGCTTCCAAACTCGATTGTAAGTCCGTTTTAGCTCTGTTTTTAATGTTCTTTACATTTTTGACATCCTCGTAGCTCGGTTTACCTATTACTACCAGTATTTTGAGCCAGGGTTTATATTTAAAATTTTACCCATGTATGACATGCATGTATTTTGATGTTTTATGGAAGAATATGAATGTTTGGAGTGTGATAAACAACTTTTACTAAGTGATTTTTGTTGAAATTGCATTAAAGGATTAGTTTGTAAAAAAGTGTAAAATGCGTGTAAGTGTGTGATTTAATGCAAATTGTTCACAGCTATAGTTATGAAAATGGTTTGTCTAAGCCTAAAATACAGGAAAATTTAATAAAAATTATTTCCCGAACCTAGGGGTAAAATCATAATTTTGTGAAACTTTAGGGGCAAAATTGTAAATTTTTCCATAGGATGTTTTTGGGTTAATTTGAATAATGTGAGAATTTTAATAAGTCAAATGTATATTATAGAACAAGAAAGACGTGGAATCGACCTTGATCTGGGAAAGGAAAAAATTGTAGACTAAATTGCAAAATTTCTATATTTTGCACCGAGGTAACTTTGTATGTAAATAATATTTCAATTCTTTTTATGATATTATCTTTTGTTATTATATGAGATGTGGCTACCTATAGAATGATCAATTGATGTAAACTACGAATTGGGATTGACTAAGAACGAGTTAGTAAAATGTTGAAAAGTGAAGAATTTCTCGATTGAACCTTTGGAATAGAAGAGATACGAATGATCCATTGTGAGAACACATCTGTAGTACTGTATGCAGGCTACTATGTGTTTAAGATAGTTTTAGGTCACGTGTGTAGTACTAAGTGCAGGCTACTACGTGTATCAGATTGTTAGGTCACATGTGTAGTACTAAGAGCAGGCTACTATGCGTACCCGATAGTTTTGATCACGTCTGTCGTACTAAGTGCAGGCTACTACGTGTATCAGATGGTTAGGTCACGTGTGTAGTACTAAGTGTAGGCTACTTTACGTACCTGTTAACTTTGATCACATGTGTAGTACTAAGTGCAGGCTACTACATGTATCAGATGGATAAGTCACATGTGTAGTACTAAGTATAGCCTACTACGTGTTCCAGATTGATAGGTCACATGTGTAGTACTAAGTGCAGACTACTATGCGTACCAAAGAGCGTCGGTTACAAGGGTGGTATATGCACAGGCCACCGAGTATCTGTTATTATTCCGATGAGTTCAACGAGAAATTTACTAAGTGAAAATACATATGTACATGACTATGTGATGAAAAAGTCCAGGTATATCAATGTGAAAAGTTGTGAGCAATGTGCTCGATAGTTGAGTGAATCTTTTGGTAAAATAGAATGGAGTAAGTGGAGTTATGTAAAAATGAAATTTTGTAATAAAATAGTTTTGGACAGTAGCAGTTATGTGACTTTGAAAAATCACAAAAAATGGTAGAAATTGAATTAGAGGTTGAATAAGATATGAAAATAAATCTTAATGAGTTTATTTTCTCATAAAAGAAATGGTGAAGGCAAAAGAATTTCATATTCTATAATAATTGGATTTTTGTGAGCTAGGGTCAGAATGATTTTGGAATCCCCTATTTTGACTTGAGAAAATCATTAAAATTTGTAAAAAAATAACTATGGGCCATAGTTTGCATGATTAAAATCCTTGATAAGTCTATGTTCAAGAGGAATTAACGGGGACAACATCAGAGATCTGTACCATGAGATAAATAATTTTTAGTGAAGAAAGATTGGAATTGTTAGATAGTGAAATAGGGGTATTTTTAATGAATAAAATTTACTAATTGGATAAACTAAAAATTTTGAAAATTTTATGGTAAGAATATATATGAGTCTAGTTTCTGAAAAAACTAGGGATTCTCAATTTGGAGTCTCGTACCATGAGATAACTAATTTTAGTGAAGAGAGGTCGGAACTATTGGATAGTGAAATAGGGGTAACTTTAATGAATAAACTGTACTAAATGGCTAAACCAAAAATTATTAAAATTTTATGGTAAGAATATATGTGAGTATAATTTCTAGAAAAATTAACGGATCTTAATTTGGAGTTCTGTAGCTCCAGATATAAATGATTTAGTGACTGTGACTCAAGAAAACAGCTTAACCTGAAAATGAGTAATTGTACAATTCTGATTGTTTTACCTTGAGAATCATGTTGACAAATTGTTTATTATTTACGTACTTACTTACTAAGCATTATGTTTACTCTCTTTCATTTCCTTTGTCTTATAGTGTCACCAAGCCAGCTCGGAGTTCAGAGATCATTGGAGATCCATTCACATTATCAACACTCTTTTGGTATTTTGAAAAAAATATTTTGGATTATGGCATGTATAGAGGACTTAGTTATTTTATTTTATGTCATAATTAATTTGGCCTAAAATGTTAGCCTTCAATATTTGATAGCTCATTTTGTATATGACCATTGATATTAATTAATATTGGTCAAGCTATAAGGTATGAGGATGCATGATTAAGTATGAAATTTGAATTGTTTTAACTTGGATATATATATATAAAATCTACGTCATGGTGTCGTATGATTGCATGTGTTATGTTCTGGTAATGTCTCGTACCCTGTTCCAGTGTAGAACACGGGTAAGGGGTGTTACATTTTAGTGGTATTAGAGCTATAGTTTAGTCGGTTTTCAGATTTACGTAGCTTATGTGAAAGTCTATCTATACATGCCATAAATATACTATGATAGTGTGATGACTCCTATCAATTTAAATTGTGTTTTCATATAGTAAATAGATCCCAACCGAGCTGTAGTTGCAATGTAGAAAGTAATGCATCGGCTCCCACGTGAGGGGCCGCTCCAGCTTAGAGTAGACCTGAGACACTTGATCAGGGAGATGGAGCTCGGGAAACCTTCCTCCGTATGATGAATAATTGGTATACAGAATTTGTTCGAGCAAATCCGAATGCTCAACCTCCTCCAGCCCCTCCTATTCCCTAACCGGTTCCCATAGTTCTTCAAGGTGCCAAAATGGTAAGATTGAAAAAGCCTCTAGTTGATAAAATTCAAGAGTAAGAGGCTAAAGAATTTAGGGCTACTATAGATGATGATCCCGAGAAAGCAGAGTTTTGGCTTGAGAATTTTATCAGGGTATTTGATGAGCTTTCTTGTACTTCCGAAGAATGTTTAAAATGTATTATATCTTTACTGAGGGATTCAGCATATCATTGGTGGAAGACACTGGTATCTATGGTTCCAAAAGAAAAGGTTACATGGGATTTTTTCCAAGAAGAATTCAGAATGAAGTACATAAGCCAGAGGTTCATTGATCAGAAATGGAAAGAGTTTCTCGAGCTGAAACAAGGTAAAATGTCTGTGGTAGAATATGAACGTGAATTTGTTCGACTTAGCAAGTATGCTCAGGAGTGTGTGTCTACCGAAGCTATTATGTACAAGAGGTTTGAGGATGGGTTAAATGAAGACATCAGACTACTAGTTGGGATCTTAGAGTTGAAAGAGTTTATGGTATTGGTCGGTCGAGCTAGTAAAGCCGAAGAGCTGAACAAAGAAAAGATAAAAGTTGTGATTGCAGCCAGAGATGCAAGAAAGAGGCCAATGAGTAAGTTGTTCCAATCTCAGTCAAAGAAGTCTAAAGAGATGAATCCTCGATTGACGGTTTCAGCTGGATATTCGCACCGAGACCGTGGGAGATCATACTCGGATTCTAAAGCTCAAGCTACTTCAATGGCAAGTGTGGGCAACGTGAGGCCTAATAGACTTGAGTGTCAGCATTATGGTAAGCAACATCAAGGTGAGTGTTGGGCGATTAGCCGTGGTTGTTTCAGGTGTGGTTCTCCATAACATTATATTAAGGATTGTCCAAAAAGGGTTGAAAAAGAAAAATTTTAGAATGTTAGACAGACTAGCACTACTAATAGAGGTAGACCTCCGAGAAATATTGGAAGTGGAGCTAGTAGTAAAAGTGTGATGAAGGATTAAACTGGGAAATCGGAAGCTAGAGCACCTACTAAAGCTTATGCCATACATGCTCGTGAGGAGGCGTCATCTCCCGATGTGATTACTGGTACATTTTCTCTTTATGATACTACTGTTATTGCATTGATTGATCCTAGATCTATTCATTCCTATGTTTGCGAGAATTTAGTATCTAGTAAGAGTTTGCCTGTAGAGCTTACTGAATTTATGATTAAAGTGTCAAACCCCTTAGGCAAATATGTGTTAGTAGATAAGGTTTGATAGAATTGTCCTTTGATGATTCAAGGTCACTATTTTCTGGCTAATCTGATGTTGTTACCAATTGATGAGTTTGATGTCATTCTGGGTATGGATTGGTTGACATTACATGATGCCAAGGTAAATTGTAGACAGAAAACCCTTGAGTTGAAATGTTAAAATGGTGAGATTCTTTGGGTTGAAACAGATGAATCAAATAAATTGCCTATGGTGATTTTGCACATGTCTGCTCAGAGATACATAAGAAAAGGGTGTGAAGCTTATCTTGCATATGTATTGAATACCAGGATGTCTGAGTCGAGGCTTGAATCAGTGCCAGTAGTCTGTGAATTCCCAGATGTATTTCCAGAAGAATTGCCTAGATTGCCTCTGATTAGAGAGGTAGAGTTTGCCATTGATTTGTTGCCTGGGACTGCACCGATCTCGATTGCTCCGTATAAAATGGCTCCGACTGAATTGAAAGAATTAAGGACTCAGTTTCAAGAGCTAATAGATTAGGGGTCTGTGAGACCGAGTTTCTCTCCCTGGGCTGCTCCCGTATTGTTTGCAAAGAAAAAAGACGGATCTATAAGACTTTGTATTGACTACCGACAACTCAACAAGGTGACTATAGAGAACAAGTATCTGTTGCCAAGAATTGATGATTTGTTCGACAATTTGTAAGGGGAAAGAGTGTTTTCAAAGATAGATTTGAGATCCGGTTACTATCAGTTGAGAGTTAAAGAGTCAAATGTGCAAAAAACCACTTTCAGAACGAGGTATGGACACTATGAATTTCTTGTGATGCCTTTCGGTTTAACTAATGCTTCGGCCATTTTTATGAATTTGATGAACTGAATCTTTCGGCCATATTTGGATAAGTTTGTTGTTGTGTTCATAGATGACATATTGATTTATTCTCGAGATAAGTCTGAGCATGCCGAACACTTGAGAACATTATTACAGATTTTGAGAGAAAAGAAATTGTTCGCTAAATTCAGTAAAAGTGAATTTTGGCTTCATGAAGTTGGATTTTTGGGACATCTAGTTTTGGGTGATGGTATTCGGGTTGATCCGAGCAAAGTTTAAGTGATTGTTGATTGGGAACCTCCAAAGAATGTAACCGAGGTTAGAAGCTTTTTGGGTTTGATAGGTCGCATGTGTAGTGCTAAGTACAGACTACTATGCGTACCAGAGAGCTTCGGTTACAAGGGTGGTATATGCACAGGCCACCGGGTATTTGTTATTATTCCGATGAGTTCAACGAGAAATTTACTAAGTGAAAATACATATGTACATGACTATGTGATGAAAAAGTGCAGGTATATCAATGTGAAAAGTTGTGAGCAATATGCTCGATAGTTGAGTGAATCTTTTGGTAAGATAGAATGGAGTAAGTGAAATTATGTAAAAATGAAATTTTGTAATAAAACAGTTTTGGACAGCAGCAATTGTGTGACTTTGAAAAATTACAAAAAATGGTAGAAATTGAATTAGAGGTTGAATAAGATATGAAATTAAATCTTAATGAGTTTATTTTCTCATAAAATAAATGGTGAAGGAAAAAGAATTTCATATTCTGTGATAATTGGATTTTTGTGAAATAGGGTTAGAATAATTTTGGAATCCCCTGTTCTGATTTGAGAAAATTATTACAAAATGTAAAAAAAACAATTATGGGTCATAATTTGCATTCTTAAAATTCTTGATGAGTCTATATTCAAGAGGAATTGACGGGGACAACATCTGAGACCTGTACCATGAGATAAATAATTTTTAGTGAAAAAAGATCAGAACTGTCAGACAGTGAAATAGGGGTATCTCTAATGAATAAACTTTGCTGATTGGATAAACTAAAAATTCTGAAAATTTTATGGTAAGAATATATGTGAGTCTAGTTTATGATAAAATTAGCGGTTCTTAATTTGGAGTCCCGTACCATGAGATAAATAATTTTTAGTGAATAGAGGTCGGAATTGTTAGATAGTGGAATAGGAGTAACTTTAATGAATAAACTGTACTAATTTGGTAAACAAAAAATTCTGAAAATTTTGTGATAAGAATATATGTGAGTATAGTTTTTGGAAAAATTAACGGATCTTAATTTGGAGTTCTGTAGCTCCAGATATAAATGATTTAGTGACTGTGACTCAAGAAAACAGTTTAACCTAAAAATGAGTAATTGTACAATTGTGATTGTTTTACCTTGAGAATCATGTTGACAAATTGTTTATTATTTACTACTTACTTGGTAAGCTTTATACTTACTCTCTTTCCTTTCCTTTGTCTTATAGTATTACCAAGCCAGCTCAGGGTTCAGAGATCGTTGGAGATCCATTCACACTATCAACACTCTTTTGGTATTTTGAAAACAATATTTTGGATTATGGCATGTATAGAGGACTTAGCTATTTTGTTTTATGTCATAATTAATTTGGCCTAAAATGTTAGCCTTCAATATTTGATTGCTCATTTTGTATATGGCCATTGATATTAATTAATATCGTTCAAGCTATAAGGTATGAGGATGCATGATTAAGTATGAAATTTGAATTGTTTTAACTTGGATATAAAGAAAATCTACGTAATGATTTTGTACGATTGCGTGTGTTATGTTCCGGTAATGTCTTGTACCTTTTTTCGGCGTAGAACACGGGTAAGGGGCGTTACAGTTAAGGCAACATGACAAAAACGAATAAGACCATAGCTAAAAGACGCTATGGCAACATGACGAAAATGAATAAGACCGTATTTGAAAGACACTATGGGAATTTGTCGGAAACAAGTAAGACCATGGCTAAAAGACAGGATGGTATCAATATAAATAGAACTAAGGTCATAGTTGAAAGATGCTATGGCATCCTTTGATAGTTATTTATCAAGTACTATGTTGTAACACCCCTTACTTGTATCCGAGGCCGGGCTAAGGTACGAGGCGTTACCAGACAAACATACAAACATTAAACTAAAATATGAGCCATAAAATTTTATTCATATTTCAAAGCATTCATTCTCTTACATATAGTCCCTTATTTGAGTCTACGGAGCCCAAAACATACTTTAGAAAGGGTTTGGGACTAAACCGAGGACTTACAAAAATCTTGGAAATTTCATGCTTTAAGGCTCCACACGCCCGTGTCCCAAAGTCGTGTTCCATACACGGCTAAGACACATGGTCGTGCTCTGCCTGTGTGGAATATACCTAGGCTATTTTCCATGCTTTGGTCAACCTTGATCTCTTACACACTTATACAAAATCAAAAGCATATAACATGGTATTCATTTAATGATTATAAATTCTCAATTAAACCACAAACATAGCATTTGTATGTCATCATACATGTGTCTCTCATACTCGTTTTACCTTGTTTATTATAGTACCACTTATACATTTATACCAAGATTATCATCTTACCAAATATCTTCAGCTTAATCATCGAGCATTCATATTTAAAGCTAGATCATATCTTTATAAAATACCACGATTCAGATGCGCAGAATAACATGTTTGCCTGAAACATTTCAATTCAATTCCATACCCAACAAGCATTACATTGAGACTAGTCATATATATATATACATGTCATGATACATAACATTCTCTTTTTGTTTTCTTATAAACACATATCATTTATTTCATTATATCAATATTTCATATACCATAGTTTCCATGTATTCCACATATATTTATTTTCCTCCTCCTCCTCTCCATTCCACATCCTTAATGTATATAGCATTCTTGTAAGTACGATTTCACAATTTACTAATAAATTTTCACATCAAACTGTCCACACGAGTCATATTCACTTAATTATTTATAATTCGAGCTACAGAGCTCCAAATTAAGATCCGTAAATTTCATCTGAAACTAGACTCACATATCGTTCCACCATAAAATTTTCATAATTTTTGGTTTATCCAATTAGTACAGTTTATTCATTAAAATTTCTCCTATTTCACTTTCTGACAATTCTGACCTCTCTTCACTAAAAAATAGTCATCTCATAGAACAGAACTCGAATAATGTTCTTGTTGATTTATCTTGAAAATAGACTCATTACGGATTTTAAAAATATAATTTTGAGCCTCTAATTATTTTTCTCCAAATTTTTGTGATTTTCCAAAGTCAGAACAGGGGATCACGTAATCATTCCGAATCAGTCTCACGAAAACATAAATATCTCAAAATATGGAACTCCTTTGCTTTCTATGTTTCTTTTATATGAAAATAGACTCATTAAGCTTTAATTTAATCTCTCATTCAGTCTCTGATTCAATTTATATTATTTTTGGTGATTTTTCAAAATCACATCACTGCTACTGTCCAAAACAGTTTTATTGCTAATTCACTCTTTCACACTTTCTTTGTATTAACCTCATTTTAACATACATATCACAAATCATTTTCACCACATTTCATACATCACAAGTATAGGCCCATGATCACAAGGTCACCATAAAATCATCCTCATGTATAACTTACTTGTTTATAACCTTACCACATCCTGGTCACTTAATGAACACATCATTCACATAACCAAGTTCCTGCACATATTCATCACAAAACTCACAAAGCAATACATATAGAGTCTCCCGTTGAACACTTCGGATCAATTCTCGATACTTGGTGGTTTCAGCACATAGCTCCACCCATCATATAGTTCGGCTCTCTTGTACACATGGTGAACACTTACTACCACCCATGTGACCTAGCCAGTTTATCTCGTAGCTCTCTTGTCTACATGGTGTCCTTCACTTGGAACCACGCATGCGACCTAGCTACATATATCCCGTAGCTCTCTTGTCTACATGGTGTACACATAGTATCACCCATGCGACCTAGCTACATCATAATGTCTTGTAGCTCTCTTGTACACATTATGTGCACTCAGCACTATACATGTGACCTAGCTACATACCATCTGTATCATCCAATCTTTCCGAAGGTTCAACCGAGATTTCTCTCTCTTTTCCAACAATTTCACCAATCAAGTAATTATCCACAAACATATTTCCAATATTTTTATAAAATATCATAATACAAGTAATAGTGATGTATTACTTACATATAAACTTACATCTCATTTAATATCAACGCAATAACATTAAATTACACATTGTCTTATTAAAAATCATATGAACTTACAATTTCCCATAATATCCATAATCATAGAAATCACATTTATGTATGATAATTCAATGCACTTCATGTACCATAGACATATTTTTAAATCAATTCATAAACTTGACACCATAATCATTTAATTTAACATAATTCAATTAATTCACTAAATTTAACTTTCAAATATAAATTACAGCATTATTGTTGTATTATTATCATACCAACTTACATACTTTCAACACCTCGGAGATCATAGTAAATATATCAATTTTACATTGAAACATGCATAAATTAATGCTTATTATACATATGAACTTACCTTGATATTAAAACGGCCATTTTACCAACTTTCCCAATTTTCGATTTTTCTCTCATTCTAGGTTCAAATCTCGTTTTCCGGGATCTAAAACATCATATTTTACTTATTTAATTAATTTAATATTCAAAATAGTACTTAACTCAAACTTTGGAAAAAATACAATTTTGCCCCTAAACTTTTGCATATTTACACTTTTGCCCCTAGGCTCGGGAATTAAAATTCATCCCTTATTCTTATGTTTTATGACATGATGATCACTTTTCCCTTCTATGGCAACATCAAATTCTCACTCTAACATATACTTATGACTATTAGGTATTTTTACCGATTAAGCCCTTTTGCTCGTTTTCACTTAAAACCGAGTAGCACAAGTTGTCTAACATAATTTAAAACCTCATATTGTATCATAAAACACCAGAATACACAAATTTTACCTATGGGTATTTTTCCAAATATGAACCCTAGGTTGAATTATTGCTAGCATAAGCTAAATCAAGTTACCGGGACTCCAAAAACGTAAAGAACTTGAAAAACGGGGTTAGAACGGACTTACAATTGAGCTTGGGAAGCTTGAAAACCCTAGACATGGAGTATCCCTTGGTATACACGTCCATGGTGAAGAAGATGAGCCAAATTGGCTTTTAATTTTGTATTTTAATTCATTTTACCCCTAAATGACCAAAATACTCTTACTACTAAACTTTCCAAAAATTCCATCCATGTCCAATTTTTGTCCATAACTTAGAAATTGGTCAAATTGATATTTAAGACCTCCTAATTAATATTTCAAATCAATTTCATACTAGAAACTTCTAGAATGCAAGTTTTGCAACTTATTCAATTTAGTCCCTAACTTCGAATTAAGCACTTTATGCATAGAATTTCTTCACGAAATTTTAACACAATCATGAAATCATATCATAGACCTCAAAATAATCATAAAATAATTATTTATATCTCAGATTTTGTGGTCCCGAAACCTCTGTTCCAACTAGACCCAATTTTGGGCTATTACATATGTACTGGTAAAAGAGTTCATTTTGATGGCTCGAGATCCTACATGTCTTGCGGATTTTCTAAAGCTTGTGTGAGCATTACCCTCCTTTGTATCCAAATTCAATTTTCTAATGTTCTCTGAGCAAAACAATTAATTATTATGATTAAATGATTTAAGATGATGCAATGAATTACATATTGATATATGATTATTGACATGTTATGTTTGGTTATATAAATCGGTCATATGGAAATAAATATATGAAATGGAATAGTGGATATAGACATTTGAAATGAAAATGTGAAATGTTAAATAAATAGATTATGGGTGAATGGTATATCAAATGTGTTTACTTGTATATGCTTTATGACATGAAGAAGTTACACATTTTTATATATGTGATTTTACTAATCTAGTGAGACTTGTGATGTGTATAGGAAATTAAATGAACTCATGAGCTTGATTATGATTTTTATTGTGAAAGGTTTAAGTTAAGTCATTTATGGTAAGTTAAAGTTTACGTTTAATACGAACTTACTAAGCTTCACACAAGCTTACCTCCTTTTGGTTTTTCTTCCTTGTAGCTCGTTGGATACGAGCTATCGATGGATATCTTTTAATTGGTAACTAATTGTTCACTTTGTTCTGGTTATAAGTGGCATGTAAATAGGGTTCTGATATATATATGTTATGATCATTTGGTTAGGTTTAGTGTCATTTTAAAAATGTGAAATGTGTTTTGATGTAAATCCTTAGTGGTATTTTGGGTTGGTTAGCATTTAATAGCATAAAAGTGTGTTTGGAATGTAATGCATTGTTGGTTTGTTGAATTGGCACATACATGATAGGTTAATTGGTGAAGTTCAAGTAATGCTTTTGGTATTTAGTGATTTGTGTTGATTTGGTGAATGTATAAGCATGGAAAGTAATTTTTTTTAGGTTTAAATGGTTGATGTTTATGTTTGAATTGTAGTGCCAACAAATGCATATTAGTTAGACACATAAGTTGATTATGAATTGTGGTATTCGAATTGTATATTTTGAATTGTGGTATGTTTTGGCACATTTTCAATAGGCTTGAATGTTTATTAATGTATGGCTTGGAACCTAAGTTTTGGTATGTGAACTGGTTTGTGTT
This sequence comes from Gossypium hirsutum, assembly GCF_007990345.1. Taxonomy (NCBI): domain Eukaryota; kingdom Viridiplantae; phylum Streptophyta; class Magnoliopsida; order Malvales; family Malvaceae; genus Gossypium; species Gossypium hirsutum. The sequence goes on along the minus strand of NC_053433.1, from coordinate 29,512,770 downwards.
TGAAGGTGACTTTAGGCACACACAGCCTGTGACATGGTCTACCACATGGTCATGTGCTCCATAGGGTTGTTTGACATGACCGTGTAGTCTGTTTGATTTTAAGTACAGGATGTTCCACACAATTACAGATTGTTACACAGCCTGACGACATAGTCGTGTGACCCTATATTTCACAACGTCAAATTTTATATAGTTTGAGGACACGGACATGTAGTGCAGCACTATAAGGCCTTAGCCTTGTTACACGGCCTGGTCACACGGTCGTGCAACCCCTGTTTACAAGTTTTTCCAATTTTTTCTATTTTGTTTTATAGTAATCCCTACTTATTTCCAAACTGATTTTTAGGTTCGGTAGGCCTAATTTATGTTCTGTTTACACATATATGCTATGAATAATGTTTTAATATTTATTTATGATATCTAAATTGATTTTTGAACTACCTTAAAATATTCTCAAACTTCTTAAATTTTATAATATCCCATAACCCTAATTCAATAACGGAGACAGGTTAGGGGTGTTACATTTAGTGGTATTAAAGTTATAATTTAGTCGATTCTAGGGTTGAACGTAGCATGAATTGTGTTTAGAAATGCATGCCACTTTATAACTTGAGATAGTGTGATGACTCCCAATCAGTTTTATTGGTTTTCTTATAGATCCATGATGTCAACTAAATCCAATAGAGCAAATTCCGATGAAGTATTGAGTTATGTTCTAACCACTAATCAAAGGGCTACTAATAAGGTGCCCGAGTTTCAAGGGTCTAGAGAAGAGGCTCATAGTACCCTCTTCAATGTCATGAATGATATGTTTAACGTATATATGAGAGTTTGTAACCTCCCAAACCTGGCCTAGATGTTGTACCTAAATCGTGAAAGTCACATGGGACACCTAAACTATGACTCTACCCTATTGATGGTTGAAAGCCTTAAACGCACTCTCTTTTTAATAAAACCATGATTACCTTTGTTATTTTTGGAAAAAAACATTCCTTATAAAAATCCAACCTTTATTAAGTTAAATTTGTAACATTGGTGTGGTGTTTGGAAAATCTCTTTGCACATCGTTGCTTTCGAAAAATAACTTTGATTATCTTGATTATAGCAAAAAAATCGATTAAAAACCCAATTATTAATCAAGCCAAGTAACATGCTTAACTCGATTTTAGTATATAAAAAATCATTCTCATGTCTGAGGCTATTCATGCATGAAAAATGCCCAAAACTGAAATAGTCCGAAACCACTGTTCAAATTGCTTTACAGTCCAAAAACCAAATAAACTTAGGGAATTTTAAATAAATCAAAAATAAAGATAATAGTTTTGAAACTGAGCCCGAAGTCCGTCGAACGTCTGCATGCTAAGTCTGGTCTTAATTCCGTTCATTACCTGAGTAGTTTTAAATAATGGGGTGATCTAACTAGCTTTGTATAAGTCTAAACAACAAGGCATTAATCAAGCATTTACATAGAATCGCAAATCACAATCAAACAGCATGAATAACAATATAATGAGTCATGATCATGTTATAATGCAAATTGAGTTTCCTACCCTAACCATTTGCTACACACCACGTGTAACCTCCCTAACACAGCCTAAACGTTATGGCTAGATTGAGAAAGCTACATGAGCCACCGAAATGGCCAAGCTAACTTACATTACTTTTGAAGACCTTAAATAAACTAATTTTAGAGAAAACTATAGTTGTACTTTGATTTTTTAACACCTCTTACCCGTATCCGACACCGGGACAGGGTTCGAGGCATTACCAGACTTAAACATAAACAAACACACAAAATCGGGCCATCAAATTTCATCCAATTTGTAACCTTTCAATCACATGCAATTTGTCCCTTTAAAGGCCCTACGAATCCCAAAACATACACCGGAAATGGTTTGGGACTAAATCGAGAACTTTCAGAACCTTTTTGACACTTAGAAAATTTTCTTGTTTTGGAGAGTCACACGCCGGTGTGGGTAGGCCACACGCTCGTGTCCTTAGCCCGTGTAACTCTCTGACTATGACATCATCAATCAAATTAAGGTCACACGGCCAAGTCACACGCCCGTGTGCTCGAACCGTGTGGTGAATTAAATTCCAAAAATTAAGTGCAGACTTCACACGACCTAGGCACACGCCCTTGTCCTAATACCTTACCCTTCACACAACTGAGACGCAAGGCCATGTCTTTGCCCGTCTATTTACTAATGGGCATTCTGTTTGCATTAATTATTGTGCAGGGGACACACGGCAGGATCACACGCCCATGGGGCAGGCCGTGTGTGACACACACGTTGTAACACCCCAAACCCAGCCCAAATGTTATGGCCGAATTTGGCGTGTCACATTGAAGTGTTTTAACGAAAACCTTGTTTTCATTGAAAACTCTTCTTAAACAAAAGAAACCTTAGTTAACTTAGAAATAAACACACCTTTCTGTTACGAAAGCCTTGTTTAAAACATTCGATTTAAGAAAACTTATCATTTAAAAATTGAGTTGCGGGAGCGTAGAAAACATACTATAATTTAGGAAACCCATGTTCAACTTCTCGTAATTACAATGAAAATAGTAATAATAATTCAAGTAACCATAGCATAATGAAAACCTTATTACAATCTGATCTGAAACATACTTAATAAAATAAAACTTATAAGCTTAAAAAACAAGTCCAATTTTTGTCTTGCTAGCTGGCCACCCAGAGTCCCTCCAAATATCAAACTGTCTACTGAGCATCACTTGAAAATAAAATAGAAGAGGGGGTGAGTTTTCGAAAACTCAGTGTGCACAACCCCCGACGGAAAACAAGCATTCAAAAATCATCATACATCAAACATGCAATGCAATCCCATCCAAATTATCCATCCACTACACACTAGCTCCGTCCCCCGACACACTATGTGGGGATATAAATATCGACCTACCCAGTCCACACACCAATGGTAGCTCGGTTGCAGAACTACCTTCACTTATATATTGGGCTTTAAAAGCCGTCGGTGGATCCACGATTGTCAGGCAACCATGCGATCCTCATATACTTCCTCCGTTCCATAGTTCCCACCCCATATGCAACCTAAGCAGAACATCATATGTATGCATGTCACATCCATAAAACTTACATTCAACACCTAGGGGTATTTTGGTCATTTTTTCCCTTAGGGACGTTTCGGTAATTTTCCCTTAATTATGGCTTTCACTTACCTTGACCCGTTAACAAGTCCCGCGAGCTAAGATGAGTTAATACTATGCACCAGGTAGGATTCCAGAGAAGAGGAGGTGGGTCATTAAGACCGCTTAAGTACCAAGCTCTCCCTAGATCCAATCCTAGACATGAATATACTCGTTGCCACACCTTAACCCTATGACTTGTCCACGGTCTCAATTAATTAATTAAGTTTTATGTAGTCATCATATACTAGGCCTAATACCCCTACATACATGCATATGGCCCACTGGGCCCAATGTCATTCATATGGCCCATCTGGCCCAGTTCATATTCTTATGGACCACTAGGCCCAATTCACATTCATATGGACCATTAGGCCCAAATCATATGATTCTCATGCTCACATACAAATTTCCTAACACATAGCATGACTTAACAATCTTTACCTACTATGGGCCCAATAGCCCATCAGGCCCATTTAGCCCATTCCGGCCCATTTGGCCAATTCTCAACCCAAGTCTACGGAATCGCCTATGGGCCTCAGGCAACCTATCAGTTTCTTCTCCACCAGTGTTTGCGCACTCATGTGACTACCGTAACCCAACTTTTGACATTTCGACCTTTCGACTTTTCGGCATTTCGGCTTTTGCCGATTCATTGTGTGTGTGCAGTGTATGTACACACCTGGTAGGCAAGCGTGCTGCGATTTCCTTAGCCCAAACCTACAATCATATCACTCAAAGATTAATCTCGCATACTTATCGAATACTTTACCAAAAGCTAGAATCTCACCTTAACCTTACCTTGTGCGATAAGTATAACAGCCCCTTCACTAACCACGATCAAATCCTAGATATGCACCAATCATAACTATTAAAACAAGAATAATAGGTGACTCATATCCAACACAAGTCTCCTTACCTTACTATGGCTATTCGACCAACCTTAGCCAATGGATGAGGAATATTACCAAAACCGTAACACCTAAGGGGAAATTCGGTAATGAGCTAAGATCTGAGATCCGATACTAATTCCCTACCACAGTTGATTAGAAAGCGTGAGGGACAATATTCGATACTTAGCAAAGAAACCGATTGGGAGAACAACACTTACACTAGATTTGACCGAAGGAGAAGGAGTAGAGATTGCACCAAGGGTATTCGACCAAAGAGGTTTAGCCCTTTACGATTTTGTATGGAAAGAAAGGGTTATTCAGCTCCAAGGAAAAAGAAAGAAAAGTCAGCAATGAGGTAGAGGAAGAATAGAATTCGGCACAAGGAAAGAGAAAAAGAAAAGAAAGGCAGAGGGTTTTCGACTTTTAGTGAAAAGAGTTTCTGGTAACAAGGTGAAGGAAATTCGGTTATTAGCTTCATATTTCCCACGCTAAATTCCCCATTCGACTTCATCACTTCTCCCTTCTCATCTCCTCGTTTTTCTCCCTGATAACCCCTTGATCATTTCCTTAATTTTCTCTCCTGAACACTTCCCTTGAAGCCCACTTTCACGGCACTTCCATCCTTCTAGAAGGTCAAAATTAAACTTCTAAAAACACTAAGCTCGGATTCAAACCTTAGAACTCCTTGCTAGCTATTAACACCACCTCCCTACACTCTAAGTGGCGTCACTTAACCACTCCTCTACTAGGCTCTTTGCTGCTATTTTCCCCTATCTTTATTTAAAAGCCCAACTACTTGCCAACCCTGATTCTTTTAATAATTAACTTATAATTTCTTCTACGCCTTAATTCGAACTCAAACCTTAAACAAGACCTACCTTTGTGTAATTAGCACTTAACTGGAATTATTAAGCGTAAAAAGAAAAATTTAAGATTTCAGGATTTTTGGATTTGGGGATTTTTGGGGTGTTACACACGCCCATGTGTATACCCATGTGGACAAATTTGAGGCTATTTTCCAAGCATTTGTCACCCTTAAATGCTCATTTACTCATTCATCTTGGATGGCATGCAACATAGTATATTAGTCACTCAAAAACTCATAAACATGATTAATCCATCCCTTTGTAATGTCAACATATCACACATCCAAACCATCATATTTTCACATGGCATTCCACACCAATTTCATATTCATTCATAATGCTAAACCTACTTTCAATTTACTCAATTATACCATAGCTTTGTTCATTCTTATTAGCCATGATTCATTTTCTTAGCTCATGTGTCATTCATCACACATCTCATCCACAAGTAATCACATCAAGCATAATACATTGCATGCATGCATAATTGATTAGGGTTACAACCCAAATGATCAAAATAAACCATATCACATGGCCATATACAAAATGAATCAAATACTACCATAAGCAAATACATTTGGCTAAACCAGTATGACATATATCAAAAATACCAAGCCCCTATACATGCCATACTCAAAATATTGAGACTAACTATACCCAAATGTCCAGTTAATAGTGTGATCGAGCCTCCGACATCCTTTGATCCCCGAGCCAGCTTGGCAATACTATGAGAAAATGTAAAAGAGAGGGGAGTAAGCATAAAGCTTAGTAAGTTCACAAGTAAATAAATAGCAACATAATCATATGTATAAATACCATTTATATAACATAGTTTACTTATGAGTTATAATAAATTCATAGGCATAGCTTAATTTGTAGACATAACTTACACAATTTCAATCTTACCAAAAGTTCATCACATATCGAGCTCATTCATATGAGTTTATCATACATACCTGTACCAACTCGTAATGAATTGTCATATTTCCACATCATTGACTTTATCGAATAACTCACAAGTTTACCCATTGAACACTTAGAATACTATCGGATACACAGAAAACTTGCACATAGTGCTTCAAACGTAGCCACATGCTACCTCGCATCATAATCACACATTGTTCACTCTCGAGCTAATCACGGGCCTGCTCACACAAGCTGATAGTCAAGACGTAACTACTTGGGCTGCTCACACAAGCTGACAGTTACCGACAACACATGCTGGGCTACCCAGCCACCGGTAGGACATACATGACTAGCACCTGGATTCACATAGCCGCATATACACATAATCTCATGAGCTCATAATCACATAGTTCCTAGTGACATGTCATGTTGTATCCTAAATTATTCCTCAGGTTCAAACGAGATTTTTCTGGATATCACATATTCGTCGAACTCGTTCACAATGTCATTATCGTTAACCATAATATCGTTCATACACTCATTATAACAATAAAAAATAGAAATTCATATATTAATAAAGCATTAAAACATGATACAATATTGCATTATTTACACATGAACTTACCTCGATACAAAATATGGACAATTAATTCGATTTAGTCCAAAATCTTATTCTTTCCCCAGTTTAGGTCCAGACTCTATTTTTCTTGACTACAATAGCAAATTCAGCTCATTTAATCATCAAATTGTTCAAAATAGTCCATAAATCATACTTTGGAAAAATTACACTTTTTCCCCTAAACTTTTAAATAATTACAACTTAGCCCCTAGGCTCTTAAAATGAAATGTGTTCATTTTCTTTGATACCCAAGCCTAGTCAAACTTATATCATACTCATATCAGCCCACATTTTCTTTCAAATGAATTTTTAGCCACTTATTTCACAACTTTTACAAAAAAGTCCATTTTAGGTGTTTTTCATGAAAAACCACTTATCAAACTTTCATATTCCTCCATTAAACATCAAAATACAAACATGTCACAAATGGGTCAAATTTCATACATGAACCCTAGCTCAAAATATAGCTAAAAATGAATAGATCATGTTTTGAGGACTTCAAAAATTCAAAGAATATAAAAAAACGGGGCTAGGATTGACTTACTTTCAAGCTTGAAAAATTAAAAAACCCTAGGTATGGAGAGCTTGAGAATTTTGACTATGGCATGGAGAAGATGAACACAATTTTGACTATTTTTCCCTTTTTATTATTTTATTAACCAAATGACAAAAATGCCCTTAAGGCATTTCTTTAAAAATTTTCCTATTCATGCCCATTTTTGTCCATAATTATAGAAATTGGGCAAATTACTATTTAAGAACCTCTAATCAATAATCCATGGCAATTTTATACCTAAAGCTTCTAGAACTTACATTTTGTAGCTTTTGCAATTTAGTCCTAAACGTCAAATTGGACACTTTATCAATAGAATATCTTCATGAAACCTTCACACAAGCATGCAATCATATCATAGACCTCATGATAATTATAAAATAATTATTTTTATTTTAGATTTGTGGTCTCAAAACTATCGTTCTGACTAGACCCTAATTCGGGATGTTATAGAGTTAGCTTAAAAACATTCATTCATTAGGTCATGTATACTTAGGATTCATTTTATTGCTATAATGTTGACTCCTCCGTCAACTACAAAATCCCAACCCAATGCATATGCAATATGTCACACAATCTCATACATAATCATATATTAATACTTTCACATTCATTTGACATGCTCAGCATGTCCTCAATAATCACATACCTTCAGTAAATGGAAACAAAGTTCCAATCTTTTAAATTACCATTGTGTTGGTATCAATCAATATTGTTCAATTTCACATACTTTACGGATTTTCATTCTGCATAAATAGCAGCCTTTTTAGTACATAATATAACAAATATCTCATGCGTTTAAATCATACATAAGCTTAATATCTCTACGCATTATATCATTCAATCAAACATTCTCATATCTCATAACTCAAATATGCAATTACAAACTTAATCACACATTCATACTATCAAAGTAACAATTTTGCCAACATGTCAATCTTTTAAGGCTCGAAACATACCTAGTTCAGCCACTCGACTATTAAGCCAATCCAATCAGCAAGCTAATTTATCAAATATAACCTTATATTTAACATTTTCAAACAATTTTATGAGTTTTGGACCCACACCTTATTTTTTACTTCCTTGCAGCACACTAACAAATCTTCCAATTTTCCTTAATAATTCCTTAAACTAAACCTAAACCAAAATTTAGTATAAATTCAATAAATTTACCTTTAAACCATTCCCCAAAAACCCAGTTATGAGTTCAAACCAATCGTTGAAATTATGACTATTTTATGAATCCAAACTAGTTAGATTCCTTAGACTGTATCGATACGAATTGTACATACAATCGTTCTTTACGGATGATTTGGGGCGTTTGGGTCAACACATAAATCAATAATATACTAGAAAATAAGTGTAACAACACGATATAGACCCTAGTCAGAACAGTGGTTTCAAGACCACGACTCTAAGTAAAAAAATATTTAAAAATTATTTTCTGTGTTTATTTTATGTGAATTTATATCTGTGAAATTTTCGTGATTTAATTTTGTTGTTTGAGTGTCCGATTTAATAAAAGGGCTTAATCGCGTAAAATGAAAATTTGATAGTTTAAAGTGTGATGACCAAATTAAATGTGTCTTTATAATTTGGAGCATTTATATTGCAATTATGCCATTGTATAAATGATGGACGGTAGAAACCATGAATTATAATGGTTTTATATTTTAATATAAAGGTTATATATGTAATTTGGTTAATAAATCATATTAATATAAAACATAAAATTTAAAAGCCATAGATTATATTTTCTTCCATGGCTGAATATCAAAATAAGAAGAAAATAACAAGGTTTCAAGGTTTGGCCACCTCCCAAGCATGATTTAAGGTTTGTTTTTACTTGATTTTTGATAATTTCTACGTTTTTGAGATCGCTGCTTCGAGTACTACAAAACCCATGCTTGAATTTTTGAATTTGATGAGGATTTTGAGTTATGCCATTGATGAGAGCTTGTGATTTTTGTTGTTTGATGATGAAATATGAAAGATATGTTTTAGATTAACATGTTTTGGATTGGAGTTTTTGATGATTTAGAGTAATTAGGAATAAATTGAAAAAAATAGTTATTTGAGGGACTAAAATGTGAAATAAATGAAATATATGGATCTGTTTGAGAGTGGGTAAAATTCGTCTCAACATGGGTATGTTAAAATTTTGTGTATTTTGTGTTTTGTGCAATAGGGACTAAATTGTAAAAAGTGTAAATGTCAGGGGTAAAATGGTAATTTGTCCATTTATGCGTTTTTGGGCTAAATTGAATGGAAATATGTTTGAATGAGCTTAATTTGAAAATATTTAGATCAAGAACCAAAAAAACCAAATTTGGATCGGGGGAAAACGAAAGTTGTCGACTAACTGTCCCGTTCTGTTTTACATTGTCCGAGGCATGTTTATAAGCAAATAGATGTGGTTAAATTTTAATATTTATGTGATTAATAAATAGTTTTAATAGTTTAAAGTAAATAATGGATTGACATTGAGTAATGGAAATAATTTATGTTTGATGATAAAGTAAGGAATGAGTTTTAGTATTAAAAGTGGTGATATGAGCTATACACGTTAAAATATTGATTATTTGTATATAAATTGCAAGTTTATATTCAACTATACAATATATGTTTATGTATGAAATGCTAAAGTGTGAGTCATGGATATATATATAAGTATATTCGATTATATGATGATATTGTGACCTTAGTAGTAAATGATGATTTTGTTAATGAATATATGTATATTCTGACCAATTTAAAGTTGATACAAGGATGTGTATGAGGCATCGATATGTGATTCTGATATATGTGTGCGAGTAAGACCATGTTTAATACTTTGGCATTGATATGTGATTTTGATATATATGATGTGTGAGTAAAACCATGGCATCAATATGTGATTCCGATATATGTGTGGGGGTAAGACCCTATTTGGGATAGTGGCATCGATATGTGATTACATGTAAGACCACGTCTGGGACGTTGGCATTGTACGATATGTGTGATTATTTCGAGTGTCCTATCCAATATCGAATGGTTCATCGGACATCGATAAGTTGTGAACGAATGTGCTAAAATGAGCTAAAATGATCAGGTACGAATTGGTTTATTATAAACTTGAAATAAGGTGAGTAAGTTACTTTATTTTTGCTGCAAAACATGCTTGAAGTAATATAAGAATGTATATGAATGTAAAGAATGTATTCGGCCTTGTGAATAATTAGTATGAATATTAGTGAGATGGTTTTTGAATATGGTTAATTGGTGGTATATTCGGCTATAGATATAAATATGTATATAATTGATATACTTTGACTTACTAGTATAAGCATATAAGTGTATGTGTATTTGGTATGATAAAGATGTTTTGGCTTAGCCATTGAATGATAGTTTGTTAATGTATCTTTATATATATAAGTGTTCATTCGGTCATTGCTATGCTTATGCATATGAAGTTATATTTTAATTCATGAGTATAGGTATATGGGTATATATGTACGTGGTCACTAAATGATTCTGCTTTGAAATTGAAAAATGCTTTGGTAATATATATATGTATACGACCATAAATAAGTATATGTGAAAGTATAAGATAAATGTTAAATCGTAAGATTGAAGTTTAATTTGACTATGATAGTATAATTTGACATAGTTTAAATGTATGAATTATGTCCTTAAATAGTTTATTTGTTTATGACTTACTAAGCTATAAAAGCTTACTCTGTAAATGCATGTTTGTTTTTGTTTTATAGATTTTGGATTCAAGTTACAAGCTCAGGAATCGTTAGAGGAGCTTATCACATTATCGACAGTCTTCGGTATCTCTGAAGTGAACTTTCGAATCTATGGCATGTATAGGCTGGGTTTTACTTTCGAAATGTTAGATTTTGGTTAATGTAACCATGAGCCATGCGAAAATGGCTTGATAATTTGTTATGCTCAAATTTAATGCTTCATTTTGGTAATGGTTGTGTTTGGTCCTGATTTTAGTGGTTCGACCTTTTATATTGTCATGTGAATCATAGACGCATATAATGTTAATGGTTGTGTGGATATTTGGCCTTGGTTTGAGCTTATATTGGGAGTGCGTCCAAGGTATGTGATGTTTGAGGAGCTTGTTTATGTGTCTCGGCCGTATGACATATAATGGTTATAAAATGAACTATGATATATCATATATTAGTTAGATAAAAATCAAGATATGTACAAGGATATTTATATACGGTGTTCTTTCATTAACAATTTTAGTGATATGTATAATTCACAATTGGTTGGTATGATCTAAGTTTATTTGGTTATAATGTTACATGTCAAAAATGGAAGGTATTTGTGATATGTGTTTCATAAATTGAATGTGGTTGATGACTTAGGGTATGATGAGATTGATTTAGCCATAGTATATTTACAAATATGTTTTAAGCTTGCTATGATATTTGTGATTGAATGATTAGGTTATAGTGCATGCATAGATAGACAAGTATGTGAATTGGTACCTAAGAGTAATCGACTATACTCTAATGTGAACAGGATTTATTTAGGCTTAGGTAATATATGATATGTTTATATTTAAGAATTATTTACTAATCTTGGCATAGTATTGAAGTGAAATAATTACTATATGTATATATTTTTAAATGGTATTAGTTATTTAAATTCAGTGGCTATAATAACGAATAAGTGTATATACATATGTTGTAACAATTCGATTTTGACCTTAGTCAGAATAGTGGTTTCGGGACCACAAATCTAAGTTATAAAAATATTTTTATATTGTTTTTCGTGCCTATTATAAGTGAATTGACATGTGTGAAAATTTCGTGTGAAAACTTAACTGCTTGTGTGCTTAATTTGCAAAAAGGACCTAATCGCATAAAATGTAAAAGCTAAGTGCTAGATGTTAAAGTGCCTATTTGAGTTGGCTTTCTAAAGTAAGGGTCCTTATGTTGTTATTTGTCCATTGGGAATGTTAATGGACCAAAGCAACCATTCATTAAAAGGTTTTATAATTGTTTATAAAAGGGCAAAATGGGAAATGCTTATTAAGTAATTAAAATAAAACAAAAGCATGAAATTAGCCATTTGTTCATGCTATTCCACAAAAATACAAAGAAAAGGAAAAGGGAAAGCTCACTTAGGGTTCGACACTTTGAATTGGTGAATTAGGTATGTGTTTTGCTCAGTTTTTGATAATTTCTATGTTTTTGTAATCGTTGCTTCGTATACTATTGAACCCATGCTTCAATTTACGATTTTGGTGATAATTTTGAAATGTGCCATTGATGAAAATGTGAGCTTTGTGATGTTAATTGATAAATTATGGAAGCTTGATGTTGGGTTTAAATGTTTTGTTTTTGGATTTTTTATGAAATTAAGTAATTTGGGCTAAATTGTGAAAATATTATTTTGAGGGACAAAAATGTGAAATAAATGAAATGTGTGGACTAGTATGAGTACAAGGAGAATTCGGCTAAGCTTGTGTATATGCAAATTATGTGTATTTGTGATTTTGTGAAATAGGGACTAAAGTGTCGAATGTGAAAATGTGAGGGTTAGTTTACAAAATGTCCTAATTGTGTACATATGGATTGTTTTCAATTATTTGGTGAATAAAAGGGTTAATTTTGAATACATTTAGATCAAGAAAAAAGGAATTCAGACTTAGACCGAAGGAAATCGAAGATTGTAGAATAAACAGTCCAAGTCGACAAATTTCGAGTACGAGGTAAGTTCGTACTTATAATGTGATGTTAAGTAATTTTTGATGCATTTATTCTACATGGGTTGTATATAATTGAATTGGATAATATGGTGATGAATTGGAAGCTTTGGCACTAAGTGTGCGATTTAAACTAGCTTTGGCACTAAGTGTGCGATTTAACTAGCTTCGGCTACTTGAGGCACTAAGTGTGAGATACCAACTTAGTCTCGGTTATTTGAGATGGCACTAAGTGTGTCGAAATATTTAACTTCGGCTAACCTTATAGCACTAAGTGTGCTGATGTGTAAAACACGAATAACTTATGGAAAGTCTTATAACATTCAACATGAGGTAAGTACAAAAGTGAATAAGTACGGGAAGCCTCAGGTATGTATAATGCCTAAGTGGTGGATGATGTTATGTATATGAATCTCTTTGAGTTGATATAGTTATATGGATTGAAGTTGTGCAAATCCTCATAGGTTATCATTTTATGTTTATATACTATGAATGTGTTGAGTATGAGCTTACTAAGCTTTTGAAAGCTTACTCTGTGTGATTACTGTCTATTTTACAGTTATCGTAGCTACTGAAGGCTCGTGGATAGTCGAGGATCGTCACCACACTATCGATCTCATTTTGGTACTTTTGAAAATGTAAATATTTGAAGTATGGCATGTATAGGCTAGTAGTTGTGAAGTATGTTTTGTGATATATATATATTTAGCCATGTGGTTTGGCTAATTTGTGTTTGAACTCATGGTTGAGAAAGGTTTATGATATGTGATGTTAATTTGCAACTATGGTATGAATGATGTATGTTTTAGCATAAAGAATGGTTGATTAGGTTGTACATATATGTTTGTTTCCTTCTTGTAGGTTGACCCATAATGGGTGGCTAGTTGGCTTAAACCAAGCCTACATTGTGCCACACCGTCAGGGGACACGGGCGTGCTTGTGGCCGTGTAAGAAAAGTAGTATTCTCTTAAAAATTAGACGGCCTTGACACACGGGCGTGTCATATGGCCGTGGGCTAAAGTTAGTAGCTAGCTTAGCATCACACGGCCATAGCACATCGGTGTGCCTATTGGCCGTGGGTGAAAGTCAGTATGGTCACCCTATTTTGACACGGCTAGTTCACATGGGTGTGTCTGATACCCGTGTAAGGCACATGGCCTGGTCACACGGGCGTGTGACCTTAACAAAATAGAAAAATTTCCTAAGTGTTGAAAGTTGTGAACATGTTCGGTTTAGTCTCGACCTCTTCCTAATGCATGTTTAAGGTCTCATTGACCTAAGAAAAGGACTCATGTTGATGTTTGACTATGATGCTATGATGTTTATGAAATGAATGCGAAGTGTTTAGATATGTTTGGTAATGCCGCTTAACCTTAGTCCGGCGATGGATATGGGTTAGGGGTGTTACATTTTGTTGGTATCAGAGTTATGGTTTAGTCGGTTCTAGGATTACCATAGCGTGTGTGAGTCTAGCTAAACATGCCATATATCTGAATCTGTGATAGTATGATGACTCCTTACATTGAAATGTGCTTTAATATAGCAAATGGATCCCGATAGATCTGTAGCTAACGATGTTGAAAGCAATGTGCCTGCTCCCGCACAAAGCACGATGCAAGATGATTCCCGACTGGCTATGAGTAGCCGTGATAGCGAGGCTAAGCAAGCCTTCTATCAGATGATGAACGATTGGTTCACCCAATATATTAGAACTAATCCAGCTATACAACAACCTCCATCCCCGGTTAATCCTCCTCAAACTTCAGACACGCCACGAGTGAATTCAGTACAATTGAGTAAACCACCAGTTGACAAGATTAGAAAATATGGAGCTGAAGAATTCTGAGCTACAACAAGTGATGATACGAAAAAGGCTGAGTTTTGGTTAGAGAACACAATAAGAGTGTTTGATGAATTATCCCTGAGTCCCGAAGAATGTATAAAATGCGCTTTTTCACTTTTGAAAGACACGGTGTATCATTGGTGGAAGACTTTGACATCAGTGGTTCCGAGTGAACGAGTTACATGGGATTTATTCCAAGCTAAATTTTGAAAGAAATACATCAGTCAGAGATGTATTGATCAGAAACGTAAATAGTTTCTTGAGCTTAAGCAAGGTCGTATGTCTGTTACAAAATATGAGCGAGAATTTGTAAGGTTGAGTCAGTATGCCCGTGAATGTGTATCTTCGGAAGCAATAATGTGCAAGAGATTTGAAGACGGATTGAACGAAGATATTCGCTTGTTAGTTGGGATTCTAGAAATCAAAGAATTCGTGGTGCTTGTTGAACGAGCATGTAAAATGGAGGATCTTAGGAAAGAGAAAATAAAAGTTGAGTTTGAAGCTAGAGATGTACGAAAGAGATCATCGGGCAAATCATTTCAATCTGGATCCAAGAAGTTTAGAGATAATAGCAGCCATTCAAAGTCTAGTGTGGGATATTCAAACAGAGACCGTGTTAGATTGCAATCGAATTACAAATCTTCAGCCACGTCTATTGCTAGTGTTGATAATGCAAAGAATGAAAGGCTTGAATGTGAGCAATATGGAAGACAACACTTTGGTGAATGTTAGGGAAAAAATTAATAATCGAGCTTGTTATAGTTGTGGTTCGAGAAACCATTTTATTAAAGAATGCCCAGATTTAGCTGAAAAAGATAATGTTCAGAATCCAAGATAGAGTGCTAATGTTTCTCGCGGTAGACCTCCCAAAAATATGAGAAATATAAGTGGTAGTCAAAGAGGAACGGAAAACACAGCGTTAGATCTGAGACTCGTGCACCTGCTAGAGCGTATGCTATTCGAGCTCGTGAGGAAGCTTCACCGCCAGATGTGATTACGGGTACATTTACTCTCTATGATACTTCTGTGATTGCTTTGATAGATCCTGGATCAACACATTCATATATATGTATGAACTTAGTGAACAATAAGACTTTGTCTGTAGAGTCTACTGAATTAGTAATTAGAGTTTCAAACCCCCTAGGTAGATGTGTCTTAGTTGATAAAGTCTGCAGGAATTGTCCGTTAATGTTTCGAGACAATTATTTTCCGGCTGATTTGATGTTGTTACCTTTTGATAAGTTTGATATTATTCTGGGAATGGATTGGTTAACTTTGCATGATGCTGTGGTGAATTGCAAACGGAAAACTATTGATTTGAGATGTAAGAATGATGAAATAGTCAGAGTTGAATCTAGTGATTTGAATGGGTTACCTACTGTGATATCTTCTATGAAAGCATTGAGTATTTTTAGAAAGGGTTGTGAAGCTTATTTTGCATATGTGATTGATTCAAATGTGTCAGAACAAAAAGTTGAATCTGTACCTATTATCTGTGAGTTTCCTTATGTGTTTCCTGAAGAACATACGGGATTACCTCCAGTTAGAGAGGTAGAATTTGGTATAGAATTGATACCTAGTACTACTCCAATTTCGATAGCTCCGTATAGAATGGCTCTGACCGAGTTAAAAGAATTAAAGTCTCAGTTGCAAGAATTGATCGATCGAGGATTTGCTAGACCGAGTTTCTCACCTTGGGGTGCTTCAGTTTTATTTATGAAAAAGAAAGACGGTACGATGAGAATGTGTATAGATTATCGTTAGTTGAATAAAGTGGTTGTCAAGAATAAGTATCCTTTGCCCCGAATTGATGATTTGTTTGATCAGTTGAAAGGAGCTACTGTGTTTTCGAAAATAGATTTGAGATTGGGAGATTATCAACTGAGAATGAAAGATTCTGATATTCCGAAGACTGCTTTCAGAACGAGGTACGACCACTATGAATTTTAGTTATGCCTTTCGGATTGACTAATGCGCCTACTATCTTTATAGATTTGATAAATAGAATTTTCAGATCGTATTTAGATCAATTTGTTGTAGTATTCATTGATGATATATTGATTTATTCACCTGATAAATCTGAACATACCGAGCAATTGAGAATAGTGCTATAGACTCTGCGAGATAAACAGTTGTATGCAGAGTTTAGTAAATGTGAATTCTGGTTGCGAGAAGTTGGTTTCTTGGGTCATATTGTGTCAGCCTCTAGTGTCCTAGTTGATCCGAGTAAAATCTTAGCTATTTTGGATTGGAAACCTCTGAGAAATGTTTTAGAATTTCACAGTTTTCTGGGACTTGTTGGATACTATAGAAGATTCGTAAATGGTTTCTCGATGATTGCGACTCCGTTGAAAAAATTGCTCCAGAAAGATGTGAAGTTTGAGTGGTCTGAAAAATGTCAAAACAGCTTTTATCAGTTGAAAGCCGTGTTGACTGAAGCTACGGTATTGGTACAACCTGAATCTGGTAAAGAATTTGTGATTTATAGTTATGCTTCATTGATTGGTTTGGGATGTGTTTTAATGCAAGAAGGGAAAGTTATAACTTATGCATCGAGACAACTAAAGCCGCATGAAAAGAACTATCCAACTCACGACCTCGAGTTAGCTGCTATTGTATTTGCTTTGAAGATTTGGTGTTACTATCTGTTTGGGGAGAAATGTCATGTGTTTTCTTATCGTAAGAGTTTAAAGTATTTGATGACTCAGAAAGATTTGAATTTGCGGCAGAGAAGATGGTTAGAATTGTTGAAAGACTACGAACTTGTGATTGATTATCACCCAGGAAGAGCAAATGTTTTTGCAGATGCTTTGAGTCAAAAATCGTTATTTGCTTTGTGTGCGAAGAATGCTCATTTAGTTCTGTCTAATGATGGTTCAGTTTTAGCTGAATTGAAAGCAAGACATTTGTTTTCACAACAGATTATTGAAGCTTAGAAAATTGATAATGAGATTTTAGCTAAACGAGCTCAATGTAATGTAGAGACTGATTCAGAATTCAGAGTTGATAAAGATAATTGTTTAAGATCTTGAGATAGGATTTACATTCCGAGAAATCCCGAGTTAATTCAAATGATTCTGAGTGAAGCTCACAGTAGTCGATTATCTGTGCATCCAGGCAGTACTAAAATGTACAATGACTTAAAACAACATTATTGGTGGTTCAGAATGAAGAGAAATATCTCTGAATTTGTTTCTAAATGTTTGATATGTCAGCAAGTTAAAGCTGAACATCAAGTGTCGTTTGGGTTACTATAATCGATTATGATTCCGAAGTGGAAATGGGATCGAGTGACCATGGACTTTGTGTTGGGTTTACCTCTATCTCCGAGGAAGAAAGATGCCATTTGGGTTGTAGTTGATCGTTTGACAAAATCAACTCATTTTATTCTGGTTCAATCTGATTATTCACTTGATAGATTAGCTGAATTATACGTTTCTGAAATAGTGAGATTACATGGTGTGCCATTGTCTATAGTATCAGACCGAGATTCGAGATGCACATCGAGATTTTGGAAGAAATTGCAAGATGCTCTAGGTACTAAATTGCATTTTAGCACTACTTATCATCCACAAACAGATGGTCAATCTGAATGAATTATTCAGATACTCGAGGATATGTTGAGATGTTGCATTCTTGAGTTTGAAGGTACGTTGGAACAATATTTACCTTTGATTGAATTCGCTTATAATAATAGTTTCCAGTCGAGCATCAAAATGGCAACATACGAAGCTTTATACGGACGTAAATGTCTTACACCTTTGTATTGGACAGAGCTCAGCGAAAATAAAATTCATGGGGTTGATTTGATAAAGGAAACTGAACAAAAAGTGAAAGTGATCCGAGATAGTTTGAAAGCAGCTTCTGATCGTCAGAAATCATATGCAGATTTGAAAAGAAAAGATATTGAGCTTGATATCGGTGAAAAAGTATTTTTGAAAGTGTCTTCATGGAAGAAAGTGCTTCAATTTGGTAGAAAAGGCAAATTGAGTCCAAGATTTATTGGGCCGTATGAAATTATCGAGCGTATTGGGCCAGTTGCATATAGATTTTTGTTGACACCAGAACTAGAAAAGATTCATAATGTATTTCATGTATCGATGCTTCGACGATACAGATCTGATCCTTCTCATGTAATTCCTTCATCTAAGATTGAAATTCGGTCTGATATGACCTACGAAGAAAAATCGATTCGAATCTTAGCTCGAGAGGTTAAAGAGTTACATAATAAGAAGATTCCGTTAGTTAAAGTGATATGGCATCGGCACGGTATTGATGAAGCAACGTGGGAGCCTGAAGATGCTATGTAACAGCAATATCCAAATTTTTTTTACGGTAAAATTTTCGGGGACGAAAATCCTTAAGGGGGAGAATTGTAATAGTTCGGTTTTGACCTTAGTCAGAATAATGGTTTCGGGTCCACAAATTCGAGTTAGAAAAATATTTTTATATTGTTTTTCGTGCCTATTATAAGTGAATTGACATGTGTGAAAATTTCGTGTGAAAATTTAACTGCTTGTGTGCTTAATTTGCAAAAAGGACCTAATCGCATAAAATGTAAAAGCTAAGTGCTAGATGTTAAAGTGCCTATTTGAGTTGGCTTTCTAAAGTAAGGGTCCTTATGTGGTTATTTGTCCATTGGGAATGTTAATGGACTAAAGAAACCATTCATTAAAAGGTTTTATAATTGTTTATAAAAGGGCAAAAAGGGAAAATGTTTATTAAGTAATTAAAAAAAAACAAAAGCATGAAATTAGCCATTTCTTCATGCTATTCCCCCGAAAATACAAAGAAAAAGAAAAAAGAAAGCTCACTTAGGGTTCGGCACTTTGAATTGGTGAATTAGGTATGTGTTTTTCTCGTTTTTTTGATAATTTCTATGTTTTTGTAATCGTTGCTTCGTATACTATCGAACCCAAGCTTCAATTTATGATTTTGGTGATGATTTTGAAATGTTCCATTGATGAAAATGTGAGCTTTGTTATGTTAGTTGATAAATTATGGAAGCTTGATGTTGGGTTTAAATGTTTTGTTTTCGGATTTTTTATGAAATTGAGTAATTTGGGCTAAATTGTGAAAATATTATTTTGAGGGACTAAAATGTGAAATAAATGAAATGTGTGGACTAGTATGAGTACAAGGATAATTTGGCTAAGCTTGTGTATATGCAAATTTTGTGTATTTTGTGATTTTGTGAAATACGGACTAAAGTGTCGAATGTGAAAATGTGAGGGGTAGTTTGCAAAATGTCCTAATTGTGTACATATGGATTGTTTTAAGTTATTTGGTGAATAAAAGGGATAATTTTGAATACATTTAGATCAAGAAAAGAGGAATTTAGACTTAGATCGAGGGAAATCGAATATTGTAGAATAAACAGTCCGAGTCGACAAATTCCGAGTATGAGGTAAGTTCGTACTTAAAATGTGATGTTAAGTAAGTTTTGATGCTTTTATTCTACATGGGTTGTATATAATTGAATTGGATAATATGGTGATGAATCAGAAGCTTTGGTACTAAGTGTGCGATTCAAACTAGCTTCGGCAGTAAGTGTGCGATTTAACTAGCTTCGGCTACTTAAGGCACTAAGTGTTCGATACCGACTTAGTCTCGGTTATTTGAGATGGCACTAAGTGTGTGGAAATATTTAGCTTCGGCTAACCTTATAGCACTAAGTGTGCTGATGTGTAAAACACGAATAACTTATAGAAAGTCTTATAACATTCAACATGAGGTAAGTACAAAAGTGAATAAGTACAGGAAGCTTCAGGTATGTATAATGCCTAAGTCGTAGATGATGTTATGTACATGAATCTCTTTGATTTGATATAGTTATATAGATTGAAATTGTGCAAATCCTCATAAGTTATCATTTTATGTTTTTTGAAAATTACTCTGTGTGATTACTGTCTGTTTTACAGTTATCGTAGCTACTGAAGGCTCGTGGATAGTCGAGGATCGTCACCACACTATTGATCTCATTTTGGTACTTTTGAAAATGTAAATATTTGAAGTATGGCATGTATAGGCTTGTAGTTGTGAAGTATGTTTTGTGATATATATATTTAGCCATGTGATTTGGCTAATTTGTGTTTGAACTTATTGTTGAGAAAGGTTTATAATATATGATGTTAATTTGCAACTATGGCATGAATGATGTATGTTTTAGCATAAAGAATGGTTGATTGGGTTGTACATGTATGTTTGTTTCCTAGTTGTAGGTTGACCCATAATGGGTAGCAAGTTGGCTTAAACCAAGCCTGCATTATGCCACACGGTCAGGGGACACGGGCGTGCCTTGTGGCCGTGTAAGAAAAGCAGTATTCTCTTAAAAATTACATGGCCTTGACACACAGGCGTGTCATATGGCCGTGGGCTAAAGTCAGGAGCTAGCTTAGTATCACACGGCCATAGCACACGGGCGTGCCTATTGGTCTGGGTGAAAGTCAGTATGGTCACCTTATTTTGGCACAGCTGGGTCACATGGGTGTGTCTGATACCCGTGTAAGGCACACGGCCTGGTCACACGAGCGTGTGACCTTAAAGAATAGAAAAATTTTCTAAGTGTTGAAAGTTGTGAACATGTTCGGTTTAGTCCTAACCTCTTCCTAATGCATGTTTAAGGTCTCATTGACCTAAGAAAGGGACTCAATTTGATGTTTGACTATGATACTATGATGTTTATGAAATGAATGCGAAGTGTTTAGATATGTTTGGTAATGCCACTTAACCCTAGTCCGGCGATGGATACGGGTTAGGGGTGTTACATATGTGCATAAGTCATGGTTATTAATATAATGAATTGACCAAGCAGCGACAAGTTGGATATGTTATTTAGACTTATTTATATACTACTTTGTGGTTCGGCAAATTTGATTAAAATAGGTCACAATGTGCCATTTGTATGCTCGTGTTATAATTACGGTTAAGTAATATGTATTATAAGGTTTGATAATATTTGATAAATGAAATGGACATTGTGTTATATGTTATTTATATGAAGCGAAATGATGTATAATAATATTAATTAAAGTTGGTGCGTACGAATTATAAGTTAATAGATTAATTTGTATGCAAACCATTCATATATTTTAATATTAAATTTGCATATATGATTTGAGTATGAAATGAATTACATTGGGTTACAAGTTAAACATTTAGTTTCTATGATTATTTATTTGTACTGTATTAGCAGTAATTTGAATAATTAGATAAATGTTATGATTGAGACATGTTAATTTGGTTTAAAAAAATTTTATTAGATGGTTTACTTTGTAATGAAAGTCTGTTTGAAATGTCTTATGATCGGTAATGCCTTGCAACCCCATTTCGGCGATGGATTCGGGTTAGGGTGTTACAATAAGTAGCTAATTAATGACTAAATACCTTCATTTAATCAATTCTTAACATTTAACCAATAACTATGTCGAATTAACAAACTAGTTATCCTTAATTGTACTTACGCTTCACGATTTGTGGGATCCGATTAGCTAATTGATCAAGAAAATCTCTCCCTAAATAACATGTGACTAAATGTTGATTATGAGGGTTAAATAACACAATTTAATGCTGGAAAAATATGGGCAAGACCCAAGAAACAAAACAACCCCCTTTCTTGCACATAGGCGCACGCACCATCACCCATAGAGGCCAAAATTGGGGCTGAATTTTTAAATGGTTTGAGATCTCATTAAAATATGGAAAAATACCTTTAAAATCATTTAAAATCCACCAAATTCTAGATCTAGAATGTGACAGCCCTAAAGTGACCCTAGTCGGAAAGCGGTTTCGGGACCGCTAAACCGAGTCACCAAATTATTTGAATATAATGATTATTGTCTAAAATATGTGAATATGAATGTGTGAAAGTTTTAAGCTTCGATTTAGTCAATTGCATGTGAATTTAGCTAATAGGACTTATGTGTGACACTTTTGAAATGTGATAGGTCGATCTATAAGGATCTATTAGTGCATGAGATCAAAAGGGTGGACTTGCATGTCAATTTCCCCCTTAATTAGTAAGTGGCCGGCCATGACAAGGAGGGTGGACAAAATGTTATGGGTAAAACATGTCATAAACATGTTATGTTAGTGATTTATGTTAGGAAAAATAAAATAAGGAGTATGGGCAATAAAATAATAATGGGAAGGTAAATGATGATGAAAAAAAAGAAAGAAAAAAAAGCTCTCATGTTGTTCTTGGCCGAATAGAAGAAAGAAAAAGAAGGAAAAAGAGCTTTGAGGAAATCGGCTATGGTGGTTTGCTAGACTAAGGTATGTTTGATGTTGTTTCATGAGATTCATGCATGTTTTTAGTTGTTAGTTTGAGTTTTACCTAGCCAATGGTTTAAATCTTTGCCATGAGATGGAGATGATATTCGGCCATGGGTGTTGTCTTCTTGGTTGGTGTTTGATGTTGTGGTGATGAGGCATGAAGATGAGTTAAGTTTCGGCTAAGGTGGATTTGTGTTGATGTCATTTGCATGCTAAGTGTGAAGCTTTGTAATGATACATGTGATGGTGTTTGATGACTCTTGGATTTTCTTTTTGGAATTTTTGAGTTAGACATTAAGTTCTTTGTGTAACCCATGACCAAAATTGAAATGGTATGGTGTCTTGATGCATTCGGCCATGGTAGGAAGTAGATGAGAAATGGTAGTAAGGTGAAGTGCAACATGTTAGTATTTGATTACTAGTGTATATATGTGTATTAGCTGAGTTTTGAACTTGAAACAAAATGATATATAGTCAATACAAGTAACCATACTTGTAGGAAGTATTAAGCATATAATCGGCCTCAACATAGATATGCATATTCGGCCACATGAGGTAGATTGGTGTTGCATGTATTCGGTTAGAGGCGAGCATAATGATGAATCTATCTTGACTTAGATACTCGGCTCAAGGAGAATTTTGTTAAAGTGCTCAGATAATTGATATTAGGTTAATGATGTGTGTATTCGGTAATAAACGTGCACATGAGGAAATGTTAGATTAATTGTATTAAATTGCTCAATGTGATTAAAAATGCGTATGACCATTTTGTATTTGAGCTAAAGGTGGCCATATAACCTATCAAACTCCTTGTCATATTCGGCCATAAGCTAGCATAATGAGACTTTAATAAATTAAATTTGTTTGAATTAGCTCAAGAGCTTAGAGGACCAAAGTTAGACAAGGGAAAGGAAAAAGTGATCGAATAGCCGTCGAAATCATTCGACAACATCCGAGGTAAGTTTTCGTGTAATGAAACTTAGATTATGATTCGATTAGATTATGTTATAAGCAAATCAAAATCATGCCCTTTGTACGTAGCTTTTGAGCTGAAAATGATAATGCTTGATAAGTGACTTGTGTTTGAATTCTAGTTACGAAAGTGAAATATTGATGTGTCATGATTTATTGATATGTGCATGGATATTCGGATTGATAACCAGGCTAAGCTCGAAGGCATTTGTGCGAGTTACTATATCCGGGCTAAGTCCCGAAGGCATTTGTGCGAGTTACTATAACCGGGCCAAGTCCCGAAGGCAATTGTGCGAGTTACTATAACCGGGCTAAGTCCCGAAGGCAATTGTGCGAGTTACTATAACCGGGCTAAGTCCCGAAGGCATTTGAGCGAGAAGCTATATCCAGCTAAACCCCGAAGGTACTTGGTTTGGGAATGAGCGATCTTGCTGTAATAATTTCAATTAATACGCTCGTAAAATCCCAACGATAAGGTACGTTTCGTATATGCATTGGAGTAGTGATTTCGTTTAAATATTATCCGCTCAGTCGATTAGTGAGCTTTCAGGCCTTTGGGTAAGTTGATCCCTTATGTATGAATATAAGGGTTGGAAATGTGAAGTAGGACTGATTTTTGAGAATATGTGTATATGAAGTTATCCGTTTAGTTATATGAATGCTATACTTCAGTTGTGCCTAATTTTATTGCTCAAAACTTACTAAGCATTAAATGCTTACTCCGTTCTTTGAATCTCTGTTTTATAGATTTTGGTTCGTTAGCTATCGGACTCAGGATTGTCGAAGTCGAAGTCGTCCACACTATCACAGCCCCTTTGGTACACTTTTGGTTGAACTCTGAAATGGCATGTATAGGACTACCCTTTTTGTTGTTGGTCATGTACCCTTTGGTTTTGTATAAATTTGGATAGCCATGCGAAAATGGCTTATATATATTTTGAGCATAATGTTATAATCATTTTGTATGTATATGGTTATTGAGAGGTGTGGATATGCTTTGCAATGATTGGCCATTGGAATGGTTAATCATGATCATACTTTGTGCTATATATGCTAAGGGGTTGGTTGAATCATGGAAACTATGTAATAGGTAAAGTCTACCTTAAAGGCAGATGCTGACAGCAGCAGTGGTGTGAATTTGAAAAATCACTAAAAATA
Source organism: Gossypium hirsutum (assembly GCF_007990345.1). NCBI lineage: Eukaryota > Viridiplantae > Streptophyta > Magnoliopsida > Malvales > Malvaceae > Gossypium > Gossypium hirsutum. The sequence goes on along the minus strand of NC_053433.1, from coordinate 29,487,807 downwards.
GTAGAAATAGAATTAAATAGTGAAAAAATTATGTAATCGAACCTTGATGAATCTAATTTCATATGGAAGAAACGAAACGGTCATATGAGTCGTATTTTAAGAGATATTTAAGTTTTCGTGGGACAGGGCCAGAGTGATTTCTGGATCCCCTGATCTGACTTTTGAAATTCATTATAAATTAACCAGAGATAATTAGAAGTCATTTCATATACGTATAGATTCCTTTTTGAGTCTAGTTTCATTAGAAACAAACGGCATAAGTATTGAAGCCCTGTACAGGGATATAGATAAGTCGTAATGCATGAAGGTCAGAGCAGTCGAACCCTGAAACAGGGGAGACTTTAGCTAATAAACTGTACTAATTTGCCTGACCAAAAATTCTAGAAAAAAATTGTAGATGTATATATGAGTCTAGTTTCAGGAAAAATTTACGAAACTGATTTTCAAGTTTTGGAACTCAAGATATGATTTTTAAGGTGACAGTGACGCAGTTAGCCAGCTAGTCTAGAAATTTTTAAAATGGACTGTAAATAAGTGAATTAAGTCTGTTAACCCCTCGTGTCCGACTCCAGAAACGGTCTCGGGTACGGGGTGTTACATAGAAATTTGGTTTTTAATTGAAAAGATTAATCAAGAAATTCAAGAGAAAAGATATCTTACCGAAGCTAGTTGAGGAACAGTAATGACACTTTCTTGGCAATGTTCAGGATCGATATTGGGGTTCAAGATTTCAAATTTGGGCTGATTTAGATGAGGATAAATGTCAGAAATAGAGTAAAGGAGATGGTGCACAATCTTGATGCAAAAAGAAAAAGAAAGATATGGTAAAATGGGAGGTGTAGGCGACGACAACAACGGGGAAAAGAGAGAAAATTGAAGAGAAAAAAGGAGAGGAAGAGGGTGAACGACTAAGGTAGGGGAAAATTGAATAGGGTGAACGACTAAGGTAGGGGAAAATTGAATTAAAGGCTGAAAAATACAATAAAAAATTGTATTTAGCTGAAAAATACAATAAAAATTTGTATTTATACTTAGGGTTCAAGGGTATGAATGGCACACACATTAAAAAAACAAGGGATTTTGCAAAATTTAACTATTTCACAATGGAAAGGATTCAAACTTTCCATGCTTTCTCATATTTCTTTTAACCATTAGGCTTCTTCCATTATTGAAATAATTTTGCAATATTTTTTTTTAGAAAAAAGGCATGTCACACACTAGGGTTTAAGGCAAAATTTGCAAAATAATAAAAATGGCGAGAGAGAAGGGATTTGAACTTTGGTTTCAAAGAACGTTTTGCTAACACTTAACCAAAAAACCAATACCTCATTTATTTCCTAAAAATTCATAGATAATCTAAAAAATTAAGGTATGACCACTCTCTCTTGATTCACAACCCCGATTCTATTAACCCCCAATTTTTGGGATGTTACACCATGAGTTCCCTAGAACCAATCTATCAAACTCCAACGAATGTGAGCAAAGCTCGTTTTGGTAAAACCACCGAATGAATATAATTGCAAAAAAATTGTCAAATAACGAATAAATACCATAAAATCGCCAAATCCCCTCAAATATCCGATGCAGTGCACTGACTACGAATAAATGCAAACTTAATATGCTGTTGAATCTCCATAAAACTCCTTTGTCAACCACAATAATAACCCACTCCAATGCACATACTGTAACACCCCGAAACCGTGGCCGTCACCGGGGTCGAACACGAGGTGTTATCTGACTTAATTCATTACTTATACAGCTCAAACAATTTATTTTAAAACTCCCAGACAAGCTGTTAATCTGCATTATAGTCACTTAAAAATTCGTATCTTGAGTTCTGAAACTCGAAATCCAATTCCGTAAATTTTTCCTGAAACTAGACTCATATATCTATCTACTAAAGTTTTTCCACAATTTTTGGTCGGTCCAATTAGTACAGTTTATTAGTTAAAGTCTCCCCTGTCTCAGGGTTCGACTACTCTAACCTCTGTGTATTACGAACCAGATATCTCCCTGTACAGAGATTCAATGACTATGCCATTTGTCCCTAATAAAACTAGACTCAATAAGGAATCTGTACATATAAAGTATGAATTCTAATTATCTTTGTAAAATTTATGGTAAATTTCCAAAGTTGGAATAGGGGATCCAGAAATTGTTCTGGCCCTGTTTCACAAGATTTTAAATATCTCATACAATATAGCTCATATACTTGTTTTACTTCTTCCATGTGAAAATAGACTCATCAAGCTTCGATTCCATAACTTATTCATTATTTAATTCCATTTCTACTATTTTTAGTGATTTTTCAATTTCACATCACTACTGCTGTCTGCATCTATTATTAGAGTAAATTTTACCTATTAGAGTAATTTAACATACATATCACCAAGTATGATCATGACCAGCCATACCAAAGGCTAATCATTACCAAGCATTTCCTTACTACTTAATATCCATATCATGAGTGTAACACCGGAAATGATTAGCCATGACAAACGGCATAATAATCAAATAGACTTTAACTATTACTTATAACTAAGTATCATAAGACCAAATCCAACTTAACATTTATGCCATTTTCGCATGGCTAAAAGTATACATACCAAAATTCAAACAAAACATAATAGCCTATACATGCCGAAATGTTCTCTTAGGACAACTAAGAAGAAGATACCAAAAAGTTGCAAGCTGGTGTGATGACTTCGACGATGGTCCCGAGCACACAAAAATGGATCAAAGGAACCTAAATAAGTGACAAATAAACACACCAAATGAGTATATAACTCAGTAAGTCATAAGAATTACATACCGTACAATTATAAGAGATCATAAGAGAAGGCAAATAATGCAAAATCAGTTACTCCAACTATACCGAACTATGCTATCATTTCTTAGAATTTCGGTTCAATCTCATGCCAAGTCCTACAATCAAATCAAACACCAAAACGACCCAATTGATTTAGACCCGATTCCTCAAAGCATGGAATTATGATGCACTAGATAAATTTGTACCTACTCAGTACATGCCTCAAGTTCGATACTTTAGTTACTAGTTCTACCACTTCGTTCTTTCACGCACATTTTATTCTATCAATCGAATTTGCACACATAGTGCTCGTCACACTCGCACACATAGTGCCATAGTACACCGCACACTCAGTGCATTGGATTTTCTCTCATACTTCAACATCCAAATCGGCACCATAGTGCTACTTAATTCCGCACACATAGTGCCATATGTAACTCATTTTGATAAGGCAATTTACTTAATTCAAATAGCACATATGGTCACATTAATAATTAGAAAATTCGCTCCAAAAGAATACTCATCAAAAGGAATTCTTTTATGATTCACTAGTATTTTCTTTTTACATACCAACTAATCAACCTTACAAAAATGCTTAAGGACTTACCTTGTGTTGGGTAAAACAGTTCCGACTCGGCTACTCGATGTTCTGTGCTTTGCCCTTGCTTGATTCCCCTCCTTTAACTTCTTGAGCTTAATCAAATAAGTTAAACTAGTTTAACCGTCTTGCTTAATATTTATATCCAAATATTAATGATTTCATATCATAAGAAACACATGGTAAATTTTTACCTTTCTACCTTATGCTTTTGGGCCATTCGGCTAGTAACCATATAATATCATTACTATCAATAATCCAATTACACATACACATATACATATTTGTATATTAGGTAACCACCCTTACTAACTACCCATTTTAGTCGATTTTATACAATCAAAGGTAATATCACAAATGGGCATACTTATATAGCCGAATGTGCTAAAATTAGATCTAACATCACCTATACACTTGATTAAATGGCCGAATACCTAGACTATCAATTATAGTATCATTTTTATTCTTTCAAACACATAGTTTCCTCCCATGAACACTTGGCCGAATTTTTTTCTTCTAATCTAGCATAGCTTCACATCTATTTGTAACATCATATAAATCCACATATAACTACATTTCTACCTAAATCTTCTTTCACCTTCCTACTATTTCCCTTCACAACATCAAAAGCACCATACTCTTAGCATTTACCTCTCCCTAACCGTATGCCATTTATTTACTTATTTAGGTAGAAAATTAACATATGGGACATGATAAGACATTGGCTACTAGCTAGATTTTCACAAAAATTTAACAAAACTAACATGAATCCTACCTTAATCCTCCCTATGATGGTCGAATGTCTTAGAACATTTCTCCCCTCCTTCCCTAGCTCACGGCACTTCAAGAAAAGAAAGAAGATGAAGACTTTCTCTTGCTTTCTTATTTTATTCCCCTTTCTTTTTTTTTGGTCTATTTTAATCATTTACTAATAAAAGCATCAATAAAAATTCAACTTAATGGAAGAACCATCCTTGCTTGGCCGGCCACTACTTGAGGTTTGGGTAATTTGACATGCAAATCCAAGTTTCCTCATTTTGTTATTATTTGATCCTTACATATTCCCCTATCATATTTTCTTAAGTTCTCAACTAAGTCAATCACATGAAATTCACATTCATAAGTCTAAATTAAAACATCAAATTTTCACACATGCACTAATATACATAGAGGATATGCAACCAAATTTTAAATAAATTTTGGGACTCGGTCTTGTGGCCCCGAAACCACATTCCGACTAGGGTCGAATTAGGACTGTCACACATACAATATGTCATACAATCTCATACATAATCATAATTCAATAAATTCACAATTTATTGGCATGTTCAACATGCCTTCGAATTATCAATTACTTTCAGTGAATAGGATCATTGATCCAACTTTCAGTTTACCATCAAGGTGGTATCATTTAGCAAATCACAATTTTATGTGTTCTTACAAACTTTTCTATGTGCATTTATAGCAGTCTTTCAAACATTACATAGCAAATTACTCATACCAATCTATCATGAATAAGCCTTATTTTCATTCAAAATCATGTTATTCAAACAACCAATCGTACATTACATTAACTAACCATTCACAACAATATCAGTCATGCAATTATTCAGTCAATTTAACAACTTTGCTAACATGCCAAACACTTAAGGCTCAAAACGTACCTGATTCAGCCAGTTACAAATTTAATTACTTAGCTATTTAGTCAAGCCCGATCAGCAAACTAAATCATCAATTATATCAATAAAAATATTATTATCAATCAAGTTTTTGAGTTAGGACCCATACCTTATTTTACGCTCTTTTGCAACACACTTGTAAATCTTGCGGTTTCTCTATTAAGCTTCAAAATTAACCTAAATTAAAATTAAGTATTAAACTCAATAAATATACCTCTTAAATATCCCCTAAACATCTACTTATGGGTTCAATCTAACCATTACAATTATAACTATATTTCAGATCCAAACTAGTTAGGTTTCTTACACTAATTTGATGCAAATCGTACGAGCGAACATCTTTCGACTTCACTGTTGATTTGGGACATTTAAGTCAACACCTAACATATTAAATAACTGTGAAATAAATAGCTAGTAATTTATTAAAATTCTTTATTTAATCAATTAACAATATTTCTCCAATATCTAAACTGAAACTATAAACTAGTTTATGATGAGCCACACATACGCTTCTTGAATTGTCAGATTTGAATTATGGATTGACCAAAATTGATTTTCACTAATTAAAACACAATTAAATTCTGATTAGGAGGGGTTCAAGAACTCAAGATAACGCTGGAAAAAGAAGGGAAAAAATTAAAGAAAAACAACCCACTTTCTTGCCCATAGGCAAGCGCACCACCACCATCAGAATTACTAATCTAATCAATTCATGAATTAGTAGCACGAATATAAAATAATAATAATTACTAATTAAATTAAACTAAAACAACGATAATAAAATTAATTAACTAAAAATAAACCTAAGTTAAGTTATTGGCTTTGTGAGCTATTCTAGCATAGTTTCAGCTTTGCGAGCTATTCTAGCCTAGATCCAGTTGTGTTATCTGATTATTAACTAAATCAATAATTACCCTTACTTAAGTACTTACCACCTTTATCTAGGGATATCCTTTCAATCTTATCTTCACTAAAGATTACCATCTAAGATACCCTTTCTGTCTTACCTAGGCACACAAATACCCTTTCTATCTCACCGTTTGGCGCAAGTTTTATTCAGCATGATACTTTTTCAGTCTCATTTGTCTAGATATTCTACTAGGATCATCCATCTTAGTATACTAAGTCTCTTAAATAAATACCTAATTTTAGGTTATTATTTACTTGATCAATTAACCAGATTAAACTGTTGAATATGCTCATGGATTAGGATTTTCGATTAACAAAGTTAAAGAAAGATAGATAAATAATAAAATAAGAAAAGAGATAGAGAATGTTCATGGATTCATCGATGTAAAACCGCAGCTCCGGAACAATCTCCGCTCATGATAGTCTAACTTCAAAATAGGATTTCTCGATTAAGCGAACATAAAAAATAAATCTAAGTGAAAACTGTAGAGAAATAAAAATTGAAAGCTAAGCAATAATCTCTGTTCAATCCCCTTTGAATCTGGTTATAATGTTGTTTATATAGACAAAAATAAAAATACTAAATTTCTCCTTCATTTATAATGAAAATTAGGGTTTTAAGTTGGAAAAGTATCCCTAATTGCCTTTAAATTCGCAGCCGACGTGCAGAAGAATTTTTTGCTGCACTGAAGCAGTGTTGCAGCATCCAAATCCAATGTTGCAGCATCTAGTCAGTGTCTGACATCTAATTCTAGTGTCATGACATCATGGCAATTTTGTCCTATGAATTTGTTTTTGCTTTGATCTTCAGTGTCGCGAAATTGGCAGTAGTTTCAACCCAAATGTGCACTTTTAGCTCCTGATCTATCCTACACAACCACAAAACCTTATTTAGATATCAAAATATTGTAAAAACTATAGAAAAACATAATTCACTAAATCAAATAATAAAAACATAAATAAATACTAAAATGTGTTGATTTAGTTTATTAAATAAGCTAAAGTTAGTGAAAAAGGATGTAAATAATAACCTAGATCATAGCTAATTAATCGCGTGATTTGCCATACTAAAATTCTAACCCTGTGACACAATGCGCATAGGTCACCTTTTCAAGCACCTAATAGGACACTCTTGTTTTGTGAACCCACCACATTTCCAATCATTGGGCTCTTAACAAAATTGAAAAACAAAACCCCTATTAGAAACAATAACGACCTGTTGAAGGGCCCACTAATTTTTAACGAATGATAGCTCACAAACTTCTTTCAGTTGAGTCAGTCTCAAGCATTTCTATTTTTTTAATTTCCAAACTTCTTTTATGGAGTCTAACTATTTGTCAGTTATTGAGTGCATATAGTTTTTTTCCCTTTGTATTCTAAAACAATGGTTTTTTACATGTGTGAATTTGTTTTTCTTTTATAGTAAATATTTAAAAGTGAGAAATTAGCTAATTTGGCCTTGATTCAATTGGCAAAAGTAGAGGCTTTAGGTCTTAAGTATACAAGTTTGAGACACACATTCGCAATTTTATGTGTGGGTCTCGAAGTCTCACTATGTACGACTACATGTGTGGGTTTAGCTCAATTAGTTTAGATTGTTGATTTTTTTCTGAATTGTACACGTCATTAGTCTAGTCGTGTTGTAACGGTTTGATTCTACTTTATGATTTATTGAACAATTTTTATTATAATAGTTTGATACTTGTGATTATTTAAATTTAATATTTATATTTGTATTTTGATTATAGTGGCCACACCTAAAAAAAAGTGAGAAAATTAATTACTTAGTGCCTTCCCATGAAAATTCCAAAACCTCAAGTAATAAAATCCATAGGCTTTCAGCATTCGAGGATCCTAATTTTCTGTTCAATCAAACATTAATTTCCCTTTTTCTCATTGAAAATTCTTCATCAAGAGGTTATCAACCTAAAAGTTTTGAACTAAAATCATGCCTATCCATACAAATAATAAATAAGCAAATTTTATTCTTATAAAATTCGATAAAAATTCTTTCTCACAACCTTTTTAATTTATTAATTTTTTTTGTTAAAAGAGATAAATAAATAAATAAATAAAAAGCTTCTATTCATGGGGACCTTGCTGCTAAACAAGATAAAGAAACAAGCTTCCTGTTTTCTTCAAGAAAAATACAAAAATGCAAGGATTGCTTTCAGTGATGTTACAGCTGCAGAATTGTAAGTGTATTGCCTATCAATCTATCTAAGGTGAAGGTAGGAATTTTTTGGTTGCGAATGCGAGATAAAGTTATAAATTTTGGGGTCAAAATTAAAAGTTGTGTTAAAAAATCTTAAATTAATTTATTAAGTTTGGGGAGGTGCCAGGATAACAATTTTTCCATTAACCAAGGAGCGAGGCCCTGAGTGATATTATTGTTTTTCTATTTCCAATAAATAATCTGGAAAATTAATGAAGATTTGACTATGATTTTGTGAAGATTGGCTGAAGAAGCAACAAACAATGATCCATGGGGGCCTGATGCTAGAACAATGACTAAGATATCTGAGGCATCTTTTAACATGAATGATTATTGGAGAATTGTTTATGTTCTACACAAAAGGTAAAGCAACAATTTGGTTAAGTTACAATTTAGAGATAATAATTTATATTATAAAAAATTTCAATTATTTGAATTTTTTTTTTACTTATCAAATAAGAGATTACATCAAATTCAATTAAAATCAAATAAGAAAATATTGTTATCAATTTTTTTCGAATTTTTTATAGTACCATAATCAATATGGTGTAGGTTGGATCATATTGATTGGAAGCATTGGAGACAATCGTACAAAACATTGACACTCCTTGAGTTCTTACTAACTCATGGCCCTACAACTATTGCTGAAGAATTTCTTTGTGATTCTGGGGTTATTGAAGAGCTTGGAACTTTTACACATGTTGATGAGAATGGGTACACTTTGATTCTTATCAACTTCTTTTTGGATTTTGTATTTAGATTAAGTAACCTGAATATTGAGCTAAATTTAAAAATCAACTACATCAATTTGATTCTAGTTAATTTAATTATAAAGTCAATAATCTAAATTCAAACTTGTAACTAAGTTAAATCCAAAATTATTTGAACTTGAAGTAGGGGCGAAGTCCGAAAATATTTTTTGAAAATAAAATTAAGTTGTATATTTTTATAATAATAAAAATACATTTTTATCATTTTAATAGTCTATATCTTTATAATTTAAAAAAAAAATTTCTTTTTACTAGACCGTGTTGGAAATTTTTCAACGGGCCGAGTCCCCTGCCGGCCCTTGGCTCTTCCATTGACCTGAAGTGATTAGAGCTGAAATGATTCAAACCTATCGTATGGACAATAAGAGGCTAAAATCTGAATGACCCGAACACCAAAAAGAAAAAAGAAAAGCTCTTTTTTGGTGTGTTTAACGTGTATATTATTGTTTCACTGTTAGGTTCAATTGGGGTCTAAACATGCAGAAAAGATCAGATAAAATCCTAGAACTGCTAGGAGGAGGGGAAGCATTAACACAAGCAAGATTAAAAGCCCTGAAAACAACAAAAGAAATCAAAGGATTTGGCAATACAACAACTCCATCTCCTCCATCATCATCAACATCATCTTCAGATTCATCAAGAGCTTCCACTTCATCATTCGGCTCATTTTTCACATCAGCTTCCACACTCACTGATATAAACGATCCCTACATGGACAGTTTGGAAACCCCAATATTGGCTAAAAATGAAAGCTCTTTTGATGAGGAGAAAGCTCTTGAATTCCCCTCATCAGAGGATGAAAGTTTCAAGTGCATGCACCTTTGGGATTGCCCTCCCATTCCTGAAAAAGGGTCTTTGTTAGAATCTGATGGAAGTGAAGAAAACGACACCAAATCAGAAGGTTTCATCACTGATATCTGCTCCAAACTTGGAATCAGTCCTTCAAAAACAACTGCTGCTGCTGCTCAAAAAATGGCTTTCAGGAGCTTTTCTGATGCTGGAAATGTTGCCAAAAATAAATTTGGTCGCCAGTTTTCTCTGAGATTTTGATTAATTTATGTTTTCCTTTTTTAAAAATGGAAAAAAGCATATGTGCTTATTTAAATTATAGTATAATTTTGTTGTATATATACATAAATTTGACTTGTAAGTAACAAATATACTTTATCCGTGCCTTGTACCAGTTTGCAAGGCAGGATTAATGGATTAGACTTGTATGCCTAAAGAAATAGCAAAGTTTGATAGTTCCTTCTTTTGTTTTTATAATTGTTTTCTGCGAAATCGGATTTTTTTTTAAGAGACGCTCTAGCTTAATTATAAAAATTTAAAGTGATTCAACCATATTTAATTATGTATTAATTTATAATTCATTATTTTTGAAGGAATTAAATAGAATTCTTTTTCATATTTAGGGGAGTTAAAGTGAAAATTTATCAAATATTATCTTTCAATTTTATTATTTTTAAAGAGATTAAACTAAAATTTTACATTTTTAAGGGGCCAAAGCTCCTAACAGCCCCTAGCTTCACTTTTGGTATATATATACACACCAAGTATTATTTCATCTTTTTATTTTATTTATAAGATATAAGAGTTGTTCAGAGATCAAATTTGAGATTGATATAATTCAAAACTATTTTTTTAAAGTAAAAAAAGTGTTGATGATAATTAGTAAAGAAAAGAGTGTCATTACACCCACCCACCGAAGAAAAAAAAATGTGTTGATGATAATTAGTAAAGAAAAGAGTGTCGTTACACCCACCCACCGAAGAAATGATTGGTCAAGCACATCAGTGCCATAATTACGACTCTTAGAAATAGAAAAGAAACAAAGCAACGAAAGCAAGAAAACCATACTAAACTGATTGAAAAAAAAACCTAATCAACAAATAGATGAAATGGCGCCCCAAGAAATCCACAAACAATCACCACTAGTTTGAAAATTGAGCAGCTTCTCTTCCCATCTCAACTGACGTTCCCATCTCAACTGACGATGGCATCTCGACGATTTAGTCCAACATGCTCTTGCTAATCTGGCCTCCTCAGAGTACCCAAGATGAACCATTTCTCCGACGTTAAAAAACCCATATAACAGCCTATTTTCAGTGAACTCAGAAAAGTGGTTTCGAGACCACAAATCTGACGAGAAAATTTTTATTTTCTTATTATTTTAATGTCTACAGAATGTTAGTAGTATCGTATAAAAAATTGTTACGAAATTTTGACATTTGGCTGCTTAATTTAGTAAAAAGGACTAAATTGTAAAAGGTAAAAAAGTAGAGTTCTATAAGTTAAAGGAGTCTAATTGTTATGAAATTTAAATGTGAATGGGTTTAAATGTTAATTAGACAATTTATGTGGATAGTGGACATCCATGGTTTTATTGAAATTATTAAAATTTTTAAAGGGTAAAAAGGTAAATGAGTAAATAAAGATTAAATTAATTAAAACAAAGTGTTCATCTTCTTCATATGATGAAACAAAACTAATTTTGGCCATTGGAGAAGAGGGAGCTTTCAGTTGAGCTAGATTTGTGTGCATGATGAGTTTTCAAGCCCCGTTTTTAATGATATTTATGTTTTTGGGATCGTTATCGCTTAATATAGCTAGCCTGGGGACTAATTTGAAAAAATATTAAATATTTAGGGTTTGGACATGAATATTTTTTTATTATTCTTGAAGTTTAATGAAAGATTATGAGTCCTTGTAGATAAATAAACAAGTTTTGTAAAATGATTTTTTATGAAAATGACATTTAGGGACTTAATTGTAAAAAGGTTAAAATGCTAGGGGAGATTGTAATTATGCATAAATGTGAATTATGGATTGGATTGAATGTTTGAGATAGATTGAAACACTTAATTGAATATAATTTTTTTATTTAGATCAAGAAAAATCTCAATCAAATCTAAACCGAAGAAAGGCAAAAATCACAGATTAGCTCGATCGTACTTTTACACTCTAGCTATCGATGTAAGTTCATAGTATTTCTATAAGAAATTGAATTTCTACTTCTTTTGTTTACAATATAGTTATGTAATTATTTGCTTACACTTAATTATTCCCTAAATTGAACATTCGTGCCCCTGTTTGTACTTCGGTACCCCTGAATTGCACATACATGCCCCTTTTTACACTCTGGTAACTTCAAATCTAGTAAAATAAGAGTTGCATTAAATTCTTGTTAAGTTAAAAGATTGACTATGTTCTTATTAAGCTCTATAAGCTTATACATTTTTGTGTATTGTTTTGTAGATTGTTATTGATAACTTTTGGACAGATCGAATCTTCGGGTCACACTATCCACCAATGTTGGTGATTTTTGTGCTCCTTAGGGTTGTGGCATGTATATGTGGCTATATAGGCTGTTATGGTACATTTTGACAAAATACTAAACTAAGTTGTTAGGCACTTTACTAAGGTTGTAAATAGGTAACTTTTTGGTACAATTAGAATGGTATTAAAGTATACACTTGTGGTTTGTCTTGGCTTGTTGGTGAATTAAGTTGCTATGCTAGAAATGGTCTTAATTGTTCTATGTTTTAAGATGATATGAAACTAGATCTGTATGTTGGAAGTAAGGTTAATTATGCATATGTTTTGGTAAGTTTGTTTGATTGTGATTGAGGTACCTTATAAGGCATATTGGTTTAATGGATTTTGGATATTTTGAATTGGTCAAATTAAGCATGTTTTGGTAGGTTTTTGGTGCATTGATCATGTGTATACAGTTTGTAGGTACTTGTTGGAATGGGTAAAAGGAATGGCTTGATTTTGGTCAATTTCTTGTCCACACAGCCAAAGATACGAGCATGTGTCTCAGCCGTGTGTCACCCCTGTAGGTTTTAAAGGTTGCAAGTTAGTCAGTTACACGGCCTGGCACACGGGTGTGTGGCTTTGCTGTGTGACCCAAGTTAGAGAGTTACACGCGTATGAACACGAGCTAAGATACGACCGTGTGTCCCTATTTCGATTGTTACATGGCCTGAGACACGGGTGTGTGAGTCACACGGCATGAGACACGAGCGTGTGAGTCACACGACCATGTGACCCCTACAATTTGAATTTATCTAACTTTTTCCTTAGTATTTCAAATCTTACCGATTTAGTCTCAAATCGTTTCTAAAGTAATTCTAAAGCCTCAAGGGCTCAAATAAGAAACGATATGCATGAATATTATTAGGTTATGCTATGTTTATTGAAATGTATGGAAATGAATGATTTTAAGTTACGTTTATTTGGTAATTCTTTGTAACCCAAATTTGGCAATGGATACGAGTTAGAGGTGTTACATTTAGTGGTATCAAACCTACAGTTTAGTCGATTCTAGGACTAATATAGCGAAGTAGTTGTAACAGCCCAATTTAGACCGTAATCGAAATGGTGGTTTCGGGACCATGAATCCGAGTCAAAAAAATATTTTAAAATTATTTTCTGTGTTTATTTTGCGTGAATTTATATCTGTGAAATTTTCGTGATTTAATTTTGTCGTTTAGGTATCCGATTAAATAAAAGGACTTAATCGCGTCAATCAAAAATTTGGTAGTTTAATGTACAAAGGGCCCAAATGCTAATGGCTTTTTAAATGGAAGCCTTTAGGTGGTAAATAGACCATTGGAACTTGTAATGGCCCTTATAATATGTGTTTTAGTTATTTAATTTAAAAGGGTAAAATTGTAGTTAAAAATAAGTTAACATATTCATATTATTATCCTATGTTCTTGCACCAAAATAAGAAACAAAAGAAAAGAAATAAGAGAAGTTAGGTTCGGCCATCTTCCAAGCTAAAATCAAGGTTCGTTCTTTGTCGATTTTTGATAATTTCTACGTTTTTGAGATCGTTTCTTCGAGTACTACAAAACCCATGCTTGAATTTTTATTTTGATGAATATTTTGAGTTGTTCCATTGTTGATAGCTTGTGATTTTTGTTGTTTTATGATGAAAAATGAAAGATATGTTTTAGATTAACATATTTTGTATGAGAGTTTTTGATGATTTTGAGTAATTAGGACTTATTGCAAAAATAATAATTTGAAGGACTAAAATGTGAAAGTTATGAAATATATGGACTTGTATGGTGATGGGTAAGATTCGGCCAAACATGAGGATTTGAAAATTGTGTATTTTGTGTTTTGTGAAATATGGACTAAATTGTGAAAATTGTAAATGTCAGGGGTAAAATGGTAATTTCCCCATTTAGGCGTTTTTGGACTAAATTGAATGAAAATATGTTTGAATAAGCTTAATTTGAATATGTTTAGATCAAGAACCAAATCAATTGGATTTGGAACGGGGAAAAATGAAAGTTGTCGACTAATTGCCCGATTCCGTTTTGTATCGTCCGAGGTAAGTTCATAAGCAATTAGACGTATTTAGTTGTAATTAAATATTAAATATATATGCTGTTATGAAATGTTAGAATTTATATTTGTTATAGCCGAATATGAAAAGGCTTGGTTACTACATTTCTGAATTCGTTTTGATCAAGTTGCAACGTCTGAAAGACCCGTATAAACCTTAGGAATAGTTAGGATACATATGTCATGACATAGGATTCTGATATATGTGTGCGAGTAAGACCATGGCATCGGTTTGTGATTCCGATATGTGTTTAAAAGTAAGACCCTATCTGGGATAGTGGCATTGATATGTGGCTACATGTAAGACCACGTCTGGGACGTTGGCATTGTATGATTTATGTGATTATCCAAGTGTCCTATCCAATTCCGAATGGTTCATCGGGCAAAGGTAAATCATGTACGGATTGTAAAATACGAGTTAAATGGTCAGGTATGATTTAGCTTGTTAGCTATTGATAATAAGGTATTTATGTGATTTGAAGGTTAATAAGTTATATGTGATGGAAGGTTAGATATACATGAATTAAACAAGTGTATTCGGTTTGAACAAATGATATGTATATTATAAATTGATGTTTGAATATGCATATATAAGTGATCATGTATGTTCGGACATATAAATGGTATAAGTATATGATATTGAATTATGTTTTTATTGAACTTGTATAATTGTGTAAGTGTATGTTTAATTATATTAAGATATTAGCATTCGAAAATTCAACTAAGATTTGATGATTTTAATTTTGAGAACATTCGGCCAAGTTAATAGAGATATGTGTTAGGTATATCTTTACTAAAGTTGTAAGTTAAGAATAAACTTATTAATGACATTGTAATTTGGTTGTTTAACCTAAGTTGATTATATTATTGATTTGCTTGTTTGCTTATAACTTACTAAGCTTCAAAAGAATACCCTCTATTTTATATGTATTTCTATTTTATAGATTTTGAAGTCATGTTACAAGCTCGGGGACAGTCAGCCAAGCTCATCACACTATCTACCGTTTTGGTACCTTATTAGCTAAACTTAAATTATGGCATGTATAGGTTAATTATGTTTTGAAAGGTTGGATTTATTTTCGTTGCGTATAAAGCCATGCAAAAATGGCTTATTATGTTTAAAGTTTGTTCTGTTGCTTATGGTTTGTGTAAGTTTTAATTAAAATGTTGTGTACCTTGAATGCATGGTATTGTGGTAGGTATCACATACTTGAACTGATGATGAATTTAAATATTTATGAGCAGGTTGAGATACAGTATAAATATAATGACCGTATATCTATATGTAGATAAATTCGATGGTTTTTTATTATGATTTAGGTATAATTTAAGTCATGTAAAAATGGTTTTATTTTTAAGCTTGAATTTAGTTGTTTGGACATGGTTTAATCTATTTTGGTTAAAAATGCTATGTATTTTAAATTATAAGCTATATGTGTGGGACAATACATGTTTCGAATCGGTTTGTTGGTGTTGAAAATTGAAATGTGTAGTAGGTTTTGTAACAAGCACTACTTGGAGATTTTGTTCCCTGGCTATGTATGTGTGTGGTGTGCATGGATAGATAAATCGATTTGAACATTGCTTTAGTTGGTGTACGTGAACTTGCTGTTTAAATATGTGAATATTCGAATGGTACATATTACTATAATTTGGCTATGATATGAAAAAAGTTATAGTAGTTAATTCGGTTGACAAGTAGGTCTAATGAGATGTGGAATTTAGTTAATGTATATGCTGATTTATGATTTTAGCCCTTACATTTATGTGACTAAGTATATGATGTCTCTCCTTTAATATAAATGTGTAATTAAATTTAAAAAAAAAGAAAAAGAAACTATTTGATAGATTGAATTGATAGCCGAAACCATATCTAACTAATTTGGTTGCTTCTATGCAATTTGGACATGATAATTATCATAAGAATTGAGGGTATATAAAATCGTTATTAATGTTCTGAATGACAAATATTTGCATGTAAATGACTTGGATTTATTTATTTTGATATGTGAGCTTAACTTGATATGTTTAAGCAATGAGGGTTTGGCAGTAATCCAAATATGATATAGCTCTTTATGCATAACGTGATTATGATTAATGAAATGTATACACATTCATATATAATCATTCGATAAGTTTGTTTATGACATTTATGTTAAAGATTTAATTACCATGTAAATTGTTTTTAATTAGTTGAAGTTGTACATGTCTAATATTTAATTAGTTATATGTTTTATTTATATTTATATGGTTAATATTTGAGTTATTATGAATATATTCAAAATTGTACTTTTGTTTAGTAACACCCTACAACCCATTCTGGCGATGGATACGGGTTAGGGGTGTTACATTTTATTGGTATCAGAGCTACAGTTTAGTTGGTTCTTGGACTAACACAGTATGTGCGAGTTTAGCTATACATGCCATAATTTTATACTGTGATAGTGTGATGACTTCTGACATTTCAATGTGTTTTTATATAGTAAATGGATCCCGACAGTGCTGTAGCTGATGATGTCGAGAGTGTAGCACCTGCTCCCGTGCAGGGGACAGCACAGGCTGATTCTCGACCGACTTCGAGTAACCAAGAAAGTGAGGCTAAACAAGCCTTCTATTAAATGATAAATGATTGGTTCACTCAATATATTCGGACTTACCCGGCTGTACAACAACCTCCACCCCTAATTAATCCATCTTTCATGCCTGCTGTACCTCAAGTAAGTGATCCGTTGCAATTGAATAGACCACCTGTTGATAAAATCAGAAAACATGGAGCTAAAGAGTTTAAAGCCACTGATGATGATGACTTTGAGCGGGCTAAGTTCTGGCTTGATAATACCATCCATGTGTTTGATGAGCTATCCTATACTTCTGATGATTGTTTGAAATGTGCTATATCTTTGCTTCGAGACACAGCATATCACTAGTGGAATACCCTGCTATCAGTAGTTCCGAGAGAGTAGTTGACCTAGGAATTCTTTCAGACTGAGTTCCGTAAGAAATAAATCAGTTAGAGATTTATCGATCAGAAGCGTAAAGAATTTCTGGAGTTGAAACAGGGTCGGATGGTAGTGACAGAGTATGAGCGAAAATTTGTGAGACTCAGTCGGTATTCCCGAGAGTATGTTTCTACCGAAGCCATAATGTGTAAAAGATTTGAAGATGGGCTGAATGAAGACATTAAACTGTTAGTTGGCATACTTGAGATAAAAGAGTTTGTGGTACTGGTTGAGCGAGCCTGCAAAGCTGAAGAGCTCGGGAAAGAGAAAAGGAAAGCTGACTTTGATGCTAGAGATGTACGCAAAAGAACATCCGGTAAGTCATTCCAATCGGCATCAAAGAAGTTCCGAGATGATTTCAGCCATTCTAAAGTCATTTCAGGTTACTCCAGACGGGATCAGAATAGACCACCAGTAGTGAGTGTGGGTAATGTCAGATCAAGCCAACCCGAGTGTAAACACTATGGTAAACGACATCTCGGCAGTTGCAGATTACATGATCAGGCTTGTTTTAAATGTAGATCGACACATCATTATTTTCGAGATTGCCCAATGTTAGCTGAAGAAAATCCAGTGAAAAATACAAGATCGGGTAATACTGTAGCTCGAGGTAGACCACCCAGAAATGCTGGTAATACGAGTGGCAGTCAGAGAGGGACTAAAGATACGGCAGTCAAATCTGAGGCTCGTGCACCTGCCAGAGCCTATGCCATTTGCGCGCGAGAGGGGGCTTCATCCCCAGATGTTATCACTGGTATATTCACTCTTTATGATACTAATGTAATTGAATTGATCGATCCTAGTTCTACTCATTCTTATGTGTGTGAGACATTAGTATTTAGCAAGACTCTATCTGTTGAGTCTACTGAGTTTGTGATTAGAGTGTCAAACCCCTTGGGTCGGTGTGTTATGGTCGACAAAATGTGTAAGAATTGTCCCTTGATGGTTCGAGATCTGTGCTTTCCAGTTGATTTGATGTTGCTGCCATTTGATGAGTTCGACATAATTCTGGGTATGGCCTGGTTGACAGTACATGATGTTGTTGTGAACTGCAAAAGAAAGACCATTAATCTACAAAGCCAGAATGATGAAATTATTCGGATTGAATCTAGTGATTTGTATGGCTTACCAGCAGTGATTTCTTCGATGCTAGCTCAGAAGTATGTGAGAAAAGGGTGTGAAGCTTATTTTTCCTATGTGTTCGACAGTAAAGAGGCTGAAAGAAACATTAAATTAGTACCAGCTGTATGTGAGTATCTGGATGTGTTTCTAGAAGAATTATCGGGTTTTCCACCTATTTGGGAAGTAGAGTTTGGTATTGAGTTAATACTTGGGATGACTCTGATATCTATAGCTCCGTATAGAATGGCACCTACAGAATTAAAAGAATTGAAAGCTCAGTTGCAAGAATTGACAGATAGAGGTTTTGCATGACCGAGTATCTTTCTGTGAGGTGCAGCTGTGTTGTTTGTGAAAAAGAAGGATGGAACTCTGAGAATGTGCATTGATTATAGACAGCTCAATAAGGTGACTATAAAGAATAAGTATCCGTTGCCACGGATTGACGATCTATTTGATCAGCTGAAAGGAGCTAAGGTATGAAGATAGATTTGAGATCAGGCTACTATCAGTTGCGAGTAAAAGACTCTGATGTGCCAAAGGCTGCTTTCAGAACGAGGTACGGGCACTATGAGTTTTTTGTTATGCCTTTCGGACTCACTAATGCACCTGCTGTTTTTATGGATTTGATGAATTGGATCTTCAGACCGTATCTGGACCGGTTTGTGGTTGTGTTTATAGATGACATTTTGATCTACTCTCATGATAAAGCTAAACATGCCGAACATTTGAGACTTGTGTTGCAGACCTTGCGAGATAAGTAGTTGTATGCGAAATTTAGCAAATGTGAGTTCTGGTTAAGTGAAGTCAATTTTCTAGGTCATGTGGTATTAGCATCAGGTATTTGGGTTGATCCGAGCAAAATTTCATCCATACTTGATTTGAAGCCTCCGAAGAATGTTTCTGAAGTCTGAAACTTTGTGGGACTTGCTGGTTATTATAGAAGGTTCGTGAAAGGTTTATCTATGATTGCAGCTCCGATGACAAAGCTATTGCTGAAAGATGTTAAGTTTGACTGGTTGGAGAAGTGCCAGAAAAGCTTTGATCAGTTGAAAGCCCTTTTAACTGAAGCTCTAGTGCTAGTTCAACCAGAATCGGGTAAAGAATTTGTTATTTATAGTGATGCGTCATTAAATGGTTTGGGCTGTGTTTTGTTACAAGAAGGCAGAGTGATAGCTTATGCCTCGAGACAGTTGAAGCCACATGAAAGAAACTATCTGACACACGACTTAGGATTGGTAGCCATTATTTTCGCCTTGAAAATTTGGTGTCACTATCTGTTCAGTGAGAAATGTCACATTTAGTCTGGCCATAAAAGCCTGAAATACTTGATGACTCAGAGAGATCTAAATTTGAGACAACACCGATGGTTAGAATTGTTAAAAGATTATGAGCTTGTGATTGACTATCACCCGGGGAAGGCTAATGTTGTTGCTGATGCTTTAAGCCGAAATCACTGTTTGCTTTGCGTGTAATGAATGTGCATATGGCTATGTCTGATGATGGTTTGATATTAGCTGAATTGAAAGCAAAACCATTATTTATTCAACAAATTTGTGATGCCCAGAAGGTTGATAATGAGTTGATTGCAAAACCAGCTCAGTTTGAGACGGATGCTAAATCAGAATTCAGAGTTGATGCTGATGACTGTTTGAGATTCAGAGACTGAATATGTGTTTCGAAGAATATAGAGTTGATTCAGACGATTTTAAATGAAGCTCACAGCAGTCGATTATCCGTTCATCCAGGTAGTACAAAGATGTATAATGATCTGAAACAACTTTACTAGTGGCATAGAATGAAACGAGACATTTCTTACTTTGTTGCTAGAGGTTTAGTCTATCAACAAGTAAAAGCTGAACATCAGGTGCCTTCAGGATTACTTCAGCCTATCATGATACCTGAGTGGAAATGGGACAGAGTTACTAAGGATTTTGTATCTAGTTTACCGTTGACACCGAGCAAGAAGGATTTAATTTGGGTTGTTGTAGATAGATTGACTAAATCGGCTCATTTTGTTCCAATACATACGGACTACTCGCTAGATAAGCTAGCTGAATTGTATATTTCCCAGATTGTGAGATTACATGGAGTGCCTATATCTATTATTTCGGATAGAGATCCGAGGTTTACATCACGGATTTGAAAGAAACTGCAAGATGCATTAGGTACAAAATTACATTTAAGTATTACTTTCCATCTACAAACAGATGGCCGGTCTGAGCGAATCATTCAGGTACTTGAGGATATGTTGAGATGTTGCATTCTCGAGTTTGAAGGTACGTGGGAACGATACCTACCTCTGATTGAATTTGCTTATAGTAATAGCTACCAATCGAGTATCAAAATGGTACCTTATGAAGCTTTGTATGGTCATGAATATCATACACCGTTATATTGGACTGAGCTCAGTGAAAATAAGATACAGGGGGTCGACTTGAACAGAGAAACTGAACAGAAAGTGAAAGTGATTCGTGAAAGTCTAAAAGTGGCATCAGATAGTCAGAAATCTTATATGGACTTGAAACGCAAGGATATAGAGTTTCAGATCAGAGATAAAGTTTTCTTGAAAGTCTTACTGTGGAAGAAAATACTCAAATCCGATCGTAAAGGCAAATTGAGTCCGAGGTTTATTGGGCCATATGAAGTTATAGAGCGTATTGAACCGGTTGCTTACAGATTGTTGTTGCCCCTGAGTTAGAAAAGATTCATAATGTATTCCATGTCTCGATGCTTCGTAGATATCAGTCTGACCCTTTGCATGTGATTAGTCCGTCTGAGATTGAAATTAAGCCCGATATGACCTACGAAGAAGAACCAATTTGGATTTTGACTCGTGAGATTAAAGAGTTACGGAATAAGAAGATTTTGTTAGTTAAAGTACTATGGCATAAACACGGTGTCAAGGAAGCAACGTGGGAACCAGAGGATGCAATGAGAGAACGCTATCCGAACCTATTCACTAGTAAGATTGTCGGGGATGAAAATCCCTAGGGGGAGAGTTGTAATAGCTTGATTTAGACCCTAATCTTTGGGACCACAAATCTGAGTAAAAAAATATTTTAAAATTATTTTCTGTGTTTATTTTGTGCGAATTTATATCTGTAAAGTTTTCGTGATTTAATTTTGTCGTTTAGGTGTTCGATTAAATAAAAGGACTTAATCGCGTAAATTGAAAATTTGTTAGTTTAATGTACAAAGGGCCGAAATGCTAATGGCCTTTTAAATGGAAGCCTTTAGGTGGTAAATAGACCATTGGAACTTGTAATGGCTGGTTGTGCCCTTACAATATGTGTTTTAGTTATTTAATTTAAAAGGGTAAAATTGCAAAATAGTTAACAAACATAAATTAGTTAAAATTAAGTTAACACATTCATATTATTATTCTATGTTCTTGCACCGAAATAAGAAACAAAAGGAAAGAAATAAGAGAAGTTAGGTTCGGCCATCTTCCAAGCTAAAATCAAGGTTCGTTCTTTGTCAGTTTTTGATAATTTCTAAGTTTTTGGGATTGTTGCTTCAAGTACTATAAAATCCATGCTTGAATTTTTGATTTTGATGAATATTTTGAGTTGTGCCATTGTTCATAGCTTGTGATTTTTTTTGTTTGATGATGAAAATGAAAGATATATTTTAGATTAACATATTCTGTATTCGAGTTTTTAATGATTGAGTAATTAGGACTTATTGCAAAAATAATAATTTGAGGGACTAAAATGTGAAAGTTATGAAATATATGGACTTGTATGGTGATGGGCAAGATTCGGCTAAACATGAGTATTTGAAAATTTTGTGTTTTTGTGCAAGAGGGACTAAATTGTGAAAATTGTAAATGTCAGTGGTAAAATGTTAATTTGCCCATTTAGGTGTTTTTCGACTAAATTGAATGAAAATATGTTTGAATGAACTTAATTTGAAAATGTTTAGATCAAGAACCAAAGAAATCAAATTTGGATCGGGGAAAAACGAAAGTTGTCGACTAGCTGCCCGATTCCGTTTTGTATCGTCCGAGGTAAGTTCATAAGCAATTAGACGTGTTTAGTTGTAATTAAATATAAAATATATATGCTGTTAAGAAATGTTAGAATTTATATTTGTTATAGCCGAATATGAAAAGGCTTGGTTACTACATTTCTGAATTCATTTCGATCGAGTTGTGACGTCTGAAAGACCCGTATAAACCTTAGGAATAGTTAGGATACATATGTCATGACATAGGATTCTGATATATGTGCGCGAGTAAGACCATGGCATCGATTTGTGATTCCGATATGTGTTTAAGAGTAAGACCCTGTCTGGGACAGTAGCATCGATATGTGGCTACATGTAAGACCACGTCTGGGACGTTGGCATTGTACAATTTATGTGATTATCCAAGTGTCCTATCCAATTCCGAATGGTTCATCGGGCAAAGGTAAATCGTGTACGGATTGTAAAATACGAGCTAAATGGCCAAGTATGATTTAGCTTGTTAGCTATCGATAATAAGGTATGTATGTGATTTGAAGGTTAATAAGTTATATGTGATGGAAGGTTAGATATACATGAATTAAACAAGTGTATTCGGTTTGAACAAATGATATGTATATTATGAATTGATGTTTGAATATGCATATATAAGTGATCATGTATGTTCGGCCATATAAGTGGTATAAGTATATGATATTGAATTATGTTTTTATTGAACTTGTATAATTGTGTATCTGTATGTTTGATTATATTAAGATATTAGCATTCGAAAATTCAACTAAGATTTGATGATTTTAATTTTGAGAACATTCGGCCAAGTTAATAGAGATATGTGTTAGGTATATCTTTACAGAAGTTGTAAGTTAAGAATAAACTTATTAATGACGTTGTAATTTGGTTGCTTAACCTAAGTTGATTATATTATTTATTTTCTTGTTTGCTTATAACTTACAAAGCTTCAAAATAATACCCTCTATTTTATATGTATTTCTATTTTATAGATTTTGAAGTCATGTTACAAGCTCGGGGACTGTCAGCCAAGCTCATCACACAATCTACCATTTTGGTACCTTTTTAGCTAAACTTAAATTATGGCATGTATAGGTTGATTATGTTTTGAAAGGTTGGATTTATTTTGGTTGTGTATAAAGCCATGCGAAAATGGCTTAATCTTTATGTTTAAAGTTGGTTATGTTGCTTATGGTTTGTGTAAGTTTTAGTTAAAATGTTGTGTGACTTGAATGCATGGTGTTGTGGTAGGTATCACATACTTGAACTGATGATGAATTTAAATATTTATGAGCAAGTTGAGATATCGTATAAATATAATGACCGTATATCTCTATGTAGATAAATTCGATGGTTTTTTTATTATGATTTAGGTATAATTTAAGTCATGTAAAAATGGTTTTATTTTTAAGCTTGAATTTAGTTGTTTGGACATGGTTTAATCTATTTTGGTTAAAAATGCTATGTGTTTTAAATTATAAGCTATATGTGTGGGAAATACATGTTTCGAATCAGTTTGTTGGTGTTGAAAATTAAAATGTGTAGTAGGTTTTGTAACAAGCACTACTTGGAGATTTTGTTCTCTAGCTATGTATGTGTGTGGTGTGCATGGATTGATAAATCAGCTTGAACATTGCTTTAGTTGGTGTACGTGAACTTTTTGTTTAAATATGTGAATATTCGAATGGTACATATTACTATAATTCGACTATGATATGAAAAAAGTGATTGTAGTTAATTCGGTTGACAAGTAGGTCTAATGAGATGTGGAATTTAGTTAATGTATATGCTGATTTATGATTTTAGCCCTTACATTTATGTGACTAAGTATATGATGTCTCTCCTTTAATATAAATGTAATTAATTTTTTTAAAGAAAAGAAACTATTTGATAGATTAAATTGATAGCCGAAACCATATCTAATTAATTTGGTTACTTCTATGCAATTTGGGACATGATAATTATCATGAGAATTGAGGGTATATGAAATCATTATTAATGTTTTGAATGACAAATATTTGCATGTAATTGACTTGGATTTATTTATTTTGATATGTGAGCTTAACTTGATATGTTTAAGCAATGAAGGTTCGACAGTAATCCATATATGATATAGCTCTTTATGCATAACGTGATTATGATTAATGAAATGTATGCACATTCATATATAATCGTTCGATGAGTTTGTTTATGACATTTATGTTAAAGATCAAATTACCATGTAAATTATTTTCAATTAGTTGAAGTTGTACATGTCGAATATTTAATTAGTATATGTTTTATTTATATTTATATGGTTAATATTTGAGTTATTATGAATATATTCAGAATTGTACTTTTGTTTAGTAATGCCTTACAACCCATTCTGGAGATGGATATGGGTTAGGTTGTTACAATAGTGCCACATATACCCTGTGATAGTGTGATGCTTTTGATCTGTTCTAACATTTTGTTTCTTATAAATTTAAAATGTCAGTTGAAAAAAATCGAGCTATAGTTAATAAAGCTGTACGTAATGTTCAAGCTTAAAATCTTGAGGCAAGTAATAGTGCGCCAATTCCAAAATACATGGGTGATGAGATGAAAAATGTATTTCTTGGAATGATGAACCAATGGTTCAATGAGTTCAAACAAGAAAATCTCGCAACTCCATCACCTCCACCCCCTATTGTGCCTCCTCCGGAACCCCTGAATATTCCAAACCCTATAACTGTGGTGGTTAACCTAGTATCTATACATAAAATTCAGAAATGTAGAGCGAAAAAGTTCAGAGGCAGGGCAGATGATGATCCTTTAAATTCGAGTATTGGTTATTGAGCACAAAGAGAGTTTTTGCGGAGTTATTGTGTACTCTTGAAGATTGCTTGAGGTGTGTGGTTTCCTTATTGAAAGATAAGGCGTATCTATGGTAGGATACTTTGAGCATGATGATTTTGGATGATAAAGTTAATTGAGACTTCTTTTAAAATGAATTTAAGAAAAAGTATGTTAGTCGGATGTTCATCAACCAGAAAAAGAAAGAGTTTATCTAGTTAAAACAAGAAAACTGGGTTGTAGCTGAGTATGAATGTGAGTTTGTACAGTTAAGCAAGTATGCTCATAATATCATATCAAATAAGGAAGAAATGTGTATTAGATTTGAAGATGGGTTGAATGTTGAGATCCATATTGCTGTAGCAGCATTAAAGTTATAGGAATTAGTAGAACTTTTAGAGTGGTCTTAGAAGGTTAAAGAGATTTGTAAAAAGCAAACGACAGTCAGATTCAAAGTTTAGAGACTATAACAAAAGGGGGTCATTCAAGCCGGCTCAAATATCGCCATTGAAGAAATTTAGAAATGACACCAGTCCATCAGTTGTACCTTCAGAGTTTGTTAATAAAGAGAAACCAAGACAAAGCAATTTTCAGTCAGTCAACTCTCCAGTGGTGAGTGCTGGAAGTGTAAAAAATGTGGAGAGAACCGTTTTGGTGTGCGATAATGCACTAAAGACATTTTGGAGAGTGTCAATCAAAATTGAGAGCTTGTTTCCATTATGGGTCTATTAACCGCTTTCTTCATAATTGTCTGAAAAAGCAAAATGATTTTGAGAATCAATCAAATAAGCCTGAAGCAACTTCTCATAGGTAGACGACCTGGAAATGGTAGAAGTACTACTCCCGGTCGAGGAAAGAATAGCGAGATAAATGAATGGTCTGTAGCGAGAACACCGACTAGAGCCAATGCAATCTGATACGACCTTAGTTTGGGATGTCTCTACCAAATCCATTGAGTTTCCACAAGGGCCTATTACAAGGTAACGAGCTAAGAAATTTAAAGACACATTAGCAAGCTACGTGGAACGAGTTTGGGAAGAACAAGAAGTCGAACCCATTAATCATGCATGAATGAACCTCATAGGCGTTACTTCCAATTTATTGCAAGTAGAATTTAAATTTTAATAAACTCATCTTAAGTTTAATAAATAAGTTGTTGGTTTTAATTCAACTCATCTTAGTTTATTTATTTGAGTTTTTATTGAACTTCATTTAATAAGATGCTTATTTAATTAAGCTAGTTACTAGGATAATTTATTAAAGCATGATTTCAAGTTTATTTAATTGTGCTTTTTTTAATTAAACTAGTTGCTGCATTAATTGATGCCTTTGTTTCTAGTTCATTTATTGAAGTCAAGTATTTAATGTGATTGAGTTTAATTAGTGATTAATTGTGTTTAATAAAGTTCATTTTAATGTGTTTATTGCAGGTGTCCCTTCATCTCACAACCGTTACATTTCAAGGTTGTTACAACTTAATGGAAGTGACTTTTCAAGTGTTTTTTTCGATTACTAAGGAAAAAGCTGTTACAAGGGAGGGTCATACATCAATTAAGGAGTTTTAAGGAGCATTTTAACACCCTTTTAAATTCGGCAGTAACCTCTTCACTTATCAGCTGATTTTGTTCTTTTAAATATTAAAACAAGCATTCAAAACACCACTAAGTAGCTGGTGTCTTTTTGTCTTGCCAAGGAACATCTCAAGAGACATTTTTCAAGCAATCAAGGATATTTATTCAGCTGAATTAATGTGAATTCAAGGATGGATTAATTGTTACAAGAATGGCAAGAGACTTGAGTTTAATTTTAGTTTTAATTAGCACATTAAGACGTGACTATTCAGCTAGTTTTTCTATACCTATAAATATGTGTAACCAGCCATTTTTGAAGGACGTTTGGACATTTTAGTCAAACTCTACTCATTTGGTGACAAATACTTTTCTCTGATTTTGTTTAAAGACTTGTTGGCTTAACTACAAAGCTAGTGGTGTCAACCCGTTCTTTGCCTTTCCCGAACTTATCACTTTCGCAAGTGTAGCGTTCGAACCCTATATCGAGGTTCCTATCTGTCTTGATAGTGGGTCGAGGTTTCTAACCGAATTTACAAACCTTTTCAAAAGCATATAAGTATTGGGTCGACACTAATTAGTCTTGGTTCTTGCTTGCTTCTTGAACTATTTCTTTCCATTCTCTTATCATATCCAAAACATAATCAACTTTTATCACTTATTTGATAACCAAATATTTTCCTTTTCCAATTAGCCATTTTATTTTTGATCTTTTAATCCCATTTGAGCCTATTTCATTGATTTAGTTAGATATCCGTCTAATTGAACAATATTTTTTTGTAGACGATCGGGCAACGTAAATACGACTCAACTCATCATTCGAGGTGGATTGTATCATAATCTGAGCTCGAGAGGAAGCTACAACTCTAGATGTTAGTACTAGTACTTTTTCTCTCTTTTATACTAATGTATATGCATTGATTGATCCCAAATCAACTCATTTATATATATGCACTACATTAGTAGACAAAAAGAAAATACCTGTTGAATTCACTAAATATACTATCAAAGTTACAAATCCCCTGGGTCAGTATGTTTTAGTTAATCAATTATGTAGATCATGTCCACTAAAAATTAGGGGTTATGATTTCCGTACTAGTTTGATGTTGTTACCCTTTGATGAGTTTTATGTTTATGGGTATGGACTGGTTGACTCTACATGATACTATTGTGAATTGTAAAGGAATACATATTGTGCTAAAATGTCAGGATAGTAAATAGGTTCGAATTAAGTTAGATAGATTGGATGATACATCTAATATAATCTCAGCTATGATGGGACAAAAATATGTTAAAAAGGGTTGTGAAGCATATCTCGCTTACATAGTAGATTCCAGGGTTTCAGAATTGAAATTAGTATTAGTTTTGGTTGTATGTGAGTTGTCGGATGTGTTTCTAGAGAAGTTACATGGGTTGTTGCCGATCTGAGAGGTTGAATTTACTATTGAGTTAGTGCCAGGAACATCTTTGATATTGATAATTCCTTACAGAATGGAACCTACAGAATTGAAGGAACTGAAAACACAGTTCCAAGAGTTGAAAAACAGAGGTTTTGCTCAACCCAGTTTTTCTCCTTGGGATGCTCTAGTGTTATTTGTTAAGAAAAAGGATGGGTCCATGCAATTATGTATTGACTATCGATAGCTCAACAAAGTCACGATCAAGAACAAGTATCCATTGTCACGTATTGATGATATGTTTGATTAGTTGAAAGGTGAAACAGTATTTTCAAAGATTGATCTTCAGTCTGGTTATTATCAGTTGCGAGTTAAAGACTCAGATGTGCTGAAAACCATGTTCAGGACCAAGTACGAACATTATGAGTTTCTTGTGATGTCATTTGGTTTGACTAATGTACCTACAATATTTATGGATTTAATAAACAAAATTTTTAGACTGTATTTAGGTAAATTCATTATTGATGATATTCTGATTTATTCACGAGATGAGACAGAGCATGTTGAGCATTTGAGAATTGTTCTGCAAACTTTGCGTGAAAAGAAATTATTAGCTAAGTTTAGCAAATGTGAATTTTGGCTTCAGGAAGTCAAATTTCTAGGACATGTTGTATCGGTCGATGACATTAGAGTCGATCAGAGAAAAATTTCAGCTGTTGTACTCCGAAAAATGTATCTGAGGTTAGAAGTTTTCTGGGTTTAGCTGGATATTACAGAAGACTCATCAAGGGATTCTTGATGATTGCTACACCGTCGACGAGACTATCGAAAAAAAATGTTAAGTTTGAGTGGTCTGAGAAATGTCAGCAAAGCTTCAATTAGTTGAAAATGTTATTAATCGAGGCACTGGTGTTAGTTTAGCTAGAGTTGGGTGAAGAATTTGCGATTTATAGTGATGTATCGTTAAATAGTTTAGGCTGTGTTTTGATGCAAGAGAGCAAGGTATGCCTTTAGACAATTGAAACAACATGAAAAGAATTATCCAAAGCATGACTTAGAGCTTGTAGCAATTATTTTTGCTTTGAAGATATGGCGACACCATTTGCACGGAGAAAAATTTCATATCTTCACAGATCATAAAAGTCTAAAATTCTTAATGTCACAGAAAGATTTGAATCTAAGACAGCGCAGATGACTTGAGTTATTGAAAGATTGCGACTTGATATTAATTAACATCCAGGAAAGGCTAACATTATTGTTAATGCTTTGAGTTGAAAATCTCTATTTTCTTTGTAACACCCCGTACCCGAGATCTTTGCCGGAGTCGAACACAAGGTGTTAACGGGCTTAATTCATTACTTAAACATCTCATATAATCCATTTTAAAATTTTCTAGACAAGCTGGCTAATTGCATCACAGTCGCTTTAAAAATCATATCTCGAGTTCCGTAACTTGAAATCCAATTCCATAAATTTTTCCTGAAACTAGACTCATATATTTATCTAGTAAAAATTTTTGTATAATTTTTGGTCGGGCCAATTAGTACAGTTTATTAGTTAAAGTCTCCCCTGTATAAGGGTTCGACTACTCTGACCTCTATGCATTACGAATTAGATATCTCCATGTACAGGGCTTCAATGCCTATGCCGTTTGTCTCTAATAAAACTATACTCAATAATGAGTCTGTAAATATAAGGCATGACTTCTAATTATTTTTTTAAAATTTATGGTGAATTTTCAAAGTCAGAACAGGGGATCCAGAAATCACTCTGGCCCCGTTTCACAAAAAATTAAACTTCTCATAAAATATAGCTCATATACCTGTTTTGCTTCTTCCATATAAAAATAGACTCATCAATCTTCGATTCCATAATTTCTTCATTATTTAATTCCATTTCTACTATTGTTAGTGATTTTTCAAATCCACATCACTACTGCTGTCTGAATCTATTTTATGGTAAAAATTTACCTATTTCATGATTTCCATGGATTAGTTAGTAATTTGACATACATAACACCAAATATGCTCATGATTAGCCATTCCAATGGCTAGTCATTGCCAAGAATTTCCATACTACTCAATAACCATATCATAAGTGTAACACCAAAAATGATCAGCCATGACATACGGCATAATAATCAAATAGACTTAGACTTTACTCAATCAAAATCAAATTATCAAGGCCAAACTTACTGAACCTTATAACTAAGCACCGATAAGGCCAAATCCAAACTTAGCATTTAAGCCATATTCGCATGGCTAAAAGTTTACATATTAAATTTCAAACAAAACATAATAGCCTATACATGCCGAAATGTTCTCTTAGACCAACTAAGAAGAGGGTACCAAAAAGTTGCAAGCTGGTGTGATGACTTCGACGATGGTCCCGAGCACACAAAATGGGTCAAAGAAACCTAAATAAGTAACAAACAAACACACCAAATGAGTATATAACTCAGTAAGTCATAAGCCTTACATACCGTCCATTTATAAAAGATCATAAGAGAAAGCAAATAATGCAAAATCAGTTACTCCAACCATACCGAACTATGCTATAATTTCTTAGAATTTCAACTCAATCTCATGCCAAGTCGTACAATCAAATCAAATACCAAAACAACCCAATTGATTTAGGCCTGATTCCTCAAAGCATGGAATCATGATGCACTAGATAAATTTATACCTACTCAGCACATGTCTCAAGTTCGATATTTTAGTTACTAGTTCTACCACTTCGTTCTTTCATGCACACTTTATATTATCAACTGTATTTGCACACATAGTGCTCATCACACTCGCACACATAGTGCCATAGTAAACCGCACACTCAGTGCATTGGATTTTCTCTCATGCTTCAACATCCAAATCGGCACACATAGTGCCACTTAATTCCGCACACATAGTGCCATATGTTATCTCATTATGATGAGGCAATTTACTTAATTCAAATAGCACATATGGTCACATTAATAAATAGGAAAATCACTCCAAAAGAATACTCATCAAAAGGAATTCTTTTATGATTCACTAGTATTATTTATATACAAACTAATCAACCTTACAAAAATGTTTAATGACTTACTTTGTGTTGGGTAAAACGGTTCCAACTCGGCTACTCGATGTTCTTTGCTTTGCCCTTGCTTGATTCCCCTCCTTTAACTTCTTGAGCTTAATCAAATAAGTTAAACTAGTTTAACCGTCTTGCTAAATATTTATATCAAAATATTAATGATTTCATATCATAAGAAACACATGGTAAATTTTTATCTTTCTACCTTATGCTTTTGAGCCATTCGGCTAATAACCATATAATATCACCTTACTGTCAATAATCCAATTACACATACATATATACATATTTGTATATTAGGCAACCACCCTTACTAATTACTCATTTTAGTCGATTTTATACAATCAAAGGTAATATCACAAATGGCCATACTTAAATAGCCGAATGTGCAAAAATTAGATTTAACATCACCTATACACTTAATTAGATGGCCGAATACATATACTATCAATTATAATATCATTTTTATTCTTTTAAACACATAGTTTCCTCTCATGATCTAGCATAGCTTCACATCTATTTGTAACATCATATAAATCCACATATAACTACATTTCTACCTAAATTTTCCTTCACCTTTCTACTATTTCCATTCACAACATCAAAAGCACCATACTCTTAGCATTTACCTCTCCCTAACCGTATGCCATTTAATTACCTATTTAGGTAGAAAATTAACATATGGGATATAATAAGACATTGGCTACTAACTAGATTTTCACAAAAACTTTAACAAAACTAACATGAATCCTACCTTAATCAACCCCTTAGGATGGCCGAATGTCTTAGAACATTTCTTCCTTCTTTCTCCTAGCTCACGGCACTTGAAAAAGAAAGAAGATGAAGAATTTCTCTTGCTTTCTTATTTTATTCATCTTTCCTTTCTTTAATTTATTTTAACCATTTACGAATAAAAGCATTACATTAAAAATTCAACCTAGTGGAAGAACCATCCTTGCTTGGCCGGCCACTACTTGAGTTTTGGGCAATTTGACATGCAAACCCAAGTTTTCTCACCTTGTTGTTATTTGATCCTTACAATTTACCTATCATCTTTTCTAAGTTTCTCAACTAAGTCCTTTCAAGAAAATTCACGTTCCTAAGAATAAATTAAAACATTAATTTTTCATACACACACTATTACACATCAAATATATACAATTAAAATTAAAGTAAATTTTTATGACTCGGTTTTGTGGTCCCGAAACCACATTCCGACTAGGGTCAAATTAGGTCTGTCACAACTCTCCCCTACTTAAAAATTTTCGTCCCCGAAAATCTTACCAGCGAATAAATTCGGATAACGTTCTTTCATAAATTCTTCGAGCTCCCAAGTAGCTTCTTCAACCCCATGCTTAAGCCACATTACTTTAACTAATGAGATTTTTTTATTTCGTAATTCTTTTACTTCACGTGCTAAAATGCGAACCGGTTCTTCTTTGTAGCTCAAATTAGATTGAATCTCGATCTCAGATGGAGCAATTATGTGCGATGGATCGGACCTATATCGTCGAAGCATCGAGACATGAAAGACATTGTGAATCTTTACAAGTTCAGGGGGTAAAATTAATCGGTATGCGACTGGCCCAATTCGTTCAGATATTTCATACGACCCGATAAACCTCGGACTCAATTTGCCCTTACGGCCAAATGTCAGCACCTTTTTCCAGGGTGAGACTTTAAGAAACACTTTGTCTCTAACCTGATATTCAATGTCTTTTCTTTTTAAATCTGCGTACGACTTCTGACTATCCGAAGCGGCTTTCAAACTTTCACGAATTACTTGAACTTTCTGCTCAGCATCCCTAATCAAATCAACCCCGAAGATTTTACTTTCACTAAGTTCGGTCCAAAACAACAGTGTACGGCATTTACGACCATACAAAGCCTCGTAAGGTGCCATCTTAATGCTTGATTGAAAACTATTGTTGTAAGCGAATTCAATCAAAGGTAAATACCGTTCCCATGAGCCAGTAAACTCAAGGATGCAACATCTCAACATATCCTCGAGTATCTGAATTACACGTTTGGATTGACCATCGGTCTGGGGATGAAAAGCGGTGCTAAAATGGAACCTGGTACCCAATGCTTCTTGCAATTTTAACTAAAATCGCGATGTAAATCTCGGATCTCTATCCAACACAATAGAAATAGGTGCTCCATGTAACCTTACAATCTGAGAAACATACAGTTCAGCTAGCTTTTCAAGGGAGTAATCCGTACGTACAGGAATAAAATGAGCCGATTTTGTCAGTCTATCAACAACCACCCAGATCGCATCTTTCTTACATGACGAAAATGGCAACCCAGATACAAAATCCATCGTGACTCAATCCCATTTCCATTCGGGTATCATAATCGGTTGAAGTAACCCTGAAGGCACTTGATGTTCCGCTTTCACTTGTTGACATATCAAACACTTTGAAACAAAGTCAGAAATGTCTCGTTTCATGCCAGGCCACCAAAACTGACGTTTCAGATCGTTGTACATTTTCGTACTACCCGGGTGGATTGACATGCGGCTACTATGAGCCTCGCTTAAAATCAAAGAAATAAGTTCTAAATTTCTTGGAACACATAGTCGACTTTTGAACCTCAAACAATCGTCATCATCAATTTTAAACTCTGATTCCACATTTGAAACACATTCAACTCGTCTAGCAACCAATTCATCGTCAACTTTCTGGGATTCACGTAATTGATGAATCAATAATGGTTTGGCCTTTAATTCTGCTACCAACACATTATCGGGTGAAACGAACAGGTGTACATTCATTGCTCGCAAAATAAACAGTGATTTGTGACTTAAGGCATCGGCAACCACGTTAGCCTTTCCCGGGTGATAGTCGATGGCAAGCTCATAATCTTTCAACAACTCGAGGCAACGTCTTTGCTGCAGATTCAAATCTTTTTGAGTCATCAAGTATTTGAGGCTTTTATGATCCGAATATATATGACACCTCTCTCCAAACAAGTAGTGTCGCCAAATTTTCAAAGCGAACACAATGGCAGCTAATTCAAGATCATGGGCTGGATAGTTTTTCTCATGTGGTTTCAATTGTCTCAACGCGTAAGCTACTACTCGGCCTTCTTGCATCAACACACAACCCAGCCCAATCAAAGATACATCACTGTAAATGACAAACTCTTTACCCGATTCAGGCTGTACAAGCACTGGAGCTTCAATCAAATAAGTTTTCAACTGATCGAAACTTTTCTGACATCTTTCTGACCATTCAAACCTAACATCTTTCTGAAGTAGTCTCGTTATTGGTGTGGCTATCATCGAGAGACCCTTTACAAACCATCTATAGTAACCAGCAAGCCCCAAAAAGCTTCGAACTTCAGTAACATTTCTCGGGGGTTTCCAATCAAGTATGGCTGAAATTTTGCTCGGTTCAACTCGAATTCCCGATGCAGATACAACATGCCCTAAAAAGCTAACTTCTCTCAACCAGAACTCACATTTACTGAACTTAGCATACAACTGCTTATCCCGTAAAATCTGTAACAGTAATCTCAGGTGCTCAGCGTGTGCAGTTTCATCATGTGAATAAATCAAGATGTCATCTATAAACACAACTACAAACCGGTCCAAATACTGCCTGAAAATTTGGTTCATCAAATCCATAAATACCGCAGGGGCATTAGTGAGCCCAAACGGCAACACTAAAAACTCGTAGTGATCGTATCTCGTCCTGAAGGCAGTTTTAGGTATATCTGAGTCTCGAACTCGTAGCTGATAATAACCCGATCTCAAATCTATCTTTGAAAATATTGAGGCTCCCTTCAATTGATCAAACAAATCATCAATACGAGGAAACGGATATTTATTCTTTATTGTCACTTTATTCAACTGACGATAGTCGATGCACAACCTCATGGTTCCATCCTTCTTTTTCACAAACAATACTGGTGCACCCCATGGTGAAAAGCTCGGTCGAGCGAAACCTCTATCTGTCAACTCTTGCAACTATGCTTTCAATTCCTTTAATTCGGTTGGTGCCATACGGTATGGCGTTATCGAAATTGGTGTAGTCCCAGGTACAAGTACGATGCCAAATTCTACTTCTCGAACGGGTGGTAATCCCGGTAACTCCTCAAGAAAAACATTTGGATACTCACGAACCACCGGTACCGTTTCAAGTTTCCTTTCTGACTCTTTGTGATCAAGTACGTACGCAAGATATGCTTCACTCCCCTTTCTCATATATCTCTGAGCGATCATCGAGGATATTATTTCTGGCACTCCGTTCAAGTCAGTAGACTCAACTTGGACTATCTCATTATTTGCACACCTCAAATCAATGGCCTTTCTTTTGCAATTCACCACTGCATCATGCACGGTCAACCAATCCATACCGAGAATAACATCAAATTCATCAAACGGTAAAAGCATCAAATCGGCCGGAAAATAGGAATCTCGGATTATCAGAGGACATTTCTCACACACTTTGTCAACAAGTACATATCGACCCAAGGGATTTGACACTCGAATTACGAACTCAGTAGACTCAATTGGTAGAGTCTTACTGGATGCTAAAGTCTCACATACATATGAATGGGTAGAGCCAGGGTCAATCAATGCAATCACATCAGTATTAAAGAGAGTGAAAGTACCAGTGATAACATCAGGGGATGATGCCTCCTCTCGTGCGCAGATGGCATAAGCTCTAGCAGGAGCACGAGTCTGAGATCAAATAGCCGTATCAGAAGTCCCTCTCTGACTACCACCCCTACCTCCTAAAATTCTTGGTGGTCTACCTCTAGTCGTTGTTCCACTAGGTCTTGCACCTTGCATCTTATTTTTCTCATCGAGTTCCGTGCAATCTCTAATGAAGTGATCCTTCGAACCGCATCTGTAACAGGCCCTGTTAGTAGACTTACCCTAACATTCACCTACGTGTCGTCTTCCACATTGTGGACATTCAGGTTTTTCTTGGCGATTGTTACCCATACTAGCAACCGAAGTAGCTCGAGAGTCCGTTGATGGTCGCTCTCTAATAGAAATCCCTGCAGTCGTCTTCGATTTATTAGTATCTTCCCTGAACTTCTTTACAGTCGAGAATGAAGTTTTACCCGCCAATCTTTTACGTAAGTCTCTAGCTTCAAATTCAGCCTTCTTTTTCTCCTTTCCAAGTTCTTCTGCCTTGCAAGCTCGTTCAACTAGTGTTACAAAATCTTTTATCTCTAAAATACCCACTAGTAGCTTTAAATCTTCATTCAATCCTTCTTCGAATCTTTTACACATGGCGACTTCATCAGCTACACACTCCCGAGCATATCGACTGAGTCTTACAAACTCACGTGCGTATTCAGATACTGTCAAACGACCTTGTTTGAGCTCTAAGAATTCTTTACCCTTTTGATCCATGAATCGTTGACTAATATACTTCTTTCGAAATTCCGTCTGGAAGAAATCCCAAGTAACTCGTTCCTTCGGGACTATAGAAATCAAGGTTCTCCACCAATAGTAGGCTGAGTCTCATAACAAAGATATGGCACACTTTAAACACTCATCAGGTGTGCAAGACAGCTCATCAAAAACCCGGATGGTGTTATCAAGCCAAAACTCAGCCCTTTCAGCATCATCAGTAGCTATGGCTCAAAATTCCTCGGCCCCGCGCTTCCTAATCAAATCCACAAGAGGTTTACTCGGCCTTATAGGATCGGTATCTGGTGGTATTATAGGCACCTGAGGCGAATTATTTAAATTCAGAAATGGTTGAGCAGTCGAGTTAGTTCGGGCATATTGTGCGACCCACTCATTCATCATGGTAAAGAAGGCTTGTTTTGCCCCATCATCTTGATTATTCGCGGATGATTGAGGTTCAACAGGCGGTGTCCCTTGCGCAGGAGCAGCCGCTACACTTTCAACGTCATCCGCTAAGGTTCTCTCTAGATTGGGTTCCATTTACTAATCAAAACAATAATTTCGACCGTCAAAAGTCATCACACTATCAAATACTAACATTAAGGCATGTATAGCTAGACTCATACGCGCTATGGTAGTCCTAGAACCGACTGAATCATAGCTCTGATACCAATAAAATGTAACACCCCGTACCCGAGACCGTTGCCGGAGTCAAACACAAGGTGTTAACGGGCTTAATTCATTACTTAAACAGCTCATATAATCCATTTTAAAATTTTCTAGACAAGCTGGCTAATTGCATCACAGTCGCTTTAAAAATCATATCTCGAGTTCTGTAACTCAAAATCCAATTCCGTAAATTTTTCCTGAAACTAGACTCATATATTTATCTAGTAAAAATTTTGTAGAATTTTTGGCTGGGCCAATTAGTACAGTTTATTAGTTAAAGTCTCCCCTGTATCAGGGTTCGACTACTCTGACCTCGATGCATTACGAATTAGATATCTCCATGTACAGGGCTTGAATGCCTATTCCATTTGTCTCTAATACAACTAGACTCAATAATGAGTCTGTACATATAAGGAATTACTTCTAATTATTTTTTTAAAATTTATGGTGAATTTCCAAATTCAGAACAGAGGATCCAGAAATCGCTCTAGCCTTGTTACACAAAAATTTAAACATCTCATAAAATATAGCTCATATACCTGTTTTGCTTCTTCCATATGAATATAGACTCATCAAGCTTCGATTCCATAATTTCTTCATTATTTAATTCCATTTCTACTATTTTTAGTGATTTTTCAAATCCATATCACTCTGCTATCTGAATCTATTTTCTGGTAAAAATTTACCTATTTCATGATTTCCATGGATTAGCTAGTAACTTGACATACATAACACCAAATATGATCATGATTAGCCATTCCAATGGCTAGTCATTACCAAGAATTTCCATACTACTCAATAACCATATCATAAGTGTAACACCAAAAATGATCAGCCATGACATACGGCATAATAATCAAATAGACTTAGACTATTACTCAATCAAAACCGAATTATCAAGGCCAAACTTACTGAACCTTATAACTAAGCACCCATAAGGCCAAATCCAAACTTAGCATTTAAGCCATATTCGCATGGCTAAAAGTTTACATATTAAAGTTCAAACAAAAAATAATAGCCGATACATGCCCAAATGT
The DNA here is from genome assembly GCF_007990345.1 of Gossypium hirsutum. NCBI lineage: Eukaryota > Viridiplantae > Streptophyta > Magnoliopsida > Malvales > Malvaceae > Gossypium > Gossypium hirsutum. The sequence continues at coordinate 29,449,439 of NC_053433.1, read as the reverse complement.
TCTCTTAGACCAACTAAGAAGAGGGTACCAAAAAGTTGCAAGCTGGTGTGATGACTTCGACGATGGTCCCGAGCACACAAAATGGGTCAAAGAAACCTAAATAAGTAACAAACAAACACACCAAATGAGTATATAACTCAGTAAGTCATAAGCCTTACATACCGTCCATTTATAAAAGATCATAAGAGAAAGCAAATAATGCAAAATCAGTTACTCCAACCATACCGAACTATGCTATAATTTCTTAGAATTTCGACTCAATCTCATGCCAAGTCCTACAATCAAATCAAATACCAAAACAACCTAATTGATTTAGGCCCAATTCCTCAAAGCATGGAATCATGATGCACTAGATAAATTTATACCTACTCAGCATATGTCTCAAGTTCGATATTTTAGTTACTAGTTCTACCACTTCGTTCTTTCATGCACACTTTATATTATCAACCGTATTTGCACACATAGTGCTCGTCACACTTGCACACATAGTGCCATAGTAAACCGCACACTCAGTGCATTGGATTTTCTCTCATGCTTCAACATCCAAATTGGCACACATAGTGCCACTTAATTCTGCACACATAGTGCCATATGTTAACTCATTATGATGAGGCAATTTACTTAATTCAAATAGCACATATGGTCACATTAATAAATAGGAAAATCACTCCAAAAGAATACTCATCAAAAGGAATTCTTTTATGATTCACTAGTATTATTTATATACAAACTAATCAACCTTACAAAAATGCTTAAGGACTTACTTTGTGTTGGGTAAAACGGTTCCAACTCGGCTACTCGATGTTCTTTGCTTTGCCCTTGCTTGATTCCCCTCCTTTAACTTCTTAAGCTTAATCGAATAAGTTAAACTAGTTTAACCGTCTTGCTAAATATTTATATCAAAATATTAATGATTTCATATCATAAGAAGCACATGGTAAATTTTTATCTTTCTACCTTATGCTTTTGAGCCATTCGGCTAATAACCATATAATATCACCTTACTGTTAATAATCCAATTACACATACATATATACATATTTGTATATTAGGCAACCACCCTTACTAATTACTCATTTTAGTCGATTTTATACAATCAAAGGTAATATCACAAATGGGCATACTTATATAGCCGAATGTGCAAAAATTAGATTTAACATCACCTATACACTTAATTAGATGGCCGAATACATATACTATCAATTATAATATCATTTTTATTCTTTTAAACACATAGTTTCCTCTCATGAACACTTGACCGATTTTTTCCTAATCTAGCATAGCTTCACATCTATTTGTAACATCATATAAATCCACATATAACGACATTTCTACCTAAATTTTCCTTCACTTTTCTACTATTTCCATTCACAACATCAAAAGCACCGTACTCTTAGCATTTACCTCTCCTTAACCGTATGCCATTTAATTACCTATTTAGGTAGAAAATTAACATATGAGATATAATAAGACATTGGCTACTAACTAGATTTTCACAAAAACTTTAACAAAACTAACATGAATCCTACCTTAATCAACCCCTTAGGATGGCCGAATGTTTTAGAACATTTCTTCCTTCTTTCTTCTAGCTCACGGCACTTGAAAAAGAAAGAAGATGAAGACTTTCTCTTGCTTTCTTATTTTATTCATCTTTCCATTCTTTAATTTATTTTAACCATTTACTAATAAAAGCATTACATTAAAAATTCAACCTAGTGGAAGAACCATCCTTGCTTGGCCGGCCACTACTTGAGTTTTGGGCAATTTGACATGCAAACCCAAGTTTTCTCACCTTGTTGTTATTTGATCCTTACAATTTACCTATCATCTTTTCTAAGTTTCTCAACTAAGTCCTTTCAAGAAAATTCACATTCCTAAGAATAAATTAAAACATTAATTTTTCATACACACACTATTACACATCAAATATATGCAATTAAAATTAAAGTAAAATTTTATGACTCGGTTTTGTGGTCCCGAAACCACATTCCGACTAGGGTCAAATTAGGTCTGTCACATGCTTTGCTAGCTTTGAACATGCAGTTGACGTTGATTGATGTTGGTTCGATTTTAGCTGCGTTGAAAGCTAGACCGATGTTTTACAATAAATTTTTGAAGCTTAGAAAAGTGATGATGTGTTGATACCTAAATGGAAACAGATTGAGACGACTCCTGATTTAGACTTTCAGATTGGGTCCAATTATTATTTATACTTCAAAGGCAGAATTTGTGTGCTAAGAAATTCTGATCTTGTTAAGAAGATTTTGCAGGAAGGTCACAGTAGTAGCTTGTTTATTCATCCTAGTAACAATAAAATGTACGGTGATTTGAAACAAATGTACTGGTGTCCAGGTATTAAACGGGAGATCTTAAAGTTTGTATCAAGATTTTTATTTTGTGAGCAAGTTAAAGCCAAACATCAGGTGCCTTCTGGTCTGTTACAACCAGTGATGATTCCAGAGTGGAAATGGAAACGCGTCACGATGGATTTTGTATTGACATTGCTTTTATCTTCGAGAAAAAGAGATGTTGTTTGGGTTATTGTTAATCGTTTGACAAAATCCGTACATTTCATTCCAATACATAAAGATTATTCACTCGTGAGATAAAAAGTTATATGTTGCTGAGATTGTCAGATTACACAGGGTGTCAGTTTCTATTATTTCTGATAAGGATCTGTGGTTTACATCACGATTCTGAAGCAAGTTACATGAGGCTTTAGGTACTCATTTTCATTTTAGTACCACGTTTCATCCTCAGACCGATGGTCAGCCCGAGCGAGTGATTCAGATACTTGAAGATATGCTCCGATGTTGTGTTTTAGAGTTCAAAGGTAATTGGAAAATATTTCTACTGTTAGTTAAATTTACATACAACAACAATTATCAATCAAGCATAAAGATGGCAAAGCTTTGTATGGTCAGAAATGTCAAACTCCATTATATTGGACTAAGCTCAGTGAGAAAAAGCTTCACGAGGTTGATTTGATACAAGAAACTGAAGAAAAGATTAAAGTGATTCGAGACAGTTTAAAAGCAACTTCAGATCGACAGAAATCCTATGTAAATTTGAAAAGAAAAGATATAGAATTTCAAGTCGGCGATAAAGTGTTCTTGAAAGTATCACCTTGGAAGAAAGTTATTCAATTCGGTCGTAAAGAAAAGCTAAGTCTATGGTTTATTTGATTGTATGAGATTATTGAAAGAATCAGACCTGTAGCTTATAGATTAGCTTTGCTGTCAGAATTAAAAAAGATCCACAATATTTTTCACGAGTCGATGTTACGACGATATCGATTAGATCCCTTACATGTGATTTCACTTGTTGACATTGAAATTTAGCCTGATATGATGTACAGTGAAGAACCGATCAGAATTCTAGCTCACGAGGTTAAAGAATTGAGAAATAAAAGCATTGCTTTAGTGAAAGTTCTTTGGCAACGTCATGGTATAGAAGAAGCTACTTGGGAACCAAAAGAAGTTATGAAAGTGCAATACCCGAACCTTTCCTCTAGTAAAATTTTTTGGGGACGAAAATTTCTTTAAGGGGAGAGTTGTAATAGCCTATTTTTAGTGAAATCAGAAAAGTGGTTTCAAGACCATAAAATTGATGAGAAAATTTTTATTTTATTATTATTTTAATGTCTACAGTATGTTAGTAGTATCGTATAAAAATTTTGTTAAGAAATTTTGACATTTGCATGCTTAATTTAGTAAAAATGACTAAATCGTAAAAGGTACAAAAGTAGAGTTCTATAAGTTAAAGGAGTCTAATTGTTATGAAATTTAAATGTGAGTGGCTTTAAATGGTAATTAGACAATTTATGTGGATAGTGGACATCCATGGTTTTATTGAAATTATTAAAGTTTTTAAAGGGTAAAATATAAATGAGTAAATAAAGATTAAATTAATTAAAACAAACTGTTAATCTTCTTCATTTGATGAACCAAAATCGATTTTGGCCATTGGAGAAGAAGCAGCTTTTGGTTGAGCTAGAGTTGTGTGCATGGTAAGTTTTAAGCCCCGTTTCTAATGATTTTTATGTTTTCAAGATCGTTGTAGCTTAATCTAGCTAGCCTAGGGACTAATTTGCAAAATTTTTATAGATTTAGGGTTTAACCATGAATTTTTTTGTATGATTCTTGAAGTTTAATCAAATATTATGAGTCTTTGTAGATAAATAAACAAGTTTTGTAAAGTGATTTTTGATGAAAATGACATTTAGGGCTTATTTGTAAAAGTAGTAAAATATCATAGTTAAATTGTGAAATGATGATTTGTATGAGTTGATATGGGTTCATAATAAATTTGGTTAGCATGAGTTAGGGATGAGAATGCTTAGATTTCAATTTACGAGTTTAAGGACTAAATTGTAAAAAGGTTAAAATGTTAGGGGAAAATTGTAATTATGGATAAATATGGATTATGGATTGAATTGAATGTTTGAGATGGATTGAAACACTTAATTGAATATAATTGTTTATTTAGATCAAGATAAATTTCAACCAGATCTAAACCGAGGAGAGGCAAAAATCACAGATTAGTTTGATCGTACTTTTACGCTCTAGTTGTCGACATAGGTTCATAGTTTTTCTATATGTAATTGGATTTCTACTTTTTTTACAATATATTTATGTATTTATTTGCTTACACTTAATTATTCATTGAATTGCATATAGGTGCCCCTGTTTGTATTTTTGTACCCTTGAATTGCACATATGTGCCCTTATTTACACTCCGGTAACTTCAGATCGAGTAAAATAAGAGTTGCATTCAATTCTTGTTAAGTTAAAAGATTGACCATGTTCTTACTAAGCTCTATAAGCTTATACATTTTTGTGTATTGTTTTGTAGATTGTTATTGCTGACTTTTGGATGGATCGAATCTTCTGCTCACACTATGCACTGATGTGGTAGTTCTTATGCTTCTTAGGGTTGTGGCATGTATTATGTGGCTATATAGGTAGTTATGGTACATTTTGAAAAACTTCTAAACTAAGTTGTTAGGTACTTTACTAAGGTTGTAAATAGGTATCTTTTTGGTGCAATTAGAATGGTATGAATGTATATACTTGTGGTTTGTTTTGGCTTGTTGGTGAATTAAATTGCTATGCTAGAAATGGTCTTAATTGTTGTATGTTTTAAAATAATATGGAATTATATTTGTATGTTGGAAGTAAGGTTAATTATGCATATGTTTTGGTAAGTTTATTTGATTATGATTGAGGTGCCTTATATATCACATTGGTTGAATGGATTTTGGATCTTTTGAATTGGTTAAATTAAGCATGTTTTGGTAGGTTTTTGATGCATTGTTCGTATGTGTATATGGCTTGTAGGTACTTGTTGGAATGGGTGAAAGGAATGGCTTGGCTTTGACTAATTTCTTGTCTATACAGCCAAAGACACTGGCGTGTGTCTCAGCCCCAGGTGACATACAGCCATACGACACGGCCGTGTGTCCCCTATAGGTTTTAAAGGTTGCAAGTCAGGCAGTTACATGCCTAGCACACGGCCTGGCACACGATTGTGTGAGGTCATTTCAAGAGTTACACAGCTTAGCATGCGGGTGTGTGTCTTAGCCCTGTGACCCAAGTCAGAGAGTTACATGGGCTGGGACACGGTCTTGTGTCCCTATTTTGATTGTTACACGGCCTGAGACACGGGCGTGTGTCTTAGTCGTGTGAGCTACACGGCCGTGTGACCTCTACGATTTGAATTTTTCAAATTTTTTCCTCAGTGTTTCAAATGTTCTCGATTTAGTTTTGAATCATTTCTAAAGTGATTCTAAGGCCTCGAGGGCTTCAATAAGAAAAAATATGCATGTATATTATTAAGTTATACTATTTTTATTAAAACGTTTGGAAATGAATGGTTTTAAGTTAGGTTTATTCAGTAATGCTCCGTAACCCTAATCTGGCAACAGATACGGGTTAGAGGTGTAACAACCCACCTCAGTCCCAAACTTGCACTACCAATACTTCTTTACCACTACTTCCACCTCCTCCGGAGCTTCCTCCACCCAAACCCAAGGCTCATTGAACCTCCTTCCCTTCTTCATTATTATGTACGCCATACGGTTCCCTTGACGAGGTATGTCCTAAACTCTATCGATTAAAAATTATTAGCCTTTACCCTAATTTCCTTTATCAAGATGCTAATGTTTGACTTATCTTCCTCAAAATCCTTTAATTTATTAATGACTATCGATGCATCCCCCTCGTCAATTACTTCTCAAAAGCCTAACTCTCCCACCAAAACTACGGCACTACGACATGCCCTTGCATCTGTTGTTGTCGAATCCACCATATTTTCATACGGGTAAGTCCTTGCCGCCATCAATAACCCCTCATTATTCCTGACTACTATACCAACTATTGCCTTCTTTGTAAACTAGTTATAAACAGCATCAAAATTCACTTTCATTGAAATTGTAACATCCCGAATTAGGGTCTAGCCAGAACAGCAGTTTTGAGACCACAAATCTAAAATAGAAAATAATTATTTTATGATTATTTGATGGTCCATGATATGATTGCATGTTTGTGAGAAATTTTCATGAAGCAATTCTATTCCTAAAGTGTCCAATTTGAAGTTAGGGACTAAATTAAATAAGTTGTAAAGTATGTGTTCTAGAAGTTTCAAGCATGAAATTGCATTGGATTATAAATTAGAAGGTCTTAAATAGCAATTTGACCAATTTCTATAATTTTAGAAAAAAATGGGCATGAATAGGAAAAATTTGAAAGAAAGGCTTAAAGGGCAATTTAGTCATTTGGTTAATAAAAGAATAAAAAGGGAAAAATAAGTCAAAATTTTCTCATCTTCTCCAAGTGCTAGCCGAAAATTTCATGCTCTCCATAACTAGGGTTTTCGACATTTCAAGCTTGATTGACAGTAATCTCAAGCCCCGTTTTTTATGTTCTTTACATTTTTTAGATCTTTGAAGCATGATCTATCCATTTCAAGCCATATTTTGAAGTAGGGTTCATGTATGAAACTTGACCCATGTGTGACATGTTTGTATTTTTATGTTTAATGGAAGAATATGAAAGTTTGATGTGTGATGAACATCTTTTACTAAGTGATTTTTAGTGAAAACACCTAAAAGGGACTTATTTGTAAAAGATGTAGAAATGGGTAGTAGAAATGTGATTTAATGAGAAATGTGGGATGATATGAGTTAGAATATGAATCGGCTAGGCTTGGAAACCAAGAAAATATATACATTTCATTTTACGAGCCTAGGGACTAAAGTGTAAATAAGTGAAAAGTTAGGGGTAAAAAGGTAATTTTACCAAAGTATGTGTTATGGGTCAATTTGAATAATGTATGTATTGAATAAGTTAAATTTGTCATTATAGATCAAGAAAAATGTGATTCGGGTCTTGATCGGGGGAAAAATAAGGTTTACGAGGATTAGGCTCGTTTCTATCATTTTGTACCGGGGTAAGTTCATATGTGAATAATGCAATATGTATTAAGTTTAATGCTTTGTTATTTTGTAAATTTAAATGCTTTATTGTTGTTATGAATATGCCTTGATCCTTTCATGAGAAAATGATTGATACTATGTACATTCAGGTCGATATTTCAAGCGAGTTCGACAGTGATACGATAAGTATGAGAATCCCGTTTAAACCTTAGGAATAGTTTAGGATACAAGTGACATGTCACTAGGAACTATGTGATCTGAGCTCATGAGTTGTGGTCTGAGTTCATGATATATGTGACACATGCTTTGGGGTTCCGGGTATTAGTCTTGTATGTCTACCAATGGCTGGGTAGTCCGGCACGTGTTGCGGATACCTGACAGCTTGTGTGAGCAGTCCGTGTAGCTATATCCTGACCGACAGCTCGTGTGAGCAGACCTGTAAGTAGCTCGAAAGTGAGCAACATGTGATATGTGATATGTGATATGAGGTAGCGTTGGCTACATATGCTGCACTTAGGTGTGCAATTTCTAATGTATCCACTGGTATTCCAAGTGTTCAACGGGTAGTCCAAAGAGAAGTTCAATGGCAAATCTTGATGAATACATCAAAGACGAGAAAGTAATTTGTTATGTGCAAGTGGGCACAAGTATGTATATCGAACTCATGAGAACATCATGGGATGTGATGAACTTGTGGTAAGAATATATAAATATATATGAAGAATAAGTTTAAGTGATTTGATAATAAAATGCAAGTTTATGTTCATTAAGTTAAATGTACGATTAATGCTTGTTTAAATTGCATTCTATTTGCATGTGAACTTACTAAGCTTTAAAGCTTACCCCCTTTCCTTTCCATTTTCTTGTAGTGTAGCCAAGCTAGCTTGGGGATCAGAGGATGTCCAAGTTTTTTATCACACTATCAATTGGAAAATTTGGTATAGCTAGATTCAACATTTTGAATATGGCATGTATAGGGACTTGATCTTTTTGTTATGTGCCATATTGATTAGCCAAATGTGTTGGCTAATGAAGATGTTATGATTCATTTTATATATGGCCATGAAAGGTGTCTCATATTGATTATTTGGGTTGTAACCCTAATCAATTATGCATGCATGCAAATGTGTTTATGCTTGTTGTGGCCGTTTGATGGATGTTAGATGTGGCTCGTGATTGTTTATGATAATGAGTATGATGGATGGCATGTATGTTTAATGAATGAAATATGATTGATGTGCATGGCAATAAATGTGGTACAAATGTATAACTTGGAAATAGGATAGCAAAGATGATTATTCATGAAATTGGTGTGAAATACCTTGGGTAAACCTACTAACTTAAAAATGTTATGTAACAGTCCAGTTTCGACTCTAGTCGAAAAAATGGTTTCGAGACCATGTAACCGATTCTAAAAAATATTTTAATATTATTTTCTATACTGTGATATGTGAATTTACATCTGCGAAGTTTCTGTGAGTTAAGTTGTCTGTTTTTGTGCTTAATTATAAAAAAGGATTAAATCGCGCAAAGTGTAAAAGCTGAGTGCTAGATGTTAAAGCACCTATTTGATTTGGCTTACTTAAGTAAGGGTCCTTGCATGTCAAAATTTCCATTTGTTTTAATGATGGACAAATATGGTCATGTAGTTGGTAAATTTAATGTTACTTCATTAAGGGAAAAATGGTAGAAGGGGAATATAATGCTTAATACAATAAAACAAAGCATGCAAATGGCCATTTTCACCTTTTTCATACCGAATTTGAAGAAAGAAAAGCTAGGTTTTCATGTTTTAACATTCGGCTATTGAAGAACTTGATTAAGGTATGAGTTTTTCTAGATTTTTAATAATTTCTACGTTTCTATGGTCGTTGCTTCGTGTTCCTCAAAACCCATGTCTGAATTTCAGTTTTTGTTGAAGATTATGAAATGTGCCATTGATGATTATATGAGCTTTGTAATTTTTTTATATGGATTATGAAAGATATATGTGAGATTATTATACTTTGTTCTTGAATTTTGATGGAATAGAGTTATTTGGACTAATTTGTGAAAATGAGGATTTGAAGGGCTAAATTGTGAATTAAATATGTTAATTGGGCTTGTATGGAAGCTATGTATATTCGGCCAAGCTATGGCTTTGGTGAATTTTGCATTTTTGTGATTTTGTGAAAAATGGACTTAATTGTCGAAGTGTGAAAGTGTAAGGGCTAAATTGCAAAATGCCTTAAATATGTGTATATGGATTAAATTGAATGAAATGAATGGTTGAATTTGTATTGTGTTACATCAAGAAAAAATAAAATCGGACTTAGATCGAGGGAAGTTTAAAATAGTTGAATAGTCGACTCGTTCCATCCGAAATCTATACGAGGTAAGTCAAATTACAATTACGGACTAAATTGATTGAATGTTGTATATACTAGTTATAATTCTGTATTGGATGGCCTTGAGAGCCTGATGTATGAATTCCGAGTAAATTCCTATGATATGCTAGTATTTGAAAAGATCTATATTATTCTAAAGGAATGTTGGCTTTGATACGAGATATCTTGTAAGATTGTGTTTGGGACACAGGCCTCGATTTGAGAATTACGTGTAAGACCATGTCTGGGACATTGGCATCGTATCTGATTTTGTGTAAGACCCTGTCTGGGACAGAGGCATCAATATTGAATTACATGTAAGACCACGTCCGGGACATCGGCGTTGTACCTAGTTATGAGTATCTGAATCGTTTCTGAACCATCTGATGATAGATCATAAGTTATGGAAATGAATATATGAAATGTATAATCTATACAGGTACGTTTGTATCGTACTAAATTTTTGAATATGAAAGACTTTGTTTCTGTGAAGTATGTATGGAATTTGGAATTGAAGAATGACATGTATGCAAACAAATGAGCATGGTTAGGCTTATGAACTATTCTGTGAAATGATTATGATTTTTTGCTGTTGAATTGTACTTTATATGCTTTAGTAGTTAGACCAATTATATTTGGCTTACTAAGCTCTTTGTACCTTACTCTGTGTGATGTTTGTCTGTTTTACAATTATCAGAGCTACTGAAGGCTCGGGGATAGTCGAGGATCATCACCATACTATCGAACTCATTTTGGTACTTTTGAAAGTGTAAATATGTCTAAGTATGACATGTATAGGTTAGAATGTCTAGGTATTTAAAGCTTTGATATGTATATATGTTATGCCATGAGAGTTGGCTAGCAAATGATATGTTTGTGCATAGTTTTGATATTTTGTTAGTAATGCCTAATGGTTTATATTGGTAATGTTTTATGATCTAATATGATTTGGACATTTTAAGCATGGAATTCGCTAAAAATTGTGGCATGAATGTTGTTTAATATTACTTGTAGGAATGGCCCAAATAGGGGTGGCAAGTTGGCTTAAATCAAGCCTGCATTTTGCCACACGGTCAGATACCACGGGCGTGCCTTGTGGCCGTGTATGTAAATCAGTAACCTCTTAAGATCCATATGGCTATAGCACATGGGCGTGTCATATGGTCGTGGGCTCAAGTCAGTAGCTAGCTAAGTTTCACACGACCATAGCACACGGGCGTGTATGTGGGCCGTGGGTGAAAGTCAGTATGTATGCCTTGTTGGTACGACTGGTTCACATGGGTGTGTCTGGTGCCCGTGTGAGGCACATGGCCTGGTTACACAGGCGTGTGACTTCAACAGTATTGGAAACTTTTCTGAGTTCTGAAATTTATGAATGTATTCAGTTTAATCCTGACAGTCCTTAAAAGTATATTTTAGGTCTCGTAGACCATCATAAGGGATGAATGGTTGATGATTGCATATGTATTATGTTACGTGATTCTGAATTGGTCTGAAATGTCCTGTCTGTCTGGTAATGCCTTGTAACCCTAATCTGATGACGGTTACGGGTTAGGGGTGTTCTTTTTTATTGGTATCAGAGCTATGATTTAGTCGGTTCTAGGACTACCATAGCGTATGTGAGTCTAGCTATACATGCTATATATCTGAAACTGCGATAGCGTGATGAATCCTAACATTTAAATGTGCTTTTATATAGAAAATGGATCCTAATAGAGCTGTAGCTGACGATGTAGAAAGCAACACGCTTGCTCCCGCGCAAGGGCCGATGCAAGCTGATTCTCGACTGGCTACGAGTAGTCGTGATGGTGAGGCTAAGCAAGCCTTCTATCAGATGATGAATGATTGGTTCAATCAGTATATTAGAACCAATTCGGTTGTACTACAACCTCCACCCCCGGTTAATCCATCTTAAATTCCGGTTATGCCCTCAGTGAATTTGGTTCAGTCAAGTAGACCACAGGTTGATAAGATTAGAAAGTATGGGGCTGAAGGGTTTCGAGCTACAATGAATGATGATGCTGAAAGAGCCAAATTCTGGTTAGAGAATACAATACGAGTGTTTGATGAAATGTCTCTAAATCCTGAAGAATGTATAAAATGTGTCATTTCACTTCTAAAAGATATGGCGTATCATTGGTGGAAAACTTTAACATCTGTGGTTCCGAATGAATGAGTTACGTGGGATTTCTTCCAAGCTGAATTCTGGAAGAAATATATCAGTCAAAGATTCATCGATCAGAAACGCAAAGAGTTTCTCGAGCTTAAAAAAGGTCGTATGTCTGTTACTAAATAGGAACGTGAATTTGTGAGATTGAGTCAGTATGCTCGGGAATGTGTATCGAATGAAGCAATAATGTGCAAAAGGTTTGAAGATGGACTAAACGAAGATATTCGTTTGTCAGTTGGGATTTTGGAGATTAAAAAAATGGTAGTGCTCGTAGAGCGAGCTTGTAAAGCTGAAGAATTAAGTAAAGAGAAAAGAAAAACTGATTCTGAAGCTAGAGATGTTAGAAAGAGATCTTCAAGTAGATCATTTCAATCTGTGTCAAAGAAATTCTGAGATGATCATAGCCATTCAAAGGCTGATGTGAGACATTCAAACTGAGATCGAGCTAGATCACATTTGAATTTCAGAGCTCCTGCTACATATGTTGCAAGTGTTGGGAATGTTCGATCTGAGAAACTTGAATGTAAGCACTATAGTAAAAGATATCCAGGAAATTGTAGATTGAATGACCGAGCCTATTTCCGATGTGGATCATTGGACCATTTTGTAAGAGATTGTTCTGAACCTGCTGAGCAAAAGAATGTACAAAATCCAAGACCGAGCAACACCTCAGCTAGAGGTAGACCTTCCAAAAACACAAGAAATGCAAATGGTGGTCAAAGAGATGCTAGGGATACTACTGCTAGATTTGAGGCCAGAGCACCTGCCGGGGCCTATGCTATCCGAGCTCGTGAGGAATCCTCATCTCCAGACGTGATTACTGGTACTTTTACTCTTTATGATACTTCTGTGATTGCATTGATAGACCCTGGATCATTGTATTCTTATATCTGTATAAATTTAGAGCACAGTAAGACTTTGCTTGTAGAGTCTACTAAATTCGTAATTAGAGTATCGAACCCCTTAGGCAAAAGTATCCTGGTTGATAAAGTCTTCAAGAAATGCCCGTTAATGATTCGAGATATCTATTTTCCTACTGATCTGATGCTTTTACCTTTCAATGAATTTGATATAATTTTGGGAATGGACTGGTTAACTTTGCACAGTGCTATTGTGAATTACAAACGAAAAGTCATTGATTTAAGGTGTAAGAATGATGAAATAATTCGAATTGAGTCTAGCGATTTGAATGGACTACCAGCTGTGATATCTGCAATGAAAGCACGAAAATTTGTGAAGAAAGGCCGTGAAGCCTACTTAGCTTTTGTGTTAGACTCGAAAGTGGATGATAGGAAAGTTGAATCAATGCCCGTTGTCTGCAAATTTTTTGATGTGTTTCTTGAAGAACTACCAGGTTTGGCTCCGATTCGAGAAGTTGAGTTTGGCATTGAATTAGTACCTGGTACTACTCCGATTTCAATAGCTCCGTATAGAATGGCTCCGACCGAGTTAAAAGAATTAAAATCTCAGTTGCAAGAATTGACCGATCGAGGATTTGCTACACCGATTTTTTTCACTATGGGGTGCTCCTGTCCTGTTTGTCAAAAAGAAAGATGGCACAATAAGAATGTGTATTGATTACCGTCATCTTAACTAAGTGACTATAAAGAACAAATATCCTCTGCCCAAAATTGATGACTTATTCGATCAGTTGAAAGGTGCTGCTGTGTTTTCAAAGATAGATCTGAGATCAGGTTACTATTAGTTGTGGGTAAAGGACTCTGACATTCCAAAAACTGCTTTCAAAACGAGGTATGGACATTATGAATTTATGCCTTTTGGTTTAACGAATGCACCTGCTGTCTTTATGGATTTAATGAAAAGAATTTTCAGACCGTACTTAGATCAATTTGTTGTGGTATTCATTGATGACATATTGATTTATTCACATGATGAATCTGAACATGCTAAACATCTGAGAATAGTGCTACAAACTCTGCTAGATAAACAGTTGTATGCAAAGTTTAGTAAATGTGAATTCTAGTTGCAAGAAGTTGGTTTCCTGGGTCATATTGTATCAGCCTCCGGTATCCAAGTTGATCTGAGCAAGATTTCAGCTATTTTGGATTGGAAATCTCTGAGGAATGTATCTGAAGTCCGCAATTTTTTGGGACTTGCCGGTTCCTACAGACGATTTGTAAAAGATTTCTCTGTGATAGCAACTCCGTTGAAAAATTGCTGCAGAAAGATGTGAACTTTGAATGGTCTGAGAAATGTCAGAAAAGTTTTGATCGGTTAAAATCTCTGTTAACTGAAGCTCTGATTTTGGTACAACCTGAATCAGGTAAAGAATTTGTTATTTACAGTGATGCTTCATTAAATAGACTCAGTTGTGTTCTAATGCATGAAGGAAAATTTGTTGCTTATGCTTTGAGACAGTTTAAGCCTCATGAGAAGAACTATCCGACACACAATCTTGAGCTAGCTGCAATTGTGTTTGCTTTGAAAATATAGCATCACTAACTGTTTGGTGAGAAATGTCACGTGTTTTCTAATCATAAAAGTCTGAAGTATTTACTGACTTAAAAATATTTGAATTTGCGACAAAAAATATGGGTAGAACCACTAAAAGACTACGAACTTGTGATTGATTATCACCCAGGAAAAGCAAATGTTGTTGCTGATGCCTTAAGTTAGAAATCATTGTTTGCTATATGTACAATGAATGCTCATTTGGTTCTGTCTGATGATGGTTCAGTTTTAGCTGAATTAAAAGTGAGAACTTTGTTCTTACATCAGATTATCGAAGCTCAAAAGGTTGATAATGAATTAATAGCAAAACATCTCAGTGTGATTCTAAATTTTGAGTTGATGTTAATGATTGTTTGAGATTCAGAAATAGACATTGTGTTCTGAGAAATCCAGAACTAATTCAGACAATTCTGAGTGAAGCTCACAGTAGTAGATTTTCTGTACATCCAGGAAGTACGAAAATGTATAATGACTTGAAACAACATTATTGGTGGTTTAGAATGAAAAGAGATATCTCTGATTTTGTTTCTAAATGTTTAATTTGTCAGTAAGTTAAAAGCTGAACATCAGGTGCCATCGGGTTATTACAACCGATTATGATTCTAGAGTGCAAATGGGATCGAGTGACCATGGATTTTGTCTCGAGTTTGCCCCTGTCTCCGAAAAAGAAAGATGCAATTTGGGTTGTAGTTTACAGATTGACGAAGTCAGCTCATTTTATTCCAGTACAATCTGATTTCTTACTTGATAAGTTAACTGAGCTTTATATTTCTGATATCATGAGATTACATGGTGTACCATTGTCGATAGTGTCAAATAGAGACCCGAGATTTACATCGCGATTTTGAAAGAAGTTACAAGATGCTCTTGGTACAAAACTGCATTTTAGCACTGTTTTTCATCTGCAAATAGATGGTCAATCTGAACGGATTATTCATATACTCGAGGATATGTTGAAATGTTACATTCTTGAGTTTGAAAGTGCATGGGAACAATATCTACCTTTGATTGAATTCACTTTAAAATGGCACCATACGAAACCTTATACGGTAGAAAGTGTAGAACTCCATTATACTGGACTGAACTTAGTGAGAATAAGATTTACGATATTGATCTGATAAAAGAAACAAAACAGAAGGTGAAAGTAATCTGAGATAGTCTGAAAGCTGCTTTTGATCGTCAAAAATCTTATGCAGATTTAAAACGAAAAGATATCGAATTTGAGATTGATGATAAAGTGTTTTTTAAAAGTATCTTCATGGAAGAAACTGCTCCGATTCGGCAAAAAGGGCAAGTTGAGTCCGAGGTTCATTGGACCATATGAAATCATCAAGAGAGTTGGGTCGGTTGCTATAGATTGAAGCTACCATCTGAGCTGGAAAAGATTCATAATGTGTTTCACATATCGATGCTTTGATGATACAGATCTGATCCTTCATATGTAATTTCACTGTTTGAGATTGAAATTTAGCCCGATATGACTTACGAAGAAAAGTCGATTCGTATTTTAGCTCGTGAGGTTAAAGAGTTGCAAAACAAGAAAATTCCACTAGTTAAAGTGTTGTGGGATCGGCATGGTGTTGAAGAGGCCACGTGAGAATCTGAAAATTCTATGAAACAACAATATCTGAATCTGTTTAATGGTAAGATTTTCGAGGATGAAAATCCCTTGGGGGGAGAATTGTAATAGTCCAGTTTCGACTCTAGTAAAAAAAAGTGGTTTCGAGACCACGTAACCGATTTTGAAAAATATTTTAATATTATTTTCTGTGTCTGTGATATGTGAATTTACATCTGCGAAGTTTCTGTGAGTTAATTTGTCTGTTTCTATGCTTAATTATGAAAAAGGATTAAATCATGCAAAGTGTAAAAGCTGAGTGCTAAATGTTAAAGCACCTATTTGATTTGGCTTACTTAAGTGAGCGTCCTTGAATGTAAAAATTTCCATTTGTTTTAATGATGGACAAATATAGTCATGTAGTTGGTAAATTTAATGTTATTTCATTAAGGGCAAAATGGTAAAAGGTGAATATAATGCTTAATAAAATAAAACAAAGCATGCAAATGGCCATTTTCACTTTGTTCATACCAAAATTGAACAACGAAAAGCTAAGTTTTCATGTTTTAACATTCGGTTATTAAAGAACTTGATTAAGGTATGAGTTGTTCTCGATTTTTGATAATTTCTAAGTTTCTGTGATCGTCGCTTCGTGTTCTTCAAAACCCATGTTTGAATTTCAGTTTTTGTTGAAGATTATGAAATGTGCCATTGATGATTATTTGAGCTTTGTAATGTTTTTATATGGATTATGAAAGATATAAGTGAGATTATTATACTTTGTTCTTGAATTTTGATGGAATAGAGTTATTTGGACTAATTTGTGAAAATGAGGATTTGAAGGACTAAATTGTGAATTAAATATGTTAATTGGGCTTGTATGGAAGCTATGTATATTCGGCCAAGCTATGGTTTTGGTGAATTTTGCATTTTTGTGATTTTGTGAAAAATGGACTTAATTGTCAAAGTGTGAAAGTGTAAGGGCTAAATTGCAAAGTGCCCTAAATATGTGTATATGGATTAAATTGAATGAAATGAATGGTTGAATTTGTATTGTATTAGATCAAGAACAAAGAAAATCAGACTTAGATCGGGGGAAGTTTAAAATAGTTGATTAGTCGACTCGTTCCGTCCGAAATCTGTACGAGGTAAGTCAAATTACAATTACGGACTAAATTGATTGAATGTTGTATATACTAGTTATAATTCTGTATTGGATGGCCTTGAGAGCCTGATGTATGAATTTCGAGTAAATTCCTATGATATGCTAGTATTTGAAAAGATTTGTATTATTTTAAAAGAATGTTGTTATTGATACGAGAAATCATGTAAGACCATGTCTGGGACACAGGCCTCGATTTGAGAATTACGTGTAAGACCATGTCTAGGACATTGGCATCGTATCTAATTTTGTGTAAGACCCTGTCTGGGACAGAGGCATCAATACTGAATTACATATAAGACCACGTCAGGGACGTCGGCATTGTACCAGGTTATGAGTATCTGAATCATTTCTGAACCATTTGATGAAAGAGTATAAGTTATGGAAATGAATATATGAAATGTATAACTATACAAGTACGTTTGTGTCGTACTAAATTTCTGAATATGAAAGACTTTGTTTCTGTGAAATATGTATGGAATTTGGAATTGAAGCATGACATGTATGCAAACAAATGAGCATGGTTAGGCTTATGAACTATTCTGTGAAATGATTATGAATTCCTGCTGTTGAATTGTACTTTATATGCTTTAGTAGTTAGACCAATTATATTTGGCTTACTAAGCTCTTTATAGCTTACTCTGTGTGATTTTTGTCTATTTACAGTTATCATAGCTATTGTAGGCTCGGGGATAGTCGAGGATCGTCACCATACTATCGAACTCATTTTGATACTTTTGAAAGTGTAAATATGTCTAAGTATGGCATGTATAGGTTAGAATGTCTAGGTATTTAAAGCTTTGATATGTATATATGTTATGCCATGAGAGTTGGCTAGCAAATGATAAGTTTGTGCATAGTTTTGATATTTGGTTG
The DNA here is from genome assembly GCF_007990345.1 of Gossypium hirsutum. Classification (NCBI taxonomy): domain Eukaryota; kingdom Viridiplantae; phylum Streptophyta; class Magnoliopsida; order Malvales; family Malvaceae; genus Gossypium; species Gossypium hirsutum. The sequence goes on along the minus strand of NC_053433.1, from coordinate 29,431,400 downwards.
GTAATGCCTAATGGTTTATATTGGTAATGTTTTATGATCTAATATGATTTGGTCATTTTAAGCATGGAATTGGCTAAAAATTGTGGTATGAATGTTGTTCAATGTTTCTTGTAGGAATGGCCCAAATAGGGGTGGCAAGTTGGCTTAAATCAAGCCTGCATTTTGCCACACGATCAGATACCATGGGCGTGCCTTGTGACTGTGTACGTAAATCAGTAACCTCTTAAGATCCACACGGCTATAGCATATGGGCATGTCATATGGCCGTGGGCTCAAGTCAGTAGCTAGCTAAGTTTCACACCACCATAGCACACGGGCGTGTATATTGGCCATGGCTGAAAGTTAGTATGTATGCCTTGTTGGCACGGCTGGTTCACATGGGTGTGTCTGGTGCCTGTGTGAGGCACACGACCTGGTTACACGGGCTTGTGACTTCAACAGTATTGGAAAATTTTCTGAGTTCTAAAATTGATGAATGTGTTCAGTTTAATCCTGACTGTCTTTAAAAGTATGTTTTAGGTCTCGTAGACTATCATAAGGGATGAATGGTTGACGATTGCATATGTATTATGTTACGTGATTCTGAATTGGTCTGAAATGTTCTACCTTGTAACCCTAATCTGACGACGGTTACGGGTTAGGGGTGTTACATGTTATACGTTGACTTATTAAAAACTTAAAATGTCTATGCTTCATTTGATAAAAGTGCCATGTTGTATGCCATGAAGTGGGTTTAAGTGTGTTAGTGCATAAGGGTGACAAATGGCTTGGAAAATAGCCTAGAAATTGTCCACACAGTTAGACACATGGGCATGTGTCTAGGCCGTGTGTGACACACGGTCTGCCTCATGGGCGTGTGATCCGGCCGTGTGTCCCCTGCACCCTAATTATGCAAAACAGAATTCCCAGTAGTAAACACACGGGCAGAGACATGGCCATGTGTCTCAGTCGTGTGGAGGGCACGGCCTCTGGTCATTGGCATGTGCCCAGGCCATGTGAAGTCTACATTTAATTTTTGGAATTTAATTCGCCACACGGCCTAAGCACACGGGCTTGTGACTTGGCCGTGTGACCTCATTTTGCTGATGACATCATAAACAGAGAATTACACGGGCTAAGGCCATGGGCATGTCCCAAGCCAGGCGAGTGTGTGTGACCACACGGCCTACCCACACGGGCGTGTGACTCTCCAAAACAAGAAAATTTTCTAAGTCTTCTCAAAGTTTTCTAAAATTCATAGTTTAGTCCCAAACCCCTCTTGATGTATGTTTTTGGCCTCGTAGGCCCTTATAAGGGACAATTTGCATGTGATTGAAAAGTTTTAAATTTGGACGAAATTTTATAGCTCAATTTTGTATGTTTGTTTATGTTTAAGTTCGGTAACGCCTCGAACCCTGTCTCGATGTCGGATACAAGTAAGGGGTGTTACATTTAGTGGTATCAGAGCTATAGTTTAGTCGATTTCTAGACTAACGTAGCATATGTACGAGTCTAGCTATACATGTCATACATATATTATGGTAGTGTGACGACTCGTGATGATTTAAAAATGTGTTTTCATATAGTAAGTGGATCCCGATAGAGTAGTGGCAGATGATGTTGAATGTAATGTGCTTGCTCCCACTAAAGGAGCAGTGCTGTCTGATAGTAGACCCACAACTGTTAGTAGAGGAGAAGGAGGCAGGGAAGCCTTTCTCCATATGATGGATGCCTGGAACACTGAGTTTGTAACGCCCCAAATTTGGGCCTAGAAGTATTGGGCCTTTAGTATGGGCCCATAAGGAGGTTGTATATAAGCATTTAATTGTACAAGGAAATGACACAATTAAATGTCTACTCAAGTGGTTAAGGGTCCTGAGAGGAGTTGGAAAAGTCCTGGGTTAAAATTTAGGCTTTATCAAAAATTTTGGTAATAAGTGAATAAAACCCTAGGTGCTTGGATAAAGTCCTTTTAATTTATTGTGGTAAATAAATGACATAAGGAAGCTTGTGGTGTAGTGGTTGGGGCGTCATTAAGGTTGCAAGGGAGCCTGGGTTCAAGTCTTGGCTCTTGCAATTTATTTTGGTTTTTCTTTTAAAGGAACCTGGACTCTGGCCTATAGACCTTATATTTAATTTAGGATAAAATATGACACAGAAAGAGCCTGTGGTAGAGTGGCAAGGTGGCATGTTGTGTAACTGTGAGGTCTAAGGTTCAAGTCTTGGGATGCGCAATGGAGTATTTATTTTGTTGTTTGAGCTGTGTAGGAGGTGGAGTTGGACTGGAACTCTATGGTTGAGGTGGTCATAAGAAAATAAGAAATTTTCCTAATGGTTGAAAGTAATCTCACATCGGGAAGCTAACATGGGAATTGGTGAGAAGCTGGCTTTAAATAGAGCGAACCAGATGAGTTGGTGAAAAAGAAAAAAGGTGATTAAGACCCAATGCAGGATGTGCCAAGGTTGGTGATCATGGACTTTGGTGCGTTCTCATAAACAGGTGTGTATTCGCGCCCTTCTTTATTAGAAATCGGCGAAAGCTGAAAGCCGCCACAAGCATTCTCGTGTACTGGGGCTATTCTGGGCCTCGATGGGCCTGTGGGCCCGCTTGTGCAAATCTAACTGTTAGGTGGGAAGTAGTTGGGCCTGATGGGCCATATGAATGTGATTGGGCCTGCCTGATAGGCCATGTGAGTGAGATTGGGCCTAAAGGGGCCCAATGAATAAGTGTGGATCTGTTAGTGTTTAGTAAAGGGCTTGTGGACCTAGTTTTTGGTAACTACTCAAGCAGACATAAAACTTAAATAATTAATTAATCGCGACCGTGGACGAGTTATAAGGTTAAGGTGTGGCAATGGGTATATGCATGTCTAGGATTGGATCTAGGGAGAGCTTGGTACTTAAGTGGTATTAATGACTCACCTCCTCATCTCTGGAATCCTACCTGATGCATAGTACCTGTTCACTTTTGCCAACGAGGACTTGTTAACGGGCCAAGGTAAGTATTAAACCCATAATAAAGAGAAATTACCAAAATACCCTCAATTTGTAAAATTACCGAAATACCCTCGATTTGTAAAATTACTAAAATACCCTCGATTTGTAAAATTACTGAAACACCCCTGATTTGTAAAATTATCGAAATACCCTTATAGTGTAAAATTACCGAAATACCCTTGTAGTGTAAAATGACTGACATACCCTTGTAGGGTAAAATGACTGTTTTGCCCTTAAGGGTAAATGATCGACTTAGACTTCGAATTTGACTGATTTGATTATGAATGTATGACTGCGTTTTAATTGACTTGACTGTGGTTGTATGACTGATATGCTCTTAATATATGTTTAAAAGACTGTTATTGAGTATGGCTATTCTGCATACACGTGTGATGATTGAGCATGACATACACAACATATTGCATGGGTTGGGAATTATGGAATGGAAGAAGTATATGAGGATCGCATGGTTGCTTAACGATTGTGGATCCACCGATGGCTATTAAGCCTAATATTTTATTAGCAGTTTGCTATAATGAATGTAGTACCGCAACCGGGCTACCTTTGACGTGTATCGGATGGGTGGGTTGATATTTATATCGCCAAATGATGTGTACCGGGGGAAGGAGTTGGTGTGTAGTGGTTGGATTATTGGGGTAGGTTGCACAACATTGCATGTATGATATTATTGTGATATTATTGTGATGTGGGCTTCGGCCCAACTGAGGCTAAGATGGGCTAGGCCCAATTGATTCTGTTATGGGTTGTGACCCAAATGATATTGTAACGGGCTTTGGCCTATGTATGCTCTGAACTAGACTGTACTGTTACTGTAATAGGCTCCGACCCAGACTGATTCTGAATTCTGTCTGTTTACTAATTGTTACTCTAGTAAGGGGATTACACACTGATTTTTCGTAAACTCACCCCGTTTATTAATTGTGCAGGTAATCCCTAGCATTAAGTGGATCGGTGTCGCAGAGGGACTCAGAGACGACCACACAACTACGCATGTTTTTCTATTGCGTTTATTTAGTTAAGCACTTTGGTTTTTGATTTGGGTTGTATTAAGGCCTCTTTGTTTTTTTAACTTTTTATTTGGGAAATTTATTTAGTATACTTAATATTTGTTAGAAGTAGGGCACGATTTCCCAAAATAACAACTGGTTTTCAAAATATCATGTTTCTATAATTGTTTAAAAGTAAGCTTCCGCAGTAAGTAAGGTTTTAAGGGAATTAACGTTTCACAAGTTTTAAAATGGCCAGAGGTTTTGAGTAGTAAGAAGGGTTTTCAATGAGAACATGGTTTTCGAAAAACACTTCAATGTGACATGCCAGATTTGGGCCTAACTTCTAGGCCAGGTTTGGGGTGTTACAGAGTTCGTTCGAACAAACCCGAACGCTCAACCTCCTCCACCCCCTCAAAATTCTCAACCCGTACTCCAAGTTCTTCAAGGTATGGATTTTATGAGATTTCATAGAACCCCAGTTGATAAAATTCGAAAGTAAGGAGCCAAGGAATTTAGGGCTAATGCTGATAATGACCCAAAAAAGCAAAATTTTGGCTTGAGAATTCTATTCGAGTATTTGATGAACTATCATGCACACCTGAAGAATGTTTGAAGTGTGTTATTTCCTTGTTGAGAGACGTGCCACAACATTGGTGGAAGACAATACTTTTGGTGGTTCCGAAAGAAAAGGTCACATGGGAATTCTTTCAAGAGGAGTTCCAAAAGAAATACATCAGTGAGCGATTCATTGATCAAAAGCGTAAGGAATTTCTTGACTTGAAACAAGGCCACATGTCAAGTTATTGAGTACGAAAGAGAGTTTATCTGGCTCAGCAAGTATGTGTATCTTCCGAAGCTAAAATGTGTATAAGGTTTGAAGACAGACTTAATGAGAATATTAGAGTGTTAGTGGGTATTCTTGAGCTGAGGAACTGACCATAGAAAAGAGAAAAGCTGAGGCTGAGGTTAGAGATATAAGAAAGAGGTCGATGAGCAAGTCATTTCCATCTCAGTCTAAGAAATCCAGAGATATGTATTCTCATCCTCATGTTTCGGCTGGGCATTCATACAGAAACTGTAAGAAGCAAAGTTCAAGTTTCAAATCTCAGGCTACCTTTGTGGCTAGTGTGGGTAATGCTAAACCTTCCACACCCGAGTGCCAATAATGTGGTAGAATTCATTTAGGTATGTGTAGGATGAACAATGGATCTTGTTTCCGATGTGGTTCTCAAGACCACTATTTCAAAGACTATCTTGAGATGATCGAGAAAGAAAAACTTCAGAGTGCAAGACCTGTGACAACCCGAATTTGACCCTAGTCGAAAAGTGGTTTCGGGACCACAAAACCGAGTCATAAAAATAATTAACCGTTATATTTTATGCTTATTGTATGTGAACATGCATGTGTGAAAGATACATACCTTAAATTTTGTTATTTGAATGTGAAATTTATTAAATAGGACTTATGTGAGACAATTGTGAAATGTGATAGCTAAATTGTAAAGTGGTCTATTAATGCATGTTGTCAAAAAGGTGGACTTGCATGTCAAATTAGCCATTTTTTTAGTGGCCGGCCATGATATTGATTAATATATATTATATGTGTTTTATATTAGCATTTTAATATATAAAATAAGATAAAGAGTTAGTGGGAGGAAAAAACCAAGGGAAATCCATTTTTACTCCTCCATTGCCGTAGCTTGAAGGGAGGAAGAAGGAAATTTTTGCTTAAATTTTCAGCTTAGGTGATGGCTATAATGAGGTAAGTACTAAGAAAGTCTTGAAAAATTATGCATAGTTTGGATAATTGGTTTGAATGCTACCTATTCCATGTTTTAAATTTGGGTTATTTGGGGGAGCTAAATTAGAAGGAAGAGGAAAGCTATTGCATGTTAATTTTGAGCTCAATTAGGAGCTGGTTCCATAAGAAATTCGGTAGTAGCAAGAAGAGGAAGGATATTGTTCAGGGGTAAGGTCGACTGCTGTTCAGTAAGTTCTTCAAAGGAAACTTTGTAAAATTTTTTATTTTTAAAATTATTTACTACATGCAAGTAATGTTTGGCTAATAGGACTGTTAAGTAGAGTTTAGTAGCTTAAAATAGATGATATTTTTAGCAAAATACTGCAGTTAGAAGTGAAGAAAAATTTTGATGAATAAATGCATAAGTTGCTGTTGAAATCTGCCGCATGAATGTCTATTTCTTCAGCATGTAGTTGTTGTATTGAAAGTGCATTAAATTCTGGTGTAATTGGTCTGCTGCTGTTGTAAAGAAGGAAAAATATTAGTTGTTAAATGTTAACCTTATCTCTGTCTGAAAGAGATATTTGCGGTCCGAATGTCAAAAATTTTAGCATTCAATTCCTCTTATTTAAACTAATTAAAACATGTTATAAATGCAACATTTGTATATGCTATTCACTCATCAATTAACTGATAGTGAGCTTAAAATTAAGCTGTTCGAATGTGTTCGATTCACTATTCAAAGCATCATCATTTATGCTATTTTATTTGGTAAATGTAGCTGTCCGAATGTGTTAAATTCATTATTCGATGCACTACCATATATGCTGTTTTATTTAGTAAATGTAGCTGTCCGAATCTGTTGATTTCACAGTTAAATTTAGATGTTGTTATACTGCCAATTGGTGTTAATTAAGTTGTCGATTTTGGGTTAATAATACTATCCGAATGTGATGTTGTTAGGCTGATTTAGTAACTTGCATCGTTGATGATTTTACAATGTCTAAAACATAATATATATTAAGTATGATTTTACAAATTAAATGCCCTGTACAATTGATGAGTTGTTATATTAAAAATGTCTTCATTTACGTTCGATTTGAATGCTTAAGTGAAATTATAGATATATATATAATGAAATTGATTGGTGATACACATGTTTAAATAATATGTATGCAAAGGATGTGTGAAAGAGTGAATTAGTAATAATCTGTTTGGGACAGCAGCAGTAAAGTGATTTTGGAAAATCACCATAAATTGTGGGAGTTGAGTTAGAAGCTGAATAAATCATGTAATTAAAGCTTGATGAGTCTAGTTTCTTATAAAAGAAACTATAAAAGCAAAAGAATTTCCAATAATGAGATATTTGAAGTAACGTGGGACAGAGTCAAAATGACTTCTAGATCCCCTGTTCTATTTTTATAAAATCACTATAAAACGTATAAAAATAGTCAAATAATGACATTTATATGCTTAGACTCCTTAATGAGTCTAGTTTCAAATGAAATAAACAAGAACATGTTGTGAATTCTGTACAATGAGAAATTTATTTCGTAGTAAAAAGTGGTCAGATTAGTCAAACAGTGAAGCAAGAGAAACTTTAGGAAAAATCTGGTGTTGATTGGCTAAGCCAAAAATTATGACAATTTTATGGTTAAAGATAAATGAGTCTATTTTCAACAAAAATTTACGAAAATTCATTTGGAGTTTCGTAGCCCTAGTCATAAATAATTTAGTGACTGTTGCTCAGGAAGTCAGCTTATAGTGAAATTGTGATTATATTGTAAGCATTGATAAAAATTCGCTAATGAATTACTTATTGATTTCTTATAAGCTTACTATAATCTGTATGTGTGAAAGTCCAATATATATGTATTATATTCTAAAAATAATATTTGAATAGTCGATTAATGATTAGTTTAAAATTTGTTGAATTAAAAGCTCAAGAGCATATGGGGGCAATTTTGAATAAGGGAAAAGAGAAAGTAACCGAGTAGTCATTTCGCAACCATTCAAATATATCCGAAGTGAGTTTTAAGTAGTTTCCTTTAGTATATAATTGACGATGCCACTATAAGAGTATAGTAGGTAAATTGTGATCTTTGGCTTGCACTTGAATTAAGATGTATAATAGATAATGCATGTATATGACTACGAGATCCTATGCTAAGATGATAAATTGAACTCATATTACACATTAAGTGATTCAGGTATGTGATATATATATTATATGTGAGATTGATCTGACGGGAATTAAGAATGTGTAATGAGAAGCATATGAAAAGATGTTGTAAATTCATATGTATATTGGTATAGTGTGCATTCAGTTATTATGCAAAGTTACAAGATAGTTTTCGATATGCTATTTATCTATGAATGTTGAAAGTAAGTGTGGGTAAGAAACGATACACTAGTGAAATTTGAAAGAATTGACATTAATCCGGAAGCCTGTAAATACTATGTTTATATGAGTTTGAGTATAAACGGAGTAAAATGATATGTGTTTGTGCATAATCAACCAAATAGTATTGTACTTAGAAAGTGTTATGTGCTTTCGAACATTTGATTTGTTTTTAAGTTCAACTGTTTAAATTGCTTAAGACTTACTAAGCTTATGAAAGCTTACTTTGAATGTTATGTTTCTCTGTTTATTTTTGTAGATCGTTGACTCTTACTATTAGCTCGGGGATCGTCAGCACTTCGTCACACTATATACTATTGTAGTAATCATGTGATTTGGACTTAGCTTGTAACACCCCGTGCCCGAGACCGTTGCCGGAGTCGAACACGAGGTGCTGACCGACTTAATTCATTTACTTGCACAGTTCATTTTAAAAATTTCCAGACAGCTGGCTAACTGTGTCACTGTCACCTTAAAAATCATATCTTGAGTCCACAACTCGAAAATCAGTTTCGTGATTTTTCCCAGAAACTAGACTCATATATGCATCTATTAATTTTTTTCTATAATTTTTGGTAGGGCCAATTAGTACAGTTTATTAGTTAAAGTCTCCAGTGTTACAGGGATCGACTACACTGACCTTCGCGCATTACGACTTGTATATCTCCCTGTACAGGGCTTCAATACTGATGCCGTTTGTTTCTATAGAAACTATACTCAAAGATAAATCTATACATATATGGAATGACTCCTAATTATCTCTGGTTAATTTATAATGAATTTCCAAAGTTGGAATAGGGAATCCAGAAACCGTTCTGGCCCTGTTTCACGAAAACCTAAATATCTCTTAACATACAACTCATATGACCGTTTCGTTTCTTCCATATGAAAGTAGATTCACCAAGGTTCATTTACATAATTTATTCACTATTTAATTCCTTTCCTACTATTTTTCGTGATTTTTCACATCCACATCGCTGCTGCTGTCAGCATCTGCCTTTAAGGTAGACTTTACCTATTTCATAGTTTCCATGATTCAATTAGCCCCTTTTTTTTGCATACATAGCACAAAGTATAATCATGATTAACCATTCCAATGGCTAATCGTTTCCAAACATTTCCATACCTCTTAGTGATCAACATACAAAACGATTATAGTATTATGCTAAAAACGTATATAAGCCATTTTCGCATGGCTATCCAAATTTACACAAAATCCATGGGTACATGACCAACAACAAGCAGGGTAGTCCTATACATGCCATTTCAAAGTTCAACCAAAATTGTACCAAAAGGGGGCTTTGATAGTATGGGAGACTTCGACTTCCAAAAATCCCGAGTCCGATAGCTGACGAGCCAAAATCTATAAAACAGAGAAACAAAGAAACGGAGTAAGCAATTTATGCTTAGTAAGTTTTGAGCAAGGGATTCCAGTACAACAAAAGTATAGCATTCATATAGCTAAACGGATAATTTCATATGCACAAATTCTCAATATCATACTTACTTCACATTACCAACCCTTATGTTCATACACAAAAGATCAACTTAGCCAAAGGCCGGTAGCTCATTTATCAACTGAGCGAATACTTATTTGTAAGGGCTCAACTAATTCAAAGCACATACGAAACATACCTCAATGTTGGGATGTTACAAGCGTATTAACTGAAATTTTTACAGCAAGATCATTCATTCCCGAATCACGTACCTTCGAAATTTAACCGGATATAGCTACTCGTTCAAATGCCTTCGGGACATAGCCCGGTTATAGTAACTCGCACAAATGCCTTCGGGACTTAACCCAAATTTAGTAACTCGTACCAATGCCTTCGGGCTTAGCCCGGAATTAGTAACTCGCACAAATGCCTTCGGATCTTAGTCCGGATATGGTCACTTAGCACAAAGCCTTCGGGACTTAGCCCGGACATCATTCGAATAACCATGCACATTTAACAATAAATCATGACACATTCGTATTTCATTTTCATTAGCAAAACTCAAACACAAGACACTTATCACTCTTACAATTTCGGCTCAATAGCCACACACAAAGAGCATGATTTTGATTTGCTTAAAACATGATCTAATCAAATCATAATTTAAGCTCTATTACTCAAGAACTTACCTCGGATGTTGTCGAACGATTTCGATGGCTATTCGACCACTTTTTCCTTCCCTTTATCGGATTTAGTTCCCCTTTGCTCTTGAGCTTAATTTAACAAATAAATTGATTTAATCATTTGAGCATCGAAAAGAGGAACTCAAGGTACTTGGCCCACATATATTCATTAGACATTAAAGTCACATATGTACGGAATCATGAATCAAACTCAACACATTAGTTAATACTCTCCTTAGCCAAATTTTCTAAGTCAAAATAAAGCCTTCAATATGCTTACCTATGGCCGAACAACACATCAACCTATGTACTCATTCATGTTGCCGATTACGCATGTCTATGTTGAGGCCAATTATATACTCAATACCACACACAAATGGCATACCTTTTACTGACTAATGCATTACATATTATAACTCAATACGCATCCATCATGTACTCCATAACCGAAACACCATCATATGTAAATATATACCTTGAGATATTGTATATGTCATAGAAATACGTCATGTGCAAACATATATATATGTGCAAGAGCCGAATCTCAAAGTTGATTATAACTAAACATGAACATAAATCCAAAACACCAATCTTACCTACCATGCAATAAGCATAAATCATACTTATGGATATACCATGGCCGAATACATCACGACACCATACCGTTTCAATTTTGGTCATGGTTAAACAAAGAACTTAATGTCTCACTCAAAAATGCTAAAAAGAAAATCCAAGAGTCATCAATCCACCATCACATGTATCATTAACAAGCTTCATATTTAGCATGCAATGGCATTAACACAAAATCCACCTAGGCCGAATATCATCCCATGACATAGCAAAGATTTGAACCATGGGCTAATTAGAACTCAAGCTAGCAACTAAAAACATGCATGAATCTCATGGCACAACCTCAAACATACCTTAATCTAGATACAAGTATGGCCAAACCTCCTCCTAATCCTCTTCCAAACCAAACATGAAGCAAGAACACTTTCCTCCTTCCTTAGAATTTTCGGCCAAAAGAAATGAAAAAGGATGAACAAATTTTTTTTCTTTTCTTCAACTCACGGCAATGGGGGGGAACACTCACATACATTCTTTCTTTTTTTCCATTTCTTTATTACCCATACTCCTTATTTTATTTTCCTAACATACCTCACTAACATAATATGTTTGTGACATGTTTCCACTCATAGCATGGCCTGCCACTACTAATTAGGGGGGAATTTGACTTGCAAGTCCTCCCTTTTTATTACATGCACTATTAGATCCTTATAGATTAGCCTATCACATTTCAAAAGTGTCACACAAATCCTACTAACTAAATTCACATGCAATCGACTAAATCGAAGCTTGAAATTTTCACACATTCATAATTACATATTCTAGACAATAAATATCACATTCAAACATTTCGGTAACTCGGTTTAGCGGTCCCGAAACCACTTCCCGACTAGGGTCAATTTTAGGCTGTCACAACTCTCCCGCACTTAAGAAATTTTTGTCCCTGAAAATCTTACCGGTAAATAAGTTTGGGTATCGTTCTTTCATGGCATTCTCGGTTTCCCAAGTAGCTTCTTCGACTCTGTGTTTGAGCCATAACACCTTTACTAACGGAACCCTTTTGTTTCGCAACTCTTTCACTTCATGAGCTAGGATACGAATCGGTTCTTCTTCATAACTCAAGTCAGATTGAATTTCAACTTCTGATGGATTAATCACGTGTGACGGATCGGATCTATAACGTCGAAGCATCGAAACATGAAAGACATCGTGAATCTTTTCAAGTTCAGGGGGCAAAATCAATCTATACGCAACTGGACCAACTCGTTCGGAGATTTCGTACGGCCCAATGAATCTCGGGCTCAACTTGCCCTTACGGCCAAATCTGAGTATCTTTTTCCAAGGCGAAACTTTAAGAAACACTTTATCTCTCACCTGATATTCAATGTCTTTTCATTTCAAATCCGCATATGATTTCTGACGATCTGTGGCTGCCTTCAGACTTTGACGGATTACCTTTACTTTTTGTTTGGCATCTTTAATCAAATCAACTCCGAAAATTTTACTTTCACCGAGCTCGGTCCAAAACAATGGTGTACGGCATTTACGACCGTACAAAGCCTCGTAAGGTGCCATCTTAATACTTGATTGAAAACTATTGTTGTAAGCGAATTCAATCAAAGGTAAATACCGTTCCCATGAACCACTGAACTCAAGGATGCAACATCTCAACATATCCTCAAGTATCTGAATTATCCGCTCGGATTGACCATCGGTTTGGGGGTGAAAAGCAGTGCTAAAATGCAGCTTGGTACCCAAAGCTTCTTGCCATTTCTTCCAAAATCGTGAGGTGAATCTCGGATCTCTATCCGACACGATAGAAATAGGTACCCCGTGTAATCTCACAATCTAAGAAACATACAATTCAGCTAGTTTATCCATTGAGAAATCTGTGCGTACAAGGATAAAATGACCGACTTAGTCAATCTATCAACGACGACCCAAATCGCATCTTTCTTACTTGCCGACACTGGCAACCCAGATACAAAATCCATCGTGACTCGTTCCCATTTCCATTCAGGTATCATGATCGGCTGAAGCAAACCCGTGGGCACTTGATGTTCCGCCTTCACTTGCTGACATACTAAGCACTTCGAAACAAAGTCGAAAATGTCTCGTTTCATACCATACCACCAAAACTGACGTCTTAGGTCGTTATACCTTTTCGTACTCCCCGGGTGGATTGACATTCGGCTACAATGAGCTTCGTTCAGAATCATCGAAATAAGTTCTGAATTTCTTGGAACACACAAACAATTTCTGAACCTCAAACAATCGTCATCATCAATTTGAAATTTAGATTCCATATTCGGAACATATTCAGCCCGTTTTGCAACCAATTCATCGTCGACTTTCTGAGCTTCACGAATTTGATGAATCAATAATGGTTTGGCCTTTAATTCAGCTACTAACACATTGTCGGGTAGACCAGACAAGTGTACATTCATCGCTCGTAAAGCAAATAGTGATTTCAAGCTTAAGGCGTCCGCAACCACATTAGCCTTTCCCGGGTGATAATTAATGACAAGCTCATAATCTTTCAACAACTCAAGCCAACGCCTTTGTCGTAGATTCAAGTTTCTTTGAGTCATCAAATATTTGAGACTTTTGTGATCCGAAAATACATGGCACTTCTCACCAAATAAGTAATGTCGCCATATTTTCAAAGCGAATATGATGGCAGCTAATTCGAGATCATGGGTCGGATAATTTTTCTCATGTGGCTTTAATTGTCTCGACGCATAGGCCACAACTCGACCTTCTTGCATCAGTACGCAACCCAACCCAAGTAGGGAGGCATCACTATAAATGACAAACTCTTTGCCGGATTCGGGCTGCACTAGTACTGGAGCTTCCGTCAAATGAGTTTTCAATTGATCGAAACTTTTCTGACACTTTTCTATCCATTCAAACTTAACATCTTTCTGAAGCAGTTTCGTTATTGGTGTGGCTATCATCGAGAAACCTTTTACAAACCGTCGGTAGTAACCGGCAAGTCCCAAAAAGCTCCGAACCTCAGTAATATTTCTCGGAGGCTTCCAATTAAGTATGGTTGAAATTTTGCTCGGGTCAACTCGAATACCTGATGCGGATACCACATGCCCCAAGAAGCTAACCTCTCTTAACCAGAACTCACACTTACTGAACTTAGCATATAACTGCTTATCCCGCAAAATTTGCAACACTAATCTCAGGTGCTCAGCATGTTCGGTCTCATCTCTTGAATAGACCAAGATGTCATCAATGAACACAACTACGAACCGGTCCAAATACTGTCTGAAGATCCGATTCATCAAATCCATAAATACCGCAGGGGCATTAGTGAGCCCGAACGGCATCACTAAGAACTCGTAGTGACCGTACCTCATTCTGAAAGCAGTTTTGGGTACGTCCGAATCTCGAATCCGCAACTGATAATAACCCGATCTCAAATCTATCTTTGAAAACACTGAGGCTCCCTTTAGTTGATAAAACAAATCATCAATACGCGGTAACGGATATTTATTCTTTATCGTCACTTTATTCAGCTGACGATAGTCAATGCACAACCTCATGGTTCTGTCCTTCTTTTTCACAAACAATACTGGTGCACCCCAAGGTGAGAAACTTGGTCGAGCGAAACCTCTATCCATCAATTCTTGCAACTGAGCTTTCAACTCTTTTAACTCGGTTGGTGCCATACGATACGGAGCTATCGAAATCGGTGTAGTCCCAGGTACAGGCTCAATACCAAACTCTATCTCCCGAACAGGTGGCAAACCTGGTAATTCTTTGAGAAAAACATCTGGGTATTCACAAACCACCGACACAGATTCGAGTTTTATTTCTAACTCCTCATCATCACGTACATACGCAAGGTATGCTTCGCACCCCTTTCTTACATATTTCTGGGCCAACATTGATGATATTACAGCTGGCAACCCCTTTAAGTCCGTAGACTCAACTCGGATCATCTCGTTATTTTCGCACCTCAAATCCATAGTCTTGCTTTTGCAATTCACAACCGCATTATGCACGGTCAACCAATCCAAACCAAGAATAACATCAAATTCATCAAACGGCAAAAGCATCAAGTCCATCGGAAAACAGGAACCTCGAATTACTAGGGGACATTTCTTACACACTTTGTCGACAAGCACGTAACGACCCAAGGGATTTGACACCCGAATTACGAACTCAGTAGACTCAATAGGTAAAGTCTTACTGGATGCTAAGGTTTCGAATATATAAGAATGAGTAGAACCAGGGTCAATCAAAGCAATCACATTAGTATCAAAGAGAGTAAAAGTACCGGTAATAACATCTGGCGAGGAAGCATCCTCGCGTGCGCGTATAGCATAAGCCCTAGCAGGAGCGCGAGCCTCGGATCTGGTCGTAGCATCTCTAGATCCTCTCTGACCACCACTAGCATTGCCCGTATTTCTAGATGGTCTACCTCGAGCAGTGGTAGTACCCGATTTCCCACTTTGATTTACATTCTGTTCAGACAACCTCAGGCAATCTTTAATGAAGTGGTCAACTGATCCGCACTTGTAACAGGAGTGGTCATGGAATCTACAACTCCCAGAATTCCATTTACCGCAATATCGACATTCTGTTCTATCCCGACGATCATTTCCAACACTGGCGACCGAAGTGACTCGTGTGCTCACAGGGGGTCGATCGCGATCTCATCTATAGAAACCCGAAGTGTCCCTAGATCGGCCTAAGTCATCTCTAAATTTCTTCGATGACTGTGGGAAGGGCTTCCCCAAAGACCTCTTACGAAACTCCTTTGCTCCCATATCAGCTTTTCTTTTCTCCATACTTAGCTCCTCGGCTTTACAAGCTCGCTCAACAAGTACCACAAATTCTCGGATTTCCAAGATGCCAACATACAGCTTTATATCATCATTTAGTCCATCCTCGAAACGTTTACACATCACAGCTTCGAAAGAAATGCATTCTCGCGCATACCGGCTAAGCCTCACAAATTTTCGTTCATAGTCGGTAACCGACATGGAACCTTGTTTGAGTTCAAGAAATTCCTTCCGTTTTTGGTCAATGAATCTCTGACTGATATACTTTTTCCGAAACTCGGTTTGGAAAAACTCCCAAGTTACTTGCTCTCTAGGCACAACAGAAGTCAACGTATTCCACCAATAGTAGGCAGAATCACGTAGCAAGGAGATAGTACACTTTAGGCACTCATCGGGTGTGCAAGATAGCTTGTCGTGTACCCCAATAGTGTTGTCCAACCAAAATTCAGCTTGCTCGGCATCATCGCTGTCCGTAGCTTTAAATTCAGTAGCCCCGTATTTTCGGATTCTGTCAACTGGGGGCTTATTTAACCTTATTTGGTCAGTTGCTGGAGGTATTGTAGGTGCGGGGGTGGTATTAGTCAGGAATGGAGGTTGTTGAACAGCCGTATTAGTTCGAATGTATTGGTTGAACCAATCATTCATTACGCTATAGAAAGCTTGTCTAGCTTCGTCATTCGGATTACTAGCAATCGGTTGAGAGTCCGCCGGAGCTGTCTCTTGTGCGGGAGCAGGCGCCGCACTCTCAAGATCATCAGCTACCGCTCGGTCGGGATCGGGATCCATTACTATAAATAAACACATTTTCAATCGTCAGAAATCACCACACTATCAAATAATCACAAAATGGCATGTATAGCTAGACCCAAACGTATTACGGTAGTCCTAGAATCGACTAAACCGTAGCTCTGATACCAATGAAATTGTAACACCCCGTGCCCGAGATCGTTGCCGGAGTCGAACACGAGGTGCTGACCGACTTAATTCATTTACTTGCACAGTTCATTTTAAAAATTTCCAGACAGCTGGCTAACTGTGTCACTGTCACCTTAAAAATCATATCTTAAGTTCCACAACTCGAAAATCAGTTTCGTGATTTTTTCCTGAAACTAGACTCATATATGAAATTGTTTTCTATAATTTTTGGTAGGGCCAATTAGTACAGTTTATTAATTAAAGTCTCCCATGTTACAGGGATCGACTACACTGACCTTTGCGTATTACGACTTGTATATCTCCCTATACAAGGCTTCAATACTGATGCCGTTTGTTTCTATGGAAACTAGACTCAAATAGAAATCTATACATATATGGCATGACTCCTAATTATCTCTGGTTAATTTATAATGAATTTCCAAAGTCGGAACAGGGAATCCAGAAACCGTTCTGGCCCTGTTTCACGAAAACCTAAATATCTCTTAACATACAACTCATATAACCGTTTCGTTTCTTCAATATGAAAGTAGATTCATCAAGGTTCATTTACATAATTTATTCACTATTTAATTCCTTTCCTACTATTTTTAGTGATTTTTAACATCCACATCGCTGCTGCTGTCAGCATCTGCCTTTAAGGTAGACTTTACCTATTTCATAGTTTCCATGATTCAATTAGCCCCTTTTTTTTTGCATACATAGCACAAAGTATAATCATGATTAACCATTCCAATGGCTAATCGTTTCCAATCATTTCCATACCTCTTAGTGATCAACATACAAAACGATTATAGTACTATGCTAAAAACGTATATAAGCCATTTTCGCATGGCTATCCAAATTTACACAAAATCCATGGGTACATGACCAACAACAAGAAGGGTAGTCCTATACATGCCATTTCAAAGTTCAACCAAAATTGTACCAAAAGGGGGCTTTGATAGTGTGGGAGACTTCGACTTCCAAAAATCCCGAGTCCGATAGCTGACGAGCCAAAATCTATAAAACAGAGAAACAAAGAAACGGAGTAAGCAATTTATGCTTAGTAAGTTTTGAGCAAGGGATTCCAGCACAACAAAAGTATAGCATTCATATAGCTAAACGGATAATTTCATATGCACAAATTCTCAATATCATACTTACTTCACATTACCAACCCTTATGTTCATACACAAAAGATCAACTTAGCCAATGGCCGGTAGCTCATTTATCAACTGAGCAAATACTTATTTGTAAGGGCTCAACTAATTCAAAGCACATACGAAACATACCTCAATGTTGGGATGTTACAAGCGTATTAACTGAAATTTTTTCAGCAAGATCATTCATTCCCGAATCACGTACCTTCGAAATTTAACCGGATATAGCTACTCGTTCAAATGCCTTCGGGACATAGCCCGGTTATAGTAACTCTCACAAATGCCTTCGGGACTTAACCCGGATTTAGTAAATCGTACCAATGCCTTCGGGCTTAGCCCGAAATTAGTAACTCGCACAAATGCCTTCGGATCTTAGTCCGGATATGGTCACTTAGCACAAAGCCTTCGGGACTTAGCCCGGACATCATTCGAATAACCATGCACATTTAACAATAAATCATGACACATTCGTATTTCATTTTCATTAGCAAAACTCAAACACAAGACACTTATCACTCTTGCAATTTCGGCTCAATAGCCACACACAAAGAGCATGATTTTGATTTGCTTAAAACATGATCTAATCAAATCATAATTTAAGCTCTATTACTCAAGAACTTACCTCGGATGTTGTCGAACGATTCCGATGGCTATTCGACCACTTTTTCCTTCCCTTTATCGGATTTAGTTCCCCTTTGCTCTTGAGCTTAATTTAACAAATAAATTGATTTAATCATTTGAGCATCGAAAAGAGGAACTCAAGGTACTTGGCCCACATATATTCATTAGACATTAAAGTCACATATGTACGGAATCATGAATCAAACTCAACACATTAGTTAATACTCTCCTTAGCCGAATTTTCTAAGTCAAGATAAAGCCTTCAATATGCTTACCTATGGCCGAACAACACATCAACCTATGTACTCATTCATGTGGCCGATTACACATGTCTATGTTGAGGCCAATTATATACTCAATACCACACACAAATGGCATACCTTTTACTAACTAATGCATTATATATTATAACTCAATACGCATCCATCATGTACACCATAACCGAAACACCATCATATGTAAATATATACCTTGAGATATTGTATATGTCATAGAAATACGTCATGTGCAAACATATATATATATGTGCAAGAGCCGAATCTCAAAGTTGATTATAACTAAACATGAACATAAATCCAAAACACCAATCTTACCTACCATGCAATAAGCATAAATCATACTTATGGATATACCATGGCCGAATACATCACAACACCATACCGTTTCAATTTTGGTCATGGTTAAACAAAGAACTTAATGTCTCACTCAAAAATGCTAAAAAGAAAATCCAAGAGTCATCAATCCACCATCACATGTATCATTAACAAGCTTCATATTTAGCATGCAATGGCATTAACACAAAATCCACCTAAGCCGAATATCATCCCCATGACATAGCAAAGATTTGAACCATGGGCTAATTAGAACTCAAGCTAGCAACTAAAAACATGCATAAATCTCATGGCACAACCTCAAACATACCTTAATCTAGATACAAGTATGGCCAAACCTCCTCTTAATCCTCTTCCAAACCAAACATGAAGCAAGAACTCCTTCCTCCTTCATTAGAATTTTCGGCCAAAAGAAATGAAAAAGGATGAACAAATTTTTTTTTTCTTTTCTTCAACTCACGGCAATGGGGGGGAACACTCACACACATTCTTTCTTTTTTTCCATTTCTTTATTACCCATACTCCTTATTTTATTTTTCCTAACATACCTCACTAACATAACATGTTTGTGACATGTTTCCACTCATAGCATGGCCGGCCACTACTAATTAGGGGGGAAATTTGACATGCAAGTCCTTCCTTTTTATTACATGCACTATTAGATCCTTATAGATTAGCCTATCACATTTCAAAAGTGTCACACAAATCCTACTAACTGAATTCACATGCAATCGACTAAATCGAAGCTTGAAATTTTCACACATTCATAATTACATATTCTAGACAATAAATATCACATTCAAACATTTTGGTGACTCAGTTTAGCGGTCCCGAAACCACTTCCCGACTAGGGTCAATTTTGGGCTGTCACATAGCTTATGGCATGTATAGGATAGACTATAAATAGAATGATATTTTGACTATTGTATATAAGCCATGCAAATATGGCATCTTATGGAAGTTTACTTTTATAAGTTTTAAATTCGATCCTTGTTTGTGTCTATTAGTTATATAAATAAATGATCTTTTATTTAAGAAAAGGTTCAAAATTTTACTGTTCTGATCCGATTCCTAATTTCTGGTAACGTCTCGTCCTATTTCGGTGACGGTTACGGGATAGGGGCGTTACAATTTTGATTGGTATCAGAGCTATAGTTTTGTCGATTCTAGGACTAACGTAGCACGTGTGAGTCTAGCTATACATGCCATAAAGTGATAAAATGATAGTGTGATGATTTCTGACAGTTAAAATGTGTTTTTCATAATATAATGAATTTCGATCCCAATCAAGCTGTAGCAGATGGTATTGAGAGGATTGAAACATGCTTATGATGTGTCAAAATTGAGAAAGGTATGAATAGAAGTATGATATACATTTGAAGTATTGAAATGCAAAGTAATTTTGCTGAATGTGTTATGAAATAAATATGGAAAAGTATATTAGGATAATAGTGATGTATATTGTATGCATGAGAAGTTATATTTTGGTTCAAGATTTTATGTAAATGGGCGAAATATATACATATATATGTGAATGAGAACTTTGAAGAGAAAATAATGTATTTGGAATGAGCCTACATGTAAATGATATCTATGATATAATGTCAAGTTGATATGATATGTATATATTGAAATAAAGTAAGTGAATTACAAATATGATATGCTATATGAAATGTATTAAAATGTGAATAAATATGCATGAAACTCGGTGATGTGTATTCGGGCCTTTGTGCCTAGCAGGCTTCGTGCCGGTGATGTGTATTGGGGCCTTCGTGCCTAGTCGGCTTCGTGCCAGTGATGTGTAGTCGGGTCTTCGTGCCTAGCATAATGTTGGTGATTCGAGCAAGGTTTAAGTGTTCATTACTATATGAATTCAAAGTTAAATGAAAGAATACGTTTAAAGTGTACATATATTATGTTTTATAGACTTGGTTAAGTCATTTCAATGTGTAATAACGAATGAATATGAGCATTATGTGTGCGAGATCGATAATTGAGGCACTGTGTGTGCGAATTCCTTTAACCGAGCACTATGTGTGCGAGATCGGTAGTTGAGGCACTGCGTGTGCGAGTTCTTCAACCGAGCACTATGTGTGCAAGATCGGTCAGTGGGCACTAAGTGTGTGAAATGAGATTCATGTAAGACCTCGTCTGGGACGAAGGCATTGATTTGAGATGTTGTGTAAGACCATGTCTAGGACATGGCATCGACTCAAAATGTGATAACATGTAAGACCATGGTTGGACTATGGCTTAAAGTAAACGACATACTCAGACAAGTACGATGCTCTTTAAATTGACAAATGGTAGGAAGTAGAATTGAAGTTAGATGTTGAATTTTAATTAGATACTGATATTCAATATTTGAGTTTGAAATGGGGATTAATAGATATAAATTGACGATTGATTATTGTTTCGGCTGTAATTTTGTTATAAGTGGATACGTGAAAAGAAAATGGTGGATATGTTGTTAAGGAATGGATTTATGTTATATGTACACTTAAGTGCTTAGTTGAAAATGTGTTATGGATTTAGTCTATGAGATTCTCGGTATATGAAGTTATATGTGCTATTGCTGAATGGACACTATTTTGTTAATCTTGTTCAAGAAATTATTTTGATTAAGTTTCAACATTCGAAAGTTTGAAAGAATTTTTGATGAATGCTGATAATTTTGGATATACGAGTTATGCGCTAGAATGAATCTCATGCCAGTGTATTATATTAGGCTTTATGGCTATTCGACTGTAAACGGGTAACGTTAACTATGATTGAATATGCTAAATGAACTAATTGTTCAGGTACGTGGAAGTTGACTTTTCTTTTGGAAGTGAGTTAAGTTGAATATTGAGATGTGATAAAGTTATAAAGGATATTCATTGGGATGTTTGAGAATATGTATACTTTCGGCCAAGTTACAGCTTATACATGAATGAAAATGTGGGTTATGAATATGTGAGTTGATGTTATGTATTATACATGTTAATATGTGATTTATATGTGTTTGAAATGCAAGTATAAATTCAATTAAGAGATTATTGCTTATGAAATCAAGAAAATGAGATGTATGTGTATACTTGTAGAAATGTTTATGTATTTGTTTTAAGATAAGAAAGTGATTTTATAGATCGATGTGAAACAGTAATGAATTACAATTGTTATTGATGAGCTAATGTTTATATGGACAAAATTCAATAAGAGGACGTTATCCTAACCTAGTCGCTACTAAGATTTTCAGGGACGGAAATCCCTAAGGAGGGGAGAGTTGTGACAGCCCTAATTTGACCCTAGTCGGAAAGTGGTTTCGGGATCACAAAACCGAGTCATAAAAATAATTAACCGTTATATTTTATGCTTATTGTATGTGAACATGCATGTGTGAAAGATACATACCTTAAATTTTGTTATTTGAATGTGAAATTTATTAAATAGGACTTATGTGAGACATTTGTGAAATGTGATAGCTAAATTGTAAAGTGGTCTGTTAATGCATGTTGTCAAAAAGGTGGACTTGCATGTCAAATTAGCCATTTTTTTTAGTGGCCGGCCATGATATTGATTAATATATATTATATGTGTTTTATATTAGCATTTTAAGATATAAAATAAGATAAAGAGTTTGTGGGAGGAAAAAACCAAGGGGAATCCATTTTTACTCCTCCATTGCCGTAGCTTGAAGGGAGGAAGAAGGAAATTTTTGCTTAAATTTTCAGCTTAGGTGATGGCTATAATGAGGTAAGTACTAAGAAATTCTTGAAAAATTATGCATAGTTTGGATAATTGGTTTGAATGCTACCTATTCCATGTTTTAAATTTGGGTTATTTGGGGGAGATAAATTAGAAGGAAGATGAAAGCTATTGCATGTTAATTTTGAGCTCAATTAAGAGCTGGTTCCATAAGAAATTCGGTAGCAGCAAGAAGAGGAAGGATATCGTTTAAGGGTGGGCTCGACTGCTGTTCAGTAAGTTCTTCAAAGGAAACTTTGTAAATTTTTTTATGTTTAAAATATATTTATTACATGCAAGTAATGTTCGGCTAATAGGACTATTAAGTAGAGTTTAGTAGCTTAAAATAGATGATATTTTTAGCAAAATACTGCAGTTAGAAGTGAAGAAAAATTTTGATGAATAAATGCATAAGTTGCTGTTGAAATCTGCCGCGTGAATGTCTATTTCTTCAGCATGTAGTTGTTGTATTGAAAGTGCATTAAATTCTGGTGTAATTGGTCTGCTGCTGTTGTAAATAAGGAAAAATATTAGTTGTTAAATGTTAACCTTCTCTCTGTCTGAAAGAGATATTTGCGGTCCGAATGCCGAAAATTTTAGCATTCAATTCCTCTTATTTAAACTAATTAAAACATGCTATAAATGCAACATTTCTATATGCTATTTACTCACCAATTAACTGATAGTGAGCTTAAAATTAAGCTGTTCGAATGTGTTAGATTCACTATTCAAAGCATCATCATTTATGCTGTTTTATTTGGTAAATGTAGCTGTCTGAATGTGTTAAATTCATTGTTCGATGCACTACCATATATGCTGTTTTATTTAGTTAATGTAGCTGTCCGAATCTGTTGATTTCACAGTTAAATTTAGATGTTGTTATACTGCCAATTGGTGTTAATTAAGTTGTCGATTTTGGGTTAATAATACTATCCGGATGTGATGTTGTTATGCTGATTTAGTAACTTGCATCGTTGATGATTTTACAATGTCTAAAACATAATATATATTAAGTATGATTTTACAAATTAAATGCCCTGTACAATTGATGAGTTGTTATATTAAAAATGTCTTCATTTACGTTCGATTTGAATGCTTAAGTGAAATTATAGATATATATATAATGAAATTGATTGGTGATACACATGTTTAAATAATATGTATGCAAAGGATGTGTGAAAGAGTGAATTAGTAATAATCTGTTTGGGACAGCAGCAGTAAAGTGATTTTGGAAAATCACCATAAATTGTGGGAGTTGAGTTAGAAGCTGAATAAGTCATATAATTAAAGCTTGATGAGTCTAGTTTCTTATAAAAGAAACTATAAAAGCAACAGAATTTCCAATAATGAGATATTTGAAGTAACGTGGGACTGAGTCAAAATGACTTCTAGATCCCCTGTTCTATTTTTATAAAATCACTATGAAACGTATAAAAATAGTCAAATGATGAAATTTATATGCTTAGACTCCTTAATGAGTCTAGTTTCAAATGAAATAAACAAGAACATGTTGTGAATTCTGTACAATGAGAAATTTATTTCATAGTAAAAAGTGGTCAGATTAGTCAAACAGTGAAACAAGGGAAACTTTCGGAAAAATCTGGTGTTGATTTGCTAAACCAAAAATTATGACAATTTTATCGATAAAAGATAAATGAGTCTATTTTCAACAAAAATTTACGGAAATTGATTTGGAGTTTCGTAGCCCTAGTTATAAATAATTTAGTGACTGTTGCTTAGGAAGTCAGCTTATAGTGAAATTGTGATTATATTGTAAGCATCGATAAAAAATCGCTAATGAATTGCTTATTGATTTCTTATGAGCTTACTATAATCTATATGTGTGAAAGTCAAATATATATGTATTATATTCTGAAAATAATCTTTGAATAGTCGATTAATGATTAGTTTAAAATTTGTTGAATTAAAAGCTCAAGAGCATATGGGGGCAATTTCGAATAAGGGAAAAGAGAAAGTAACCGAGTAGTCATTTCGCAACCATTCAAATATATCTGAAGTAAATTTAAGTAGTTTCCTTTAGTATATAATTGACGATGCCACTATAAGAGTATAGTAGGTAAATTGTGATATTTGGCTTGCACTTGAATTAAGATGTATAATAGATAATGCATGTATATAACTACGAGATCCTATGCTAAGATGATAAATTGAACTCATATTACACATTAAGTGATTCAAGTATGTGATATATATATTATATGTGAGATTGATCTGACGGGAATTAAGAATGTGTAATGAGAAGCATATGAAAAGATGTTGTAAATTCATATGTATATTGGTATATGTGTGCATTCAGTTATTATGCTAAGTTACAAGATAGTTTTCGATATGCTATTTATCTATGAATGTTGAAAGTAAGTGTGGGTAAGAAACGATACACTAGTGAAATTTGAAAGAATTGACATTAATCCGGAAGCCTGTAAATACTATGTTTATATGAGTTTGAGTATAAACGGAGTAAAATGATATGTGTTTGTGCATAATCAACCAAATAGTATTGTACTCAGAAAGTGTTATGTGCTTTCGAACATTTGATTTGTTTTTAAGTTCAACTGTTTAAATTGCTTAAGACTTACTAAGCTTATGAAAGCTTACTTTGAATGTTATGTTTCTCTGTTTATTTTTGTAGATCGTTGACTCTTACTATTAGCTCGGGGACCGTCAGCACTTCGTCACACTATCTACTATTGTAGTAATCATGTGATTTAGACTTAGCTTATGGCATGTATAGGATAGACTATAAATAGAATGATATTTTGACTATTGTATATAAGCCATGCGAATATGGCATCTTATGGAAGTTTACTTTTATAAGTTTTAAATTCGATCCTTGTTTGTGTCTATTAGTTATATAAATAAATGATCTTTTATTTAAGAAAAGGTTCAAAATTTTACTGTTCTGATCCGATTCCTAATTTCTGGTAACGTCTCGTCCAATTTCGGTGACGGTTACGGGATAGAGGTGTTACGATTTTTATTGGTATCAGAGCTATGGTTTTGTCGATTCTAGGACTAACGTAGCACGTGTGAGTCTAGCTATACATGCCATAAAGTGATAAAATGATAGTGTGATGATTTCTGACAGTTAAAATGTGTTTTTCATAATATAATGAATTTCGATCCCGATCAAGCTGTAGCAGATGGTATTGAGAGGATTGAGACATGCTTATGATGTATCAAAATTGAGAAAGGTAAGAATAGAAGTATGATATACATTTGAAGTACTGAAATGCAAAGTAATTTTGCTGAATGTGTTATGAAATAAATATGGAAAAGTATATTAGGATAATAGTGATGTATATTGTATGCATGAGAAGTTATATTTTGGTTCAGGATTTTATGTAAATGGGCGAAATATATACATATATATGTGAATGAGAACTTTGAAGAGAAAATAATGTATTTGGAATGAGCCTACATGTAAATGATATCTATGATATAATGTCAAGTTGATATGATATGTATATATTGAAATAAAGTAAGTGAATTACAAATATGATATGCTATATGAAATGTATTAAAATGTGAATAAATATGCATGAAACTCGGTGATGTGTATTCGGGCCTTTGTGCCTAGCAGGCTTCGTGCTGGTGATGTGTATTCGGGCCTTCGTGCCTAGTAGGCTTCGTGCCAGTGATGTGTATTCGGGTCTTCGTGCCTAGCATAATGCTGGTGATTCGAGCAAGGTTTAAGTGTTCATTACTATATGAATTCAAAGTTAAATGAAAGAATACGTTTAAAGTGTACATATATTATGTTTTATAGACTTGGTTAAGTCATTTCAATGTGTAATAAATAATGAATATGAGCATTATGTGTGCGAGATCGGTAATTGAGGCACTGTGTGTGCGAATTCCTTTAACCGAGCACTATGTGTGCGAGATCGGTAATTGAGGCACTGTGTGTGCGAGTTCTTCAACCGAGCACTATGTGTGCAAGATCGGTCAGTGGGCACTAAGTGTGTGAAATGAGATTCATGTAAGACCTCGTCTGGGACGAAGGCATTGATTTGAGATGTTGTGTAAGACCATGTCTAGGACATGGCACCGACTCAAAATGTGATAACATGTAAGACCATGGTTGGACTATGGCTTAAAGTAAACGACATACTCAGACAAGTACGATGCTCTTTAAATTGACAAATGGTAGGAAGTAGAATTGAAGTTAGATGTTGAATTTTAATTAGATACTGATATTCAATATTTGAGTTTGAAATGGGGATTAATAGATATAAATTGACGATTGATTATTGTTTCGGCTGTAATTTTGTTATAAGTGGATACGTGAAAAAAAATGGTGGATATGTTGTTAAGGAATGGATTTATGTTATATGTACACTTAAGTGCTTAGTTGAAAATGTGTTATGGATTTAGTCTATGAGATTCTCGGTATATGAAGTTATATGTGCTATTGCTGAATGGACATTATTTTGTTAATCTTGTTCAAGAAATTATTTTGATTAAGTTTCGACATTCGAAAGTTTGAAAGAATTTTTGATGAATGCTGATAATTTTGGATATACGAGTTATGCGCTAGAATGAATCTCATGCCAGTGTATTATATTAGGCTTTATGGCTATTCGACTGTATACGGGTAACGTTAACTATGATGGAATATGCTAAATGAACTAAATGTTCAGGTACGTGGAAGTTGACTTTTCTTTTGGAAATGAGTTAAGTTGAATATTGAGATGTGATAAAGTTATAAAGGATATTCATTGGGATGTTTGAGAATATGTATACTTTCGGCCAAGTTACAGCTTATACATGAATGAAAATGTGGGTTATGAATATGTGAGTTGATGTTATTTATTATACATGTTAATATGTGATTTATATGTGTTTGAAATGCAAGTATAAATTCAATTAAGTGATTATTGCTTATGAAATCAAGAAAATGAGATGTATGTGTATACTTGTAGAAATGTTTATGTATTTGTTTTAAGATAAGAAAGTGACTTTATAGATCGATGTGAAAGCAATAATGAATTACAATTGTTATTGATGAGCTAATGTTTATATGGACATAATTCAATAAGAGGACGTTATCCTAACCTAGTCGCTACTAAGATTTTCGGGGACGAAAATCCCTAAGGAGGGGAGAGTTGTGACAGCCCTAATTTGACCCTAGTCGGAAAGTGGTTTCGGGACCACAAAACCGAGTCATAAAAATAATTAACCATTATATTTTATGCTTATTGTATGTGAACATGCATGTGTGAAAGATACATACCTTAAATTTTGTTATTTGAATGTGAAATTTATTAAATAGGACTTATGTGAGACAATTGTAAAATGTGATAGCTAAATTGTAAAGTGGTCTATTAATGCATGTTGTCAAAAAGGTGGACTTGCATGTCAAATTAGCCATTTTTTTAGTGGCCGGCCATGATATTGATTAATATATATTATATGTGTTTTATATTAGCATTTTAATATATAAAATAAGATAAAGAGTTAGTGGGAGGAAAAAACCAAGGGGAATCCATTTTTACTCCTCCATTGCCGTAGCTTGAAGGGAGGAAGAAGGAAATTTTTGCTTAAATTTTCAGCTTAGGTGATGGCTATAATGAGGTAAGTACTAAGAAATTCTTGAAAAATTATGCATAGTTTGGATAATTGGTTTGAATGCTACCTATTCCATGTTTTAAATTTGGGTTATTTGGGGGAGCTAAATTAGAAGGAAGATGAAAGCTATTGCATGTTAATTTTGAGCTCAATTAAGAGCTGGTTCCATAAGAAATTCGGTAGCAGCAAGAAGAGGAATGATATCGTTCAAGGGTGGGCTCGACTGCTGTTCAGTATGTTCTTCAAAGGAAACTTTGTAAATTTTTTTATGGTTAAAATCTATTTATTACATGCAAGTAATGTTCGGTTAATAGGACTGTTAAGTAGAGTTTAGTAGCTTAAAATAGATGATATTTTTAGCAAAATACTGCAGTTAGAAGTGAAGAAAAATTTTGATGAATAAATGCATAAGTTGCTGTTGAAATCTGCCGCATGAATGTATATTTCTTCAGCATGTAGTTGTTGTATTGAAAGTGCATTAAATTCTGGTGTAATTGGTCTACTGCTGTTGTAAATAAGGAAAAATATTAGTTGTTAAATGTTAACCTTATCTCTGTCTGAAAGAGATATTTGCTGTCCGAATGCCGAAAATTTTAGCATTCAATTCCTCTTATTTAAACTAATTAAAACATGCTATAAATGCAACATTTGTATATGCTATTCACTCACCAATTAACTGATAGTGAGCTTAAAATTAAGCTGTTCGAATGTGTTAGATTCACTATTCAAAGCATCATCATTTATGTTGTTTTATTTGGTAAATGTAGCTATCCGAATGTGTTAAATTCATTCTTCGATGCACTACCATATATGCTGTTTTATTTAGTTAATGTAGCTGTCCGAATCTATTGATTTCACAGTTAAATTTTGATGTTGTTATACTGCCAATTGGTGTTAATTAAGTTGTCGATTTTGGGTTAATAATACTATTCGGATGTGATGTTGTTATGCTGATTTAGTAACTTGCATCGTTGATGATTTTACAATGTCTAAAACATAATATATATTAAGTATGATTTTACAAATTAAATGCCCTGTACAATTGATGAGTTGTTATATTAAAAATGTCTTCATTTACGTTCGATTTGAATGCTTAAGTGAAATTATAGATATATATATAATGAAATTGATTGGTGATACACATGTTTAAATAATATGTATGCAAAGGATGTGTGATAGAGTGAATTAGTAATAATCTGTTTGGGACAGCAGTAGTAAAGTGATTTTGGAAAATCATAAATTGTGGGAGTTGAGTTAGAAGCTGAATAAATCATGTAATTAAAGCTTGATGAGTCTAGTTTCTTATAAAAGAAACTGTAAAGGCAAAATAATTTCCAATAATGAGATATTTGAAGTAACGTGGGACTGAGTCAAAATGACTTCTAGATCCCCTGTTCTATTTTTATAAAATCACTATAAAACGTATAAAAATAGTCAAATGATGAAATTTATATGCTTAGACTCCTTAATGAGTCAAGTTTCAAATGAAATAAACAAGAACATGTTGTGAATTCTGTACAATGACAAATTTATTTCGTATTAAAAAGTGGTCAGATTAGTCAAACAGTGAAACAAGGGAAACTTTAGGAAAAATCTGGTGTTGATTGGCTAAACCAAAAATTATGACAATTTTATGGATAAAAGATAAATGAGTCTATTTTCAACAAAAATTTACGGAAATTGATTTGGAGTTTCATAGCCCTAGTTATAAATAATTTAGTGACTGTTGCTCAGGAAGTCAACTTATAGTGAAATTGTGATTATATTGTAAGCATTGATAAAAATTCGCTAATGAATTGCTTATTGATTTCTTATGAGCTTACTATAATCTGTATGTGTGAAAGTCGAATATATATGTATTATATTCTGAAAATAATATTTGAATAGTCGATTAATGATTAGTTTAAAATTTGTTGAATTAAAAGCTCAAGAGCATATGGGGGCAATTTCGAATAAGGGAAAAGAGAAAGTAACCGAGTAGTCATTTCGTAACCATTCAAATATATCTGAAGTAAGTTTTAAGTAGTTTCCTTTAGTATATAATTGACGATGCCACTATAAGAGTATAGTAGGTAAATTGTGATATTTGGCTTGCACTTGAATTAAGATGTATAATAGATAATGCATGTATATGACTACGAGATCCTATGCTAAGATGATAAATTGAACTCATATTACACATTAAGTGATTCAGGTATGTGATATATATATTATATGTGAGATTGATCTGACGGGAATTAAGAATGTGTAATGAGAAGCATATGAAAAGATGTTGTAAATTCATATGTATATTTGTATATGTGTGCATTCAGTTATTATGCAAAGTTACAAGATAGTTTTCGATATGCTATTTATCTATGAATGTTGAAAGTAAGTGTGGGTAAGAAACGATACACTAGTGAAATTTGAAAGAATTGACATTAATCCGGAAGCCTGTAAATACTATGTTTATATGAGTTTGAGTATAAACGGAGTAAAATGATATGTGTTTGTGCATAATCATCCAAATAGTATTGTACTCAGAAAGTGTTATGTGTTTTCGAACATTTGATTTGTTTTTAAGTTCAACTGTTTAAATTGCTTAAGACTTACTAAGCTTATGAAAGCTTACTTTGAATGTTATGTTTCTCTGTTTATTTTTGTAGATCGTTGACTCTTACTATTAGCTCGGGGATCGTCAGCACTTCGTCACACTATCTACTATTGTAGTAATCATGTGATTTGGACTTAGCTTATGGCATGTATAGGATAGACTATAAATAGAATGATATTTTGACTATTGTATATAAGCCATGCGAATATGCCATCTTATGGAAGTTTACTTTTATAAGTTTAAAATACGATCCTTGTTTGTGTCTATTAGTTATATAAATAAATGATCTTTTATTTAAGAAAAGGTTCAAAATTTTACTGTTCTGATCCGATTCCTAATTTTTGGTAACGTCTCGTCCTATTCCGGCGACTGTTACGGGAAAGGGGTGTTACAAGACCGATTAGTACGACTACAAAAGGGAGACCCCTGAGAAATGCCAATAATGGAACTAGTAGCAAAAATATAATGTGAGATACAGCTGTGAGATCCGAAGCTAGAGCTCCAGCTAGAGCCTATGCCATACGTGCGTGTGAGGATGCATCTTCTCCCGATGTGATCACTGGTACTTTTTCTCTTTATGATACTACCATTATTGCCTTGATTGACCCTGGTTTTACTCATTCATATGTGTGTCTGAAATTGTTATCTAGCATGAATATGCCTGTTGAGTCTACAGGATTTATGATTAAGGTGTCAAACCCATTAAGCAAGCATGTTCTAGTTGATAAAGTATGTAAGAAATGTCCTTTGATGATTAGAGGTTATTGTTTCTGGTTGACTTGATGTTGTTGCCATTTGATAAATTTGATGTTATATTTGGTATGGATTGGTTGACATTTCATGATGCTATAGTAAATTGTAGACGGAAAGTTATTGAATTGAAATGTGAAAATGGTGAAATTATTCGGGTTGAATCAGATAAGTCAGATAGGTTTCCAATCATTATTACTTTGATGTCTGCTCATAAATGTATGAGAAAAGGATGCGAAGCTTATTTGGCTTATGTATTGAATACAAAAGAGCCTAAATTGAAGATTGAATCAGTGTCTGTTGTATGTGAATATTTGAATGTATTCCTGGAAGAATTACCAAGTTTACCTCTAATTAGAAAAGTGGAGTTTGGTATTGATGTAATGCCAAGGGTAGCACCTATCTCGATTGCTCCATATAGGATGACCCTAACTAAATTGAAAGAATTGAAGTCATAGTTGCAAGAATTGACCGACAAGGGTTTTGTGAGACCGAGCTTTTCACCATGAGGTGTTCTAGTATTATTTGTGAAAAAGAAAGATAGATCTATGAGGTTGTGTATAGACTACCAACAGCTCAATAAGGTAACAATCAAGAACAAGTATCCTTTACTAAGGATTGATGACCTGTTTGATCAATTGAAAGGAGTGACATGGTTTTCTAAGATAGACTTAAGGTCCGATTACTATCAGTTGCGAGTTAAAGAGTTGGATGTGCCTAAAATTGCTTTTAGAATGAGGTATGGCCACTATGAATTTCTTGTTATGCCATTTGGGTTGACGAATGCACCTACTGTGTTTATGGATTTAAAGAATCGAATATTTTCGCCATATTTAAAAAAGTTTATCGTTGTGTTTATTAACGATATTTTGACTTATTCGAGAGATGAGACAGAGCATGCCAAGCAGCTGAGAACTGTTTTGCAGACTTTAAGATACAAAGAGTTGTATGCTAAGTTCAGTAGAAGCGAGTTTTGGCTAAAACAAGTTGGATTCTTGGGCCACATTATTTCAGGTGATGGTATCCAGGTTGGCCCTAGTAAGATTTCTGCTATCGTCTAATGGAAACTGCCAATGAATGTATCCAAGGTTTGAAGCTTTTTGGGATTAGCCGGTTACTACTAACGGTTTGTGAAAGGATTTTTTATTATTGCCACGCCTATGACGAGGTTGCTTCAAAAGGATGTTAAGTTCGAGTGGTCGGTAAAGTGTTAGCAAGGCTTCGAGAAATTTAAGATGTTATTGACTGAAGCACCGATTTTGGTACAACCCGAGTCAGGTAAAGAATTTGTGATTTATAGTGATGCTTCCTTAAATGGTTTGGGATGTTTACCTATGCAAGAAGGTAAAGTTGTGGCTTACGCTTCAAGGCAATTGAAGCCTCACGAGAAGAACTATTCGACACATGACTTAGAGTTGGCCACCATAGTGTTTGCTTTGAAGATTTGGCGACATTATTTATTTGGTGAGAAATGTCATGTCTACACCGATCACAAAAGTCTTAAGTACTTGATGACTCAAAAGGACTTGAACTTGCGGCAACGAAGATGGTTAGAACTGTTAAAGGATTATGAGCTTGTGATTGATTACCATACGAGTAGGGCGAATGTGGTCGCTGATGCTTTGAGTAGGAAGTCGTTGTTTGCCTTAAGGGCTATGAATACACAGTTGACTTTGTCAGATGATGGTTCGTTTGTAACCGAGTTGAGAGCTAGATCGACTTTTCTTCAAGAAATTTGTAATGCTTAGAAAGTTGATAAGTAGTTGCAAGCTAAGAGAATTCAATGTTAGTCCTTCAATGAACCCAATTTTTTGAGTGACTCCAAGGGTTGTTTGAGATTCCGTGGTAGGATTTATGTTCCAAAGGACACTGAGTTGATTCAGAATATTTTAAATGAGGCATACAACGATTGTTTATCAGTTCATCCGGGCAGCAAAAAAAATGTATAATGACTTGAAGAAAAGGTATTGGTGGAATGGTATGAAAAGATATATCTCAGAGTTTGTATCGAAATGCTTAGTTTGTAAGCAAGTAAAAGCTGAACACCAAGTACCAACGGGTTTACTTCAGCCCATCATGGTTCCCAAATGGAAATGGGACCGAATTACTATGGATTTTGTGACAGGTTTGCCTTTAACTCCTAAAAAGAAAGATGCCATATAGATTATTATCGATAGATTGACTAAATCGGCTCACTTTATCCTGGTACGTACTGATTACTCACTTGATAAGTTAGCTGAATTGTACATTGGTAAAATTTTTAAACTTCATGGAGTACCTATATCGATTGTATCGGATAGAGATCTTAGGTTCACTTTACAGTTTTGGAAAAAGTTACAAGCAACTTTGGGTACAAAGCTGAATTTTAGCACTTCTTTCCATCTGCAGCCTGATGGTCAGTCTGACCGAGTAATTCAAATTTTGGAAGACATGCTCCGATATTGTGTATTGGAATTCGAAGGTAGTTAGGAAAAGTACTTACCATTGGTGGAGTTTGCCTACAACAATAATTTTTTGTCGAGTTTAAAAACGACACCTTATAAGGCATTATATGGACGTAAGTGCAGAACACCCTTATATTGGACTGAACTCAGAGATAATCAGATTCATGGAGTCGATCTGGTTAAAGAAATTGAAGAAAAGGTAAAAGTAATTCGTGATTGTTTGAAAGCTGCTTCGGATAGACAAAAATCTTACGTGGATTTGAAACGGAAAGAGATTGAGTTTCAGGTCGGTGATAAGGTATTTTACAAGTGTCTCCATGGAAAATGGTTTTGAGAATAGGTAAAAAAGGAAAGTTAAGTCCCCGTTTTATAAGACTGTATGAGATCATCGAGAGAATAGGGTCGGTTTCCTATTAGTTGACTTTACCATCCGAGTTGGAAAAGATTCATGATGTGTTTCATGTGTCTATGTTGCGCCACTACTGATCTGATCCTTCACATTTGATTTGACCAACAGAAGTTGAGATTCGACCGGATATGACTTATGGTGAGGAATGGATTAAGATTCTGGCACAAGAAGTCAAACAATTGAGAAACAAAAGCATTTCCTTGGTGAAAGTGTTATGGCAAAGACATGGGGTTGAAGAGGCTACATGGGAGCCCGAGGAGACCATGAGAAAACAATACCCAAACCTTTTTACCAGTAAGATTTTCGGGGACGTAAATCCCTACAGGGGGAGAAATGTAACATCTGGAATTAAGGTCTAGTCAAAATAGTGGTTTTGAAACCACAAATTTGAATTAGAAACTAATTATTTTATGATTATTTGATGGTCCATGATATGATTGCATATTTGTGTGAAATTTTCAAGAAGAAATTCTATGCCTGAAGTGTCCAATTTGAAGTAAGGATTAAATTTAATAAGTTGCAAAATATGTGTTCTAGAAGCTTCAAGCATGAAATTGCATTGGATTATAAATTAGAAAGTCTTAAATAGCAATTTGACAATTTCTATAATTTTGGACAAAAATGGGCATGAATAGGAAAATTTTGAAAGAAAGGATTAAAGGGCAATTTAATCATTTGGTTAATAAAAGAATAAAAAGGGGAAAATAAGTCAAAATTTTCTCATCTTCTCCAAGTGCTAGCCGAAAATTTCATGATCTCTATAGCTAGCTAGGGTTTTCAACATTTCAAGTTGATTATAAGTGCTCCCAAGCCCCGTTTTTTATGTTCTTTACATTTTTGAGATCTTTGAAACATGATCTATCCATATCTATCCATATCTATCCATATTTTGGACATTTTGGTTGTAACGCCCCAAAAATCCCGAAACCCAAAAATCTCGAAAACTTGAATTTTTCTTTCTTATGCTTAGCATTTACGGTTAAGTGTTAATTACGCGATGGTAGGTCTTGGTCAAGGTTTGAGTTCGAATCTAGGGGTAGAAGAAATTATAGTTTAATAATTAAAAGGACCTTGTTGGCAAGTAGTTCGGCTTTTAAATAAAGATAGGGGAAAATGGCATTAAAAAAGCCTTGTGGAAGAGTGGCCAAGTGACACCACTTAGAGTGTAGGGAGGTGGTGTTAGTAGCTAGCAAGGAGATCCAAGGTTTGAATCCTAGCTTAGTGTTTTTTAGAAGTTTAGTTTTAGCCTTCTAGAAGGTTGGAAGTGGTGTGAAGATGGACTCCAAGGGGAGTGTTCAGAAGAGAAAATTAAGGAAAAGATCAAGGGGTTATCAGGGAGAAAAATGAGGAGATGAGAAGGGGGAAGAGATGGAGTCGAATAGGGAATTAAGGGCCAGACAATTCAACTATAGGGGCTATAAATAAGTGCCGAATGCATGGTTGCCAGGCTAATGCCAAATTTCCTTCACCCTGTTACCGGAAACCCTTTTCCCTAAAAGCCAAAAACCCTTTTGTTTTACTCTCTTTTCTTTATGCCAATTTCTATTCTTTCTCTACACAATTTTCTTTGTTTTGCTTAGCCGGTTCCTTTTTCCACTGTTCTTCTTTAATCTGTACCAAATAAACCTTATTCACCATACTAAGTTTGAAAACCGAAAAGCCGAATCTTTCAAGGGCCAAATACTCTTCGACCGAATCTAGTGTAAGTGGTTGTTCTTCCAATCGGTTTTGCTAAGAATCTATTACGCTGTTCTTTCCTCACTCTTTCTAATCAATTGTGGTAGGGAATTAGTATCGGATCCCAGATCTTAGCTCTCTATCGAAATTACTCTTTAGGTGTTTGCGATTTTGGTAAGTATTCCTCTCCCATTGGCTAAGGTGGCCGAATGTTCATAGTTAAGGTAAGGGGACTTGTGGTGGATACGAGTCACCTATTATTTTGGTTTTAATAAGTAAGATTG
The DNA here is from genome assembly GCF_007990345.1 of Gossypium hirsutum. Taxonomy (NCBI): domain Eukaryota; kingdom Viridiplantae; phylum Streptophyta; class Magnoliopsida; order Malvales; family Malvaceae; genus Gossypium; species Gossypium hirsutum. The sequence continues at coordinate 29,395,008 of NC_053433.1, read as the reverse complement.
GTGCAGATCTAGGAGTTGATCGTGGTTAGTGATTTAAGAAGGGGCTATTATACTTATCGCGCAAGGTAAGGTTAAGGTGAGGTTTAGGTTTTAGTGAAGATATGTATTAAGCATGCGATTAATTGAAGGGTGATATCGTTTGTAGGTTGGTGACTAAGGGAATCGCAGCACGCTTGCTTACTAGGTGTGTACATACACTGCACACACAAGTAGATAGGCAAAAGCCGAAGTGCCGAGAAGTCGAAATACTGAAAAGCCAAAAGTTTGTCTACGGTAGTCTTGCAAGTGCGCGAACACTTGTGAGGAGGAAACCGATAGGTTGTCTGAGGCCTATGGGTGATTTCATGGACTCGGGCTGTGATCTGGCCAACAGGGCCAAAATGGGCTAAATGGGCCCAATGGGCTGTTGGGCCCATAATAGGCAAATTTTGATAAGTGATGCTCTGTGATAGAAAATTTGTGTGTGAGCATGAATATAAAGGTGATTTAGGCCTAATGGGCCATATGAATATGTTTTGGGCCTAATGGGCCATATGAATGTGAATTGGGCCTGATGGGCCATATAAATGAGATGGGCCAAGTGGGTCATATGCATGTATGTAGGAGTTTTAGGCCTAGTATATGATAACTACGTAAACCTTAATTAATATATTGCGACCGTGGACAAGTCATAGGGTTAAGGTGTGGCAACGGGTATATGCATGTCTAGGATTAGATCTAGGGAGAGCATGGTACTTAAGCGGTCTTAATGACTTACCTCCTCTTCTCTGGAATCCTACCTGGTGCATAGTATTCATTCATCTTAGCTCATGGGATTTGTTAATGGGCCGAGGTAAGTGAAAACCATATTAAAGGGAAAATTACCGAAATGCCTCTAAGGGCAAAAATGACCAAAATACCCCTAGGTGTTGAACGTAAGTTTTATGGATGTGACATGCATATCTGCTGCATACATATGATATTCTACTTAGGCTGCATATGGGTTGGGAATTATGGAACGGAGGAAGTATATGAGGATCGCATGGTTGCTTGACAATCATGGATCCACCGATGGCTTTTGAGCCTAATATGTAAATGAAGGTAGTTCCGCAACCAGGCTACTAGCGATGTGTCGGTTGGGTGGGTTGATATTTATATCCCCACATGATGTAATGGGGGACGAAGCTGGTGTGTAGCGGATGGATTATTGGGATGGGATTGCATTGCATGTTTGATGTGTATTTTTTTTTGAATGCTTGCCTTTCGTCGAGGGTTATACACACTGAGTTTGCGAAAACTCACCCCCTCTTTTGTTTTATTTTCAGGTGATGCTCAGTAGAAGGTTAGATGTTTGGAGGGACTCTAGGTGGCCAGCTAGCAAGTTAATTTGGACTTGTTTTTTTTAAGCTTATAAGTTTCTATTTAATTAAGTACTTTTCAAATCAAATTGTAATAGGGCTTCCATTTTGTTATTATTTGGATTATTATTCCTATGTGATGTAACTATAAGAAGTTGAACATGGTTTCTTAAACTATAGTATGTCTTTTCTACGTTTCTGCAACTAAATTTTTAAATGACATGTTTTCATCAAATCTTATGTTTCAAACAAGAGATTGAAAAGAGTTTTTTTGTTAATTAAGATTTTCTTTTATTTTAAGAAGGGTTTTCAATGAAAACACGGTTTTCACTAAAACACTTCAATTTGACACGCCGAATTTGGCCATAACGTCCGGGCTGGATTTGGAGTGTTACATTTAATGGTATCAGAGCTCAGTTGCAAAACTCGGGCTGTGAAGTGGTCCTTATTACTTGGTTCTTTTTTGTGTTTTAAAAAAAATTGATCAAATTATAATGTTTTTGGAAAAGGGGAAGTCTTGCTGAGCGGCACACCGAGTCTCCAACGTCGAACCAAGTAAGTTTTTCTGTTCTTGAGCATGTTTAAATAGCTATACAGTAGATAGTTAGAGGGCTACTTTAGATGATTTTGTTAGAATGGAACCAAAGCCAACAAGAACTTAAAACTATAGAGGATTTTCGAAAATAATCTTCTTTTTAAATATTTTCATAAAACATCGGTTTTATTATTAAACTAACGAAAACTTCATAAAATTTTTAATCCAGATAATACACGAATCAACGATGAATGCTAAAACAGGTGCAAGAGGCCGTGCCGAGGCAGTGAAAGTGTTAGGGCTGAATCGTCGGCATCGAGCCATATGCCCGATGTTGGAGTAGAAGAGGCTCCGACCTCACCTGTGACTAGGAATGGACCATATTATCGGGCCACGGAAGAAGATGCATTGTTGCAGGCAATGCTAAGGATTTTGGAAAGGGTTGTTGGGCCCAACAACGGCACTGGAAATCAGGGATCCATTCCGAAGCGACTTTGATCGAACAGGGCTGATATCTTTAAGGGCGTGGCTGGCATGGCTCCTAACGTGGCGGAATATTGGTTGGAGGCCACTGAAAAGATAATAGAGGACCTGGACTGTTCACCAGAACAAAAGTTAAAAGGAGCCGTGTCACTACTTAGGGAAGAAGCCTACCAGTGGTGGCTGACAGTGAAAGAGGGTACCCAGCCGGAGCAGGTCACTTGGGAGTTTTTCAAAGCTGCATTCCAAGGGAAGTATGTGGTTGCAAGCTATGTGGATGCTAGAAGGAAGGAGTTCTTGAACTTGGCTCAAGGAAACAAATCGGTGGCGGAGTATGAGGCGGACTTTCTACACCTTAGTAGGTATGCAAGAGTAATGGTGGCAACGGACTATGAGCGTTGCGTTAGGTTTGAGGACGGATTGAGAGATAGCCTTAGGGTATTAATAACTCCACAAAGGGAGCGAGTTTTTTCGAAATTGGTGGAGAAAGCAAAGATAGCGGAGGAGGTAAAGCACACTGAGCACTTAAATCTGGAGAAAGAAAGGGGTAAGAATAAGAGGGAGGCTGAGACCCCGGTTGTTGGACAGAGGCTGATCAACCGTAATTTATACATATTTTTACCCCATGCTTAACACATTTTGTGGATGATTTTTCCTTAGAATTGGTGAATCCGATGCTCCTAATGGCTTAATTTCATGTTTTATACTTAAGCGAGCATAGAAAAGTGAAAGGAACGAGAAACAGGCCAAAAATGTAAAAAATGGCCCAAAGTACGATATCAACACGGCCTGGACTTTCTCACACGGGCAGACCACACGGCCGTGTCAATCTGGCAGAATCGAAGCACAGCTCACATGGGCGTGGCACATGGGCATGTCCTTACCGAGCCCAAGTTCAGTCCAATTCGAAAAAGGCTAATTTCAAGGGTTTTTAAGCATTCTAAAGCCTATAAATACACCCTAAAGGAAGAGGAAAACACACAGAGAGAGAAGGAGGCAAGGAACTGCTCAAAGGAAGTCGATTGATCCATCTCAGAAGCTGGATTCTCCATCAAGATTGAAGATCTCCCCTCAATTTCCCTTCAGGAGTTTTGGGTTTTCTTTATGTTTTGTATTCATTACTCTTCTGAGATGTTTTCCTTTTTAGTTATGAACTAAATCCCCTAAATACCTAAGGGGAATGAAACCTAATACGAATCTTGTTATTATTTTCTGAATTGTATGATAAATATTTAACTTGTTCTTAATTATGTGTTCTTAATTCTTGTTTTGATATCCCAGGATACTAATTCAAGATAAGCTCTTATTCAGAGGAGGAATAGACCATGTCTAAGAGTACATTTGTCATAATTAAGCGAAGTTGATTGCGCTCCTAGAGATAGGGTGACAAGATTTTGCCGGATTAGGGTGAAACCTAATAAGGGGATCCATAGATCGAGTTAATGCAACCCTACGATGTTAATTAGAGAAAAGTCTCAATTATTCAATCTAGGGATTAGACATTATTAGTCTTGAATAGGATAATAACATAACTCAGGGATCCTTATGGAACAAGTTAAATGAATAAATCATCCGATTTGGAGTCAGAATAACAAGTGAAGTCTAGGTGGATTTTTCCTTAGGTATTGTCTTAATTCAATCATTTTTCCAAAAGTAATTCCCCAATTCTATTTTCTGTGCATTCTTCGTTTAGATAATTAGTTAGATAAAACAAACCCCCTTATTCTTAGGCTAGATAATAAAAAGATAGTCATTACTAGTACTTTTAGTTCCTTTGGGTTAGACTGTCCGGTCTTGCTAAACTACACTGATGTTCGATAGGTACACTTGCCTACATCATGATAATAGTTAGTTTCAAGAACGATTAATTATAAATATTTAAAACCTGTCACATGAAAATCGCGATCAAGTTTTTGGCACCGTTGTCGGGGAACTAAGATATTATGAACGCTCAATTTTTATTACTTTACCCATTTATTTTTATTGCAAGTTAATTTTACTTTATTTTTATTATTTATTAATTTACTTTTTCTTTCTCTTGGCAGGTTTTTATAGTTTATGACTAGAAGAAACCCGTCAGGACCAGTAATTTTTAACGAAGAAATCGATCATACAGTTCACAGAAACCAAAGAGAAATAAGGTGAAGCTTACGATACACAGACAACGAGCAAGAGGACGATACTCAAACCCCAACCGAGCAGATGGCTGAAAACCAAGACAATCAGCTACCTCCTGCGATACCCATTGAACTGGAAAATCAGAATCTTGCTCCTCGTACTATGTGTGATTATGCTAAACTAACTTTAACAGGAACTGAGTCAAGTATAGTTAGGCCTGCTATTGCTGCAAATAATTTTGAACTGAAACCTGACACAATTCAAATGATACAACAGTTTGTTTAGTTTGATGGTTTGCAGGATAAGGATCCCAACGCTCACTTGGTAAATTTCCTAGTATTCTGCGATACATTTAAAATCAATGGCATTTCTGATGATGTCATACGTCTTCAGTTGTTTCCCTTTTCATTAAGGAATAAAGCTAAACAGTGGTTGAACTCGTTACCACAAGGGTCAATCACTACTTGGGAACAAATGATCGAAATATTTTTATTAAAATATTTTCCACCGGCTAAAATAGTCAAATTACATAATGATATCTCTTCGTTTGTGCAGATGGACTTAGAACCTCCTTACGATGCATGGGAGAGATTTAAGAACCTACTGCGAAGGTGCCCTCACCATGGATTACCTCTATGGTTGCAAATTCAAACATTCTACAATGGTGTGAACCCCTCGACAAGGCAAATGATTGATGTAGCAGCCGGGGGAACCATCAACAACAAAACACCTAAAGAGGCTTACGAATTTATTTAAGATATGTCACTGAATAACTAACAGTGGAAAGTCATGAGGACTAAGCCAACTAAAATAGCAGGCGTTTATAACGTCCATTCGGTTACTATGTTGTCACACCAGGTAGAACTTCTAAATAAAAAGATTGATGGTTTACTTGGTTTTACTTAGGTACATCCAGTGATGAGGTGCAAGACGAATGGAGGAGGAGCATGCACAGAGTATCAACCCTTCAACCCTAACATCGAGGAGGAACAAGTCCAATATATGGGTAACAATAACTCTAGATCCCAAAATAACCCATATAGTAACACTTATAATGCAGGTTGGAGGAACCATCCCAATTTCTCGTGGGGCGGTCAAGGAAATAAAAGACCACAACATCCTCTAGGTTTTCAATAACCACCTATCAGTAGGAAAAGAAATCGAACCTTGAGGAGATGCTGTCTAAATTTATCTCAGTGTCAGAAACCCATTTCTAGAACACCGAGACATCACTTAAAAATCAACAAGCGTCAATCCAAGGGCTCAAAACTCAGATAGGCTAGCTTTCCAAACTAATCTCTAAACGACCACAAGGTAGCTTGCCAAGTAATACTAAACCCAACCCAAGGGAACAGCTCAATGCGATTAATGTTCGAGATGAAGAAGGATTCGTTGAGCTTAAGCCAAAACCGAGGCAGGAAACTGTGGTGAGCAGAGATCAAGGTGAGGTAGGTCATAATAAAAATAAATTAGTGAATGTCGAATATAAACCTCGTGTGTCATACCCCAATGCGACAAGGAAAGATCGCTCAGATGAACAATTTGGTAAATTTCTAAAACTTTTAAAAAAAATTACATATTAACTTACCATATATTGAAGCTCTATCGCAGATGCCAAACGCAATGAAATTTTTAAAGGAGCTTTTAGCAAATAAGCGAAAGTTGGACGAGACGTCGCATGTGGAGCTAAACGCAGTTTGCTCAGCTATTCTACAGAATAAACTACCCAATAAACTAAAAGATCCAGGGAGTTTTACGATTCCGTGCTTAATTGGTAGTTTAGATGTTAATAACGCATTAGCTGATTTAGGGGCTAGTATTAACGTCATGTATTACAAAATGTTTAAACAATTAGGTCTTGGGAAACCCAAATAGATTAGGATGAGCATTCAATTAACAGATAAAACTATAAGATTTCCTAGGAGTATTATTGAAGATGTGCTAGTTAAAATCGATAAATTTATATTTCTCGTTGACTTCATTGTTCTAGACATAGAAGAGGATAGCAACACTCCTTTGATTTTAGGACGATCCATTTTAGCAACTGCTCAAATCATTATTGATGTTGGCACAGGTGAGCTCACACTTCGTGTGGGAGATGAAACAATCACCTTTCAAGCTCAAAATTCTGGCAATACATCGGAAATTGAAGGTGATTGTCTAAACCATTCTACTAAAACTGACAATATGGTGCCACCTACTTTACAGGAAATGAGTCTGAAGGAAGTACATGAACCATTCCTAAGAAATTGTAGAGAACCTATTCATGAAGATCGAAGGCTACAAATCGAGGAGCTAGATGAATGGTGGATGCATAAACCGAGACCACACGATAAACCAAAACTATGCCAGAACGAGCTCAATGCCTTCCCAAATCAACTTAAGGTTGGAGATAAAGTATTATTAGATGCCGCAGATCCTCACATTGCCACTACCAAATCGAATGAAGAAATCCCTCTTACGGTACTTAACATTTTCCCATTCGGTACAGTTGAGGTAAGTCATCCCAAGTTTGGCACTTTTAAGGTAAACAACACCCGTCTAAAACCTTATTTTAATGAGAATGATAGCAGGAATGAGGAGTATAAACTCCTCGAACCACCATGACCATTCAATAGAGAGGTAAGTCGAGCTTAGACTATAAATAAGCGCTTCTCAGGAGGCAACCCGAACACTAACAATATTAATTTCTTTAAATTTTAGTATTTAACACCTAACTTAATAACGAAGATCTTGAATACAGGTTTTCCACACAGACACGGCCATGCACATGGGCGTGCTTATGACCGTGTGAAAACAGGGCAAAGATTTCCCCAACACGGGCAACGACAAATCGCCACGACCGTGTGACATAGCCGTGGGTGAACCTACCAAAACAGCACGGGCGTGCGACACGCCCGTGCCTTGAACCCGTGGCTGAACCTATCAAATTAACACGGGCGTACGACATGCTCGTGTCTAGCACCCGTGGTCGAACCTGTTAAATTAACACGGGCGTGGGCCCATATACACGGACGTAGGAGAAGCAAATGAAGCCAATCATGGTCATGCGACACGACCGTGTGCACCCACACGCCCAAGGAACACGGGCGTGTATTAAATGTCAAAAGCACCCAAATTCAAAATTCGCAAATCACACGGGCTAAAATTGGGGACCACGGGCGTGTGCCCCAAAATTTATAAATAGGTTGCACTATTCATTGTCTTCTTCACCCAAAAATCCCTAACCCTAGCCGCTGCAAGTCCACACGCCCTCCCCGTCACGCCCGTACGCCACCTCCAACTCTATTTTTGACGCTCATTCTCCCCTTTCTAGCGTTTGTTTACTCTTTTCCCTTTAATTGCACTCATTTTTCATGTTAAGTTATCATAGTACTATGCATTATGTTCTTTTCATCTCTTTATCACTCACATTTCATATCTAGAGTAGTTATTATCTTTTCATGTTCAAATTCTTACTTATTACATGATTTCTCTACTCCATTTAATTAGTTAGAAGTGAATAGTCATGGTTAGGATAGTTGAAATATTCATGCCTCTTGTGTTAACATTTCTGTTCATTCATATAGTATGTTGCATTCCATTCTTTGCCATTTTTCCTTATATCACCATGCTAATGCCACAAAAGATGCCATTGAAATTATTATTTTAGTTAAACTTAGTAGTTGTGGCTGAACATATTTATGGATTTTCCCTCCTTGAATTTAGTCGCATTTTACCCTGTCTACTCATCAAGACGAATTAATGTTTCCAATTGTAGGTACCATGTCATCTTCACGTGGTAAAAAGGCTGCTGTCCTTGCTTCAAAGAAAAGGAAAGGAGAGTCATCTTCTACGGGTCCTACCGCGAAAATTCGCCACCCTTTCCTACAATTCGCCATCGGGCCCCAAGAAGAAATTTTCCAAATACTTCGAGCCCGACCTTTAATTGTGGGCCACTACATCGACTGGACTACAGTAGGACAAGTTTAGTTGGCTGATGCGATTCGGGCCCTCCTAACCACCGACCCTTCGGCGCTTTTCTTTGAGATCATTGAGCCAACATATCTCGAGCTCATGATGGAACTATGTTCAACGTTTCATCTTCAGATCGTAATGATGAACTACAATGATCCGGGCACAGTGAAATTTTGCCTAGGCAAATTAGTCCGCTAGCTCAACGTCCTAGAATTCGGTACGACATTGGGCTTATATACGGAGGAGTTCAAGGGGGAGAATGACTTAGATACTCTCAACCGCCATATCCATCGTTGTCCTTCACGGTGCTGGGACACACTAGTACCAGATGCAACCACCTATAATCCTATCCGCTCCAAGGCATCGGTTCTCCCTCCATCTCTGAGGTACCTTCACGCCATTTTGGCTCACACGATTACAGGAAGGCGAAAGAGCACTAGAGTCGTCAACACTCACGATGCCTATTTTCTGCGAGGTATGTTGCACGGGCACGTCATCGATCTTGCTTATTTCGTTGTCCTCACCATTCAGCACCAAACGGAGCGGCATAGGAAGGGGGTCATCTCCATTAGCCCCTATGTTACTCGGTTGGCTCGACATTTTGGGCTCCTCCGCACTGCGGCCCAAGAATCATCATTGACCCTCATTGGCCAGATGTTTCCACAAGGCATCTCAAGCATGCTAAGCATGAGGATGATCGAAAAGCACTGAGGAACCTACCCTCCTCAATATCATCTCGCCCAATCTACCGAGGAGGAGACCCCCGAGGACATTACTAATGATGTTCCCCCAATACACGAGGACCCACCGTCTCAGCCACCACCACCCTCTCATCCAGTTCATGTGGCGGCTTCATAAGCTGACATTTCTGAGCGCCTCACTCGATTCGAGCAGCAGTGTTTTCAATGATTTGACAACATTGATGCTACTCTACAGCAGATCTGTCAGCACCTCCACATCTCATTGCCACCCTGTCCTCGCGAACCATCTAGCGATGAAGATGTTTAAAAACTTTTCTTTATTATTTTATGTTTTTATTTTTATTTTATTTTAAGACTACTTTTTATTTTTCTTTCATCTTATTTTTTTAGGATTTATAATTTTTATTTAACAATTTTGAATTCCGACTATTTCCTACCGAGTAATCATTCTTCCTTATATATTTCTAAAAGAGTTCCTGATGCTATCACAGTTATAAAAAGCTCCAAAGCTCATCATGAAATAGGAACTAAAAACTCCACCGGGAAAGGTTCTCCATGACTGCCATGTCCTGCTTAACCACAACCATAGCCACCACTAGATATAATATTCTTCTGGCGCAGGACTTATGGACTAATGAACCTCTACCACCACCGGAGTATCCTCCTCCACCCTCACGCTGATTATTCTCCAAAACTCTAGTTCAAGGAAATTAATTCATCATTCAGGAAGTTTCACTTCTCTCCCTAACTTATTTTTATATTCTTTTCTATATATCTATCTTTGTACATTGCGGACAATGTACATCTTAAGTGTGGGGGGTATTCATTTCATTATCAGAAAAATCCCTAAATGACTGCCTTGTTCTCTTGAAAAGCTCTCATATCATGTCTAGGATAAATTTTGATTGATTTATGACTTTTATTGATATATCTTGAATTAAAACATAGGCATTTATGCATTGATTGTTTAAACTTTAAGTCATTAGATAATCGAGCATGATAAGTTGATTTTTAAGAATTTAAACTTTTAGGTTGTTTCCCCAAAGTTTAGGTATTACTTTGAGTTGGAATTCACAAGTTTTAAACATCAAAAGCCATAATTTTTGTGAGATTTTTGAGCCTTTTGAGCATCTATTAATTCTTTCATGCTCACTTTTATTATTGCTTTGAGTCCGTTAGTATTGAACTGTTATTCTAGAACTTGCTTGATTATGCATGTCAAGACCATACCATTTGATTTGATATGTCAAAATGATTAAGGCACTTAGGATTAACCTATTCATGCCATGAAAAGCCTACCTCCACGATTAACCCCTAATGAACCCCTTTGAGCCTAACAAGCCATTTCTTGTATTACCCTTAATATTAACCCTTAACCCATTATTGTTGAAATTCCATAAATTAAATTTGTTCTCTATCTTTGTCGAGATTTGAATTGAAATAGTTACTCAACTACGTCTTGTTCTTAATAGTTAGTCAATGTTATTTAACTTGTTCTTAAAAAAATTATGTATACACATTAGTAGTAATCTTTTGTTTTTGATCTTAAGTATTTAAATTTCATATTCTGTGAAGAAGCTCTGTTATATGCAAGTAATGATTAAATCTTTTTTCTAGTTAAGTGATTTTTCAATTCAATCTCGATTCTAATCGTTTCTTTCAGCTTGTGACCACACCTCCTAACCAAAGCCACGTTACAACCCTCTAAAGACCTTTTGATTGATGGATCATCTTAATTTATAGTGGTGGAGATGTGATTTTCATGCAAGCCTATGGTAATAACTTTTCGTATTGGCTGATGAGTGCTACTTACATTGTCCTTAAACACTTTGAGTGATTTGAGTGAATCTTTAGTGAGGATGTTCAACTCCGTGAGATTTCGAATTGAGGTAACCACTTAGATAAGGGGAGATGCCTAAAGTTTTGCATGACTAAATACTCAACTTGGAATATTTGAAACTTTGATGTTCTTTCAGTTGAATTTTCAATGTATGATTACCTATGGATTATTTTGAGATATTATCAATAGAAATTATAGGTTGAGAAGAATTTATTTTGATTATGAGTTGAGAATTTTGCTTGAGGATAAGCAATTACTTAAATGTGGGGGTATTTGATAAATCGTAATTTACACATATTTTTACCCCATGCTTAACACATTTTATGGATGACTTTTCCTTAGAATTGGTGAATTCGATGCTCCTAATGCCTTAATTTCATATTTTATACTTAAGTGAGAATAGAAGAGCGAAAGAAACGAGAAACGGGCCAAAAATGGAGAAAATAGGCCAAAGTACGAGATCAACACGGCCTGGACTTCATCACACGGATAGACCATACGGTCGTGTCAATCTGGTAGAATCGAAGCACGACTCACACAAGTGTGGCACACGGACGTGTCCCTATCGATCCCAAGTTGAGTCTAATTCGGAAAAGGCTAATTTAGAGGGTTTTTAGGCATTCTAAAGCCTATAAATACACCTTAAAGGAAGAGGAAAACACACAGAGAGAGAAGGAGGTAGGGAACTGCTCAAGGGAAGCCGATTGATCCATCTCAGAAGACGAATTCACCATCAAGACTGAAGATCTCCCCTCAATTTCCCTTCAGGAGTTTTGGGTTTTCTTTATGTTTTGTATTCATTATTCTTCTGAGATGTTTTCCTTTTTAGTTATGAACTAAATCCCCTAAATACCTGAGGGGAATGAAACCTAAGATGAATCTTGTTATTATTTTCTGAATTGTATGATAAATATTTAACTTGTTATTAATTATGTGTTTTTAATTCTTGTTTTGATATCCCAGGATACTAATTCAAGATAAGCTCTTATTCAGAGGAGGAATAGACCCCATCTAAGAGTACATTTGTCATAATTAAGCGGAGTTGATTGTGCGCCTAGAGATAGGGTTACAAGATTTTGCTGGATTAGGTTGAAACCTAATAAGGGGATCCATAGATCGAGTTAATACAGCCCTAAGGTGTTAATTAGAGAAAAGTCTCAATTATTCAATCTAGGGATTAGACGTTATTAGTCTTGAATAGGGATAATAACATAATTTAAGGATCTCAACAGAATAAGTTAAATGAATAAATCGTCTGATACGGAGTCAGAATAACAAGTGAAGTCTAGGTGGATTTTTCCTTAGGTATTGTCTTAATTCAATCGTTTTTCCAAAAGTAATTCCCCAATTCTATTTTCTGTGCATTATTCGTTTAGATAATTAGTTAGTTAAAACAAACCCCTTTTATTCTTAGGCTAGATAATAGAAAGACAGTCATTACTAGTACTTTTAGTTCCTTTGGGTTCGACAATTCGGTCTTGCTAAAACTATACTGTTGTTCGATAGGTACACTTGCCTACATCGTGATAATAGTTAATTTCAAGAACGATTAATTATAAATATTTAAAACCTGTCACACGAAAATCGCGATCAGAGGCCTAGGGCTAGGGCTAGAAATAACACGCCAATTAGAGCAGGGCCCCCTGCTGCTAATCCAAGGGTGCCACCTTGTGCTGATTGTGGGATAAGCCACAGTGGCGAGTGTTGGAAGAGAATGGGAGCTTGTTTCACTTGTGGGTCTATGGAGGATAGGATCAAGGATTGCCTCTGAATGCTAGGTCGAGAGCTAGTAGTAGGCCAAGGTCGTGTTCAGCCACCAAGGGGTGGTCAGCTACCGCCAAAGGATCGTGGGCAGGCCAGGGGCGGTAATGGCAATGGATAAGGACGTAGAGCACCAGGCAGAAATGCAAGCCATGTTGAGGCGAGACAGCTAGCTTTGGTTTATGCTGCTCATCACCGAGAAGATCGTGATGCCCCAGATGTGATAACGGGTATGTTTTTTATATATGAGTTACCTTACACAACATTGATTGATATTGGATCAACGCATTCATATGTTGCATGCAATATGATTGAATCTTTGGGTGATATGTTTGGAATTACTGCGAATGAGATAACTGTGATAAGTCCGTTAGGGCAGTCAGTAGAAGTGACTAAGTTGTTTAGGGAGGTACCCTTAGTAGTCCAAGGGGTTACCTTTTTAGTGGATTTGATGCAGCTGTTGTTTAGCGAGTTTGACTTAATCTTGGGTATCGATTGGCTGGTGAAGCACCGAGCCACCTTGGATTGCACTGCAAAGCAAATTGTGTTAAGAACGGCAGAGGATAAAGAAGTGGTGGTGATTGGTAAACGTCGAAACTATCTGTCGAATGTGATTTCGGCATTAAGGGCTGAGAAGTTAGTATGGAAGGGATGCAAAGCCTTTTTGGCTTATATTAGTAATACGGAGGCGAAGAGCCCTACTGTTAAGGAGTTGAAAATAGTTAGGGAATTTTCAGATGTTTTTCCCGAGGAGCTGCCTAAGTTGCCACCCAACACAGAAGTGGAATTTGGAATCGAGTTGTTACCTGGGACGGCTCCAGTGTCTATCGCTCCTTATCGGATGGCACCAAAGGAGTTGGTGGAACTTAAGGCAAAGATTCAAGAATTGTTGGATCGAGGATTCATACGGCCAAGTGTATCTCCATAAGGAGCACTGGTGTTATTCGCAAAGAAGAAGGATGGAACCTTACGAATGTGCATCGACTATTGACAGTTAAACAAGTTAACTATTAAAAATAAGTACCCTTTGCTGAGAATCGATAATCTTTTCAATCAGTTTAGGGAAGCGTCCGTTTTCTTGAAGATTGATCTACGATCGGGGTATCACCAATTGAGGGTTAAGGAGGTAGATGTTCATAAGACAGCTTTCAGAACTCGTTATGGGCACTACGAGTTTTTGGTGATGCCATTTGGGTTAACGAATGCACCTACTGCTTTTATGGATCTCATGAATCGGGTTTTCCAACCCTACTTCGATCGGTTTGTGGTAGTCTTTATAGATGACATTTTGGAGTACTCAAAAGATGAGGATGAGCATGATGCACACTTAAGGATTTTGTTGCAGACTTTGAAGGAGAAACAGTTGTATGCCAAATTCAGTAAGTGTGAATTTTGGCTAAGGGAGGTTACTTTTCTAGGACATGTGGTGTCAGCCGAGGGGACTAAGGTGGATCCCCAAAAAATTGAAGCAGTGTTAGACTGGAAAACACCCAAGTCAGTGTCGAAAATTTGATGTTTCCTGGGCTTGGTAGGATACTATAGGCGATTTGTTGAGGGCTTTTCAGTAATTGCTACACCGTTAACTAAGTTGTTAACAAAGGGAGTACAGTTTGTTTGGACGGATAAGCAGTAAGAGAGTTTTGAAAAACTTAAGAAGGTTTTAACTGAGGCCCTTGTATTGATTCAGCCAGAGCCTGGGAAGGAGTTTACGGTTTATAGTGATGCTCAACCATCCTAGTGACATGTCACTTGTATCCTAATCTAATCCTTAGGTTCAAACGGGATTTTTTCCTCGATCTCACATCTTTTCCGTCTTCCACGGAATATCGGAACCGATACTCGGTGATAGTTCATACTCATCAAGTAATTCACATAATTTCATATTATTCAACAATAACCACAAAGCATAATATTTCATGATAATAATCAGCATCATATCATATAAACAACATTAAATTGCTTAAAATGACAATTATGTTACTACATTTACACATGAACTTACCTCGTATGCGAAAATGGCTACTTTTACCATTTCGTCCACAACTTGGTATTTTCCCCATTTTAGCCCGAATTTTAGTTTTCCTTGCTCTATCATTTAAAATATAGTCTAATTAGGACTCACATTATACAAATTGACCCAAAATCATATTTTGGCAAAATTACAGTTTTGCCTCTAAACTTTCACATATTTACACTTTTGCCCCAAAGCTCGTAAATTAAATTTCAGCCTATTTTCTTATGTTTTATGACATGCTGATCATTTTTCCCTTCTATGGTAACATCAAATTCTCACTCTAACATGTACTTATGACTATTAGGTATTTTTACCGATTAAACCCTTTTGCTCGTTTTCACTTAAAACCGAGTAGTACAAGTTGTCTAACATAATTCAAAACCTCATATTCTATCATAAAATACCAAAATACACAAATTTCACCTATGGGTATTTTTCCAAATATGAACTCTAGGTTGAATTATTGCTAGCATAAGCTTAATCGAGCTACCAGGACTCCAAAAACGTAAAAAAATATTAAAAATGAGGCTAGAACGGACTTACAATCGAGCTTGGAAGCTTGAAAAACCCTAGCCATGGTTTCTCCTTGCTATATTCGGCCATGGGGTTGAAGATGAGCAAAATTGGCTTTTAATTTTGTATTTTAATTCATTTTGCCCCTAAATGACCAAAATGCCCTTACTACTAAACTTTCCAAAAATTCCATCCACGTCCAATTTTTGTCCATAGACTTAGAAATTGGTAAAATTGCTATTTAAGACCTAATTAATATTTCAAAACAATTTCATACTAGCAACTTCTAGAATGCAAGTTTTACAAATTATTCGATTTAGTCCCTAATTTCAATTTAAGCACTTTATACATAAAATTTCTTCACGAAATTTTCACACAATCATGAAATCATATCATAGACCTCAAAATAATCATAAAATAATTATTTCTATCTCGGATTTTGTGGTCACGAAACCGCTATTCTGACTAGGCCCAAAATCAGGATATTACATTATATCTCGATTTTGTGTGTTTGTTTATGTTTAAGTCCAATAATGCCTCGAACGCTGTCTCGGTGTCAGATACGGGTAAAGGGTGTTACATTCATTGAATTCATTGTTGGCGATTCCCAAATGAGGCCATATGCCTGTTGTAATTGTGGCAATACATGTTCCAAACTATTTACCTCTTGCATATAAGAGTTTATAAACATAACTAGCCCATTCACAATTTGATTAATTCCTTCATTGTAGACTCTATTTAGATTAAACCAGAATGCTCAAAACATGGCCATCCATAATCTACATGTGTCCATTGTATTGTTAATGAACTATTTAGCTAACCATCGCTTGCAATTGTTTTCATTGTTGGATGAGGAAAATGACACCTCCAAATCTCACAAAACCTAGACCATGACTAGACACTCTCGAAACAAGTGCTTGATTGATTCTTTAGCCCCTTGGCAAACAAGACACCAACTCCCTCTTGCCACGCTCCAAATGACAAGATTATTAAGAGTAGGCAAAAAAATTAGCGATTTTCCAGCATGTAAACTTAATTTTACTAGTGACATTATGTTTCCAAAGTTTTGTGTAAGAAGCTTTCAAATCTATATTCTAGTCTATAGCAACAATTACTTCCCCATCCCCACCCTTGGCCATAAGCCACTTGTATCCACTTTTTACCAAATATTCCCCTGTATTATCCCCTCACCACACGAACTTATCTATCTGGCCAAACCTCAATTATAATAGCCCGTTTCTCAATGGTTTCAAAAATAGTGGTTTCGGGACCACAACTCTGACGTGTCAATATGGAAATATTAATAATATTGATAAGTTCATTAGTGTCATATTAAAATTTGGTTATGAAATTTTATCGTTTAAATAGTTAATTAAGTAAAAAAGACTAAATCATAAAAGTTGTGAAAGTTGACTTCTATTAGTTTAAGTTACTAAATAGCTATGGAAAGGTAATTAAAAGGACTAATAGGGTGATTTATGCGAAAGGAGTTGTAATGGATGGGTTTAGGTGTTGAAAAGGCATGAAATTTGATTATATAATAAAAGGGTAAATTAGTACTTAGTCAAATAAATGATAAGAACAAAAATAAAAATGAAAATATCATCTTCTTCGTTAAGTTTAGAATCGAAAACCCTACAGAAGGAGGAAGAACATGAGGCCAAGCCTTGGCTTTATGATTAAGTGAGCAAATCTTGCCCATTTTTAATAATTTTTATGTTTTTTAGCTCGTATTAGTTTAATTAGGACTAATTTGTAAAACTTTCAAATGTTTCAAAATTTTCCATTGATGAGTTTGAGTTATTCATGAAGTTTTATGAAAGATAATTGAGTTTTGTTGTTAGTTAAGACTATTTTGTAAAGTGGTTTTTGAAGATTTTAATGTTAAAGGACTAAATTGCTAAAAGTGATAAACCACGAGGACTTGATGTGAACTAACATCAAATAGGAGCTATAGAGAGGCCCTTATATATTCGGCCAAGCTTAAATGTAAGTAAAAATAGTTAATTTGCATGTGTTGGGCTTAGGGACTAAATTTCACAAAAGTAAAATGTCGGAGGGTAATTTTGTAAAAATTTCTAAAAAGACCTAATTGTATAAAATGATGTAATATTGCTATTGATTTAGTTAATTGAAATGAAATTATTATTTTAGATTAAGAACATGTTGATAATCAAAGAAAGGACAAAGTAGTTGAGTAGTCTATGTACTTTGGTTATTGCTGCAAATCAGTCTGGTAAGTTCATACTAACAATTCTTACATATTACCAGATTATTTAAATTTCATCTAATGTTGTATTTTATCTATTGAATGTTTAAATAATAAATGAGTATAGTGAGTACGTGGTGTACCTAAAATAGTAGGCTTTGGACCGGTGATAATTTAATAGCTTTTGAGCTATGTACTAGTGATACAGACCGTAGCAATGGCTTGAGATCCTGCATGTGTTGTAGATTTTCTGCAGCTTGTGTGAGTAGCATCATGAGCCGGTTAAAAATCTAAAGTTAACTCAAATGAGTGATACCCTTTTGATTACCTAAGATGAGATATTATTAGAACGATAACTTGGTTTATGACAATTTATCATGTCGCATTTTGATGACATGAATTATCCAAGTATAGTGTTTTCGAAAAGTTGAAATAATAGTAATATGGAATACGTTTTGAATTATTGTATTGTTCAATACTCACCTATTGTGAGTTGTGATTGATAGGAACTTAATTTCTTATTCTTCTATATTGTTTTGTTATGTTTAAATCCGGTAAGATTATCATCTAATCATTGAACTTACTAAGATTTTGTAAGCTTAGTTTTGTCTTCTCCCTTTTCTTGTAGATTACAATTTGTGGACAGGAGATCAAATCAACTCGTAAAATCTCACTATCTTGAGGACTCTTTTGGTAGATTTTGTAAACATTTGGCTTATATGGCATGTAATAGGGCCAATAGATATGATGTTATATTTCATAGCTATTTGGGATGTTTGGTACACTGGATGTTTGAATGATAGTCCTTGTGGTATATTTGTTAAACTTTAAGTAAGCCTGTGTATGTGAACATGAAGTGGTAAATGTCATGTAGGTTGGTATGAATGTGCTTGAAATGAATTAGATTAGGTGTATGTTATGACCTATAAATGATTGCTTTGATAATGAGTAGTGTGAGCATTCTATTGTGTTTTGGTATATGATACCTTGGTGTGGTTTAGATGAATGAGTAGTTGTCTTAAGGTGTGGTTATAGACTTGTGAACATTCTAATGTGTTTTGGTAATGACATGTTTTAGTTGTCTTCAGGTCTGGTTGTAACACCCCTTACCCGTATCTGACACTGGGACAGGGTCCGAGGCGTTACCGGACTCACACATAAACATTCATACAAAACCGGACCATAAAATTTCATTCAATTTAAGACCATTCATAAACATGCATCTCATCCCTTATACGGGCCCACGAGGCCCAAAACGTACATTGGGTGTGGTTCGGGACTAAACCGAGAACTTTCAAAACTTTTGTGACACTAAGAAAATTTTCTTGTTTTGGAGGGTCACACGCCCGTATGTGTAGGCCGTGTGGTCATTGATAAACCGTAAATTATACATATTTTTACCCCATGTTTAATGCATTTTGTAGATGATTTCTCATTAGAATTAGTGAATTTGATGTTCCTAATGCTTTAATTTCATGTTTTGTACTCAGGAAAGCACCAAGAGTAAAAAGGAGCCAAAAAGGGACAAAACGGACCAAATCGAGAAGATGACACGTCTTAAGCCTTGCCACACGGGTAGCTCACACGCCCGTGTCTTTCGAGGGTGTCGACCAAGGCTTTCATGATTCACACGGCCTGGCCATTGACCCACACGCTCGTGTGCAATTTAACGGATCGAACACGGCCTGGCAATCATGTCACACGGCCATGTCACGCGGGCGTGTCCCTGCTAACCCCAAGTTAAGTCCAATTCGGAAAAGGCCACTTTGGAGGGTTTCTAGGCATTCCAAAGCCTATAAATACGCACTGGAGGAGGAGAAAAAGGGAGATGGAGAAGAGGGGTAAGGAATTACCCCAAGGAAGCCGATCGATCCGTCTCAGAAGTCGGATTCATCATCAAGACTGAAGATCTCTTCTCAATTCCCCTTCAGGAGTTTTGGGTTTTCTTTATGTTTTGTTATTTTTATACTTTGAGATGTACTCTTATTTTATTCTGAACTAAACCCCTTAGACACCTAAGGGGAATGAAACCTAAGACGAATCTTGTTATTGTTTTCTGAATCGTATGATAAATATTTAACTTGTTCTTAATTATGTGTACTTAATTCTTGTTTTGATATCCCAGGATACTAATTCAAGACATACTCTTATTTAGAGGAGGAATAGACCCTGTTTAAGAGTACATTTTCCATAATTAAGCGGAGTTGATTGTGCGCCTAGAAATAGGGTGACAAGATTTTGCCGGATTAGGGTGAAACCTAATAAGGGGATCCATAGATCGAGTTAATGCAACCTTAGAGTGTTAATTAGAGAAAAGTCTCGGTTATTCAATCTAGGGATTAGACGTTATTAGTCTTGAATAGGGATAATAACACAACTTAGGGATCTCTATGGAACAAGTTGAATGAATAAATCATCCGATTCGGAGCCAGAATAACAAGTAAAGTCTAGGTGGATTTTTCCTTAGGTATTCTCTCAAGTCAATCGATTTTCCCAAAAGCAATTCCCCAATTCTTTTCTCTGTGCATTCTTAGTTTAAATAATTAGTTAATTAAAACAAACACTTTTATACTTAGGCTAGATAATAAAAAGGTAGTTATTACTAGTACTTTTGGTTCCCTTGGGTACGATATCCCGGTCTTGCCATTACTATACTATTATTCGATAGGTGTGCTTGCCTTTTCGTCGTGATAATAGTTAGTCTAGGTTTGATCTTCATTATAAATATTTGTTACTTGTTACGAATCACGCGATCAAGTTTTTGGCGTCGTTGCCGGGGAATTGATTAGGAACACTAAATTTTTATTACTTTAGCCATTTATTTTTCTTGCAATTTTATTTTATTATTTATTAATTTACTTTTTCTCTCTCTTGGCAGATTTTTATAGTTTATGACTAGAAGAAACCCATCAGGACCATTACTTTTTGACGAAGAAATCGATCGAATAGTTCGTAGAAATCAAAGAGAAATAAGGCGTAGTTTACAATACACGGAAAACGAACGAGAAAACGATACTCAAACCCCAACTGCAGAGATGGCCAAAAACCCAGGCGATCAATTGCCTCCTGCAATTGCAGCTAATCAAAATCCTACTCCACGTACTATGTATGACTATGCTAAACCTTCTTTAACAGGAACTGAGTCTAGTACAGCTAGACTTGCTATTGCTACGAATAATTTCAAACTAAAACTTAACACAATTCAGATGATACAACAGTTTGTTCAGTTTGATGGTTTGCAGGATGAGGATCCCAACACGCACTTGGTGAATTTTCTTGAATTTTACGATACATTCAAAATCAATGGCGTTTCTAATGATGCCATTCGTCTTCGGTTATTTCCCTTTTCATTGAGAAACAAAGCCAAGCGGTGCTTGAACTCGTTACCACGAGGGTCTATCACTACTTGGGAACAAATGACTGAGAAATTTTTACTAAAATATTTTCAGCCAGCTAAAACAGCTAAATTACGTAATGATATCTCTTCTTTTGTGTAGATGGATTAAGAAACACTTTACGATGCATGGGAGAGATACAAGGACTTACTGAGAAGGTGCCCTCACCATGAGTTACCGCTTTGGCTGCAAGTTCAAACGTTCTACAATGGTGTGAATCCCTCAACAAGAAAAATGATTGACGCAGCTGCTGGCGGAACCATCAACAATAAAACACCGGAAGATGCCTATGAATTCATAGAGGAGATGTCACTGAACAACTATCAGTGGCAAGTTATGATGACAAAGCCAACAAAAACAATCGGTGTCACCATGCTCTCTAATCAGGTAAAACTTCTCAATAAAAAGATTGATGATAGTTTTCTTGGTTCTACGCAGATACATCCAGTAATAAGGTGTGACTCAAGCGGAGGAGGTGTGCATTCAGAATACCAATCCTTCAATCCTACAACTGAAGAAAAACAAGTCAACTATATGGGTAACAATAACTTTAGATCTCAAAATAACCCATACAGTAATACCTATAATGCAGGTTGGAGGAACCACCCAAATTTCTCTTGGGGTGGTCAAGGGAATCAAAAGCCACAAAATCCTCAGGGTTTTCAACAGCCACCTTATCAACAAAAGAAGAAACCAAACCTTGAGGAGATGATTTCTAAATTCATCTCAGTGTCAGAAACCCGTTTCCAAAATATCGAGACAGTACTTAAGAATCAACAAGCATCGATCCAAGGACGTGAAACTCAGATAGGCCAACTGTCCAAACTAATCTCCGAATGACCACAAGGTAGCTTACCAAGTAATACTGAACCTAATCCGAGGGAACACCTCAATGCAATTAGCACTCAAAATATGGACAGACTCATTGCACCCAAGCCAGAAATACAGCAAAACAACGCGATGAATAAAGGACGAGAAGAGGTAAACAATAATAATCCCAAACAGGTAAGTACGAATCATGAACCTCGTGTGCCATATCCTAAAGCGATGACAAAAGACAGAACAGAAGAATAATTCGATAAGTTTTTCAAACTCTTAAAGAAATTACATATTAACTTACCCTTTATTGAAGTTCTTTCGCAGATGCCCAACTCAGTAAAATTCTTAAAGGAACTTCTGAGCAATAAAAGGAAATTAGACACTACATCGTATGTGGAACTCAATGCAGTCTGCTCAGTTATTCTAAAGAATAAGCTACCTAACAAATTGAAAGATCCAGGGAGTTTTACAATTCCTTGCTTAATTGGTAGTTAATCTGTGAATAATGCTTTAGCTAATCTAGGGGCAAGGATAAATGTTATGCCCTATAAAATGTTTAAACGACTCAGTCTCGGTAAACCCAAACAGACTAGGATGATCATACAATTGGCTAACAAAATAGTTAGATTTCCTAAGGGTATTATTGAAGATGTTCTCGTTAAAATTGATAAGTTTGTTTACCTAGTAGACTTTGTCGTCTTAGATATGGATGACGATAACGAGGTACCTTTAATTTTAGGACGACCCTTTTTAGCAACTGCCAGAACCATTATTAATGTAAGCACAGGAGAGCTAACACTTCATGCAGGTGACAATGCAATAACACTTCAAGCACACGACTCAGTCAAAACCTTTAAAACTCAAGATAACGCTATAAACCTATCGATGATAAAACTAATACTCAATCATCCTTGCAGGAACCCCCTCGAACCAAGACAACAGAGACAGTGCACTATTATCATGTAGAGAACAAAGACACCCATGAGGAACGAAGGCAAATAGAGGAGCTAGATGAATGGCGAGCACACAAACCGAGAACACATGATAAATCGAAACTACGCCAAAACAAGCTCGATACCTCTCCTATTCAACTTCAGGTTGGCGTAAAGTCTTATTGGATGCCGCAGATCCCCACATTGTCACTACCACACCAAATGAGGAAATCCCTCTTACGGTACTCAGTATTTTCCCATTCGGTACGGTTGAGGTGAGTCATCCCAAGTTCGGCACTTTTAAGGTAAACAACACCCGATTAAAACCTTATTTTAAGATTGACAGCAAGAACGAGGAGTATGAACTCCTCAAACCACCATGATAAATCAATGGAGAGGTAAGTCGAGCTTAGACTATAAATAATCGCTTCTCGAAAGGCAACCCGAGCACTAACATATTTTGATTTCTTTATTTTTAACTTCTCACACTTCGAATCAATTAACTTAGTCTTTGAATTGCAAAGTTTTTCAGCACATAAGGCCAAGCACACGGGCGTGCCTAAAGCCATGGCCAAACAGGGGAAGAGACATGGTCGTACGATACAGCCATGTTGAAGCAGGACATGATTTCCCCAAAACACGGGGTGCGATAAATCCCCACGGCCATGCGACATGGCCGTGGGTGAACTTGATAGGAAAAACACAGGCGTAGGGATAGAAAACCACGGGCGTGCCAGGGACAAGGCTCAATTCTATTTCTTCGACACAGGCGTGTGACACGCCCGTGCCATTCGGCCGTGTACCACACACGTCCAAGACACACGGGCATGGGAGAATAGCCAATCACAACCTAAAATTGTAAAATTCGAAACACACGGGCTCACCCTCATAAGTAAACAGGCGTGGCCCTAGGCCGTGTGGCCCTCCCCTATATAAGAAAATCACTGTTCATTTTCTTCTTCCTTTCAAAAGCCCTAGCTGAAATCTCCCCTTCTCCACTCCCTGATCCCTATTCTCAGCCACCACTACCCTCTCATCCAGTTCATATGGTAGCTTTATATGCTAACATCTCTGAGCACCTCACCCGATTCGAGCTTCAGTGTTTTCAACAATTTGACAACATTGATGCTACTCTACAGCAGAGTTGTCAGCACCTTCCCATCTCATTGCCAGTCCTACCTCGCGAACCATCCAGCGATGAAGATGTTTAGAAATATTTATTTATTATTTTCTATTTTATTTATTATTGAAACAATTTCTGTTATTTTTATTAGATTTTAAAATTTTATTTTTATTCTTTATTGTAGTTATTTCTTTTCGAATCCTTATACTTCCTAATATCTCCTAAAAAGTTCCTAATTTTATCACAGTTATATAGAACTCCTAAGCTCATCATCACATAGGAACTACAACTCCATCGGGGAAGGTTCTCCACGACTGCCATGTCCTGCTCGACCACGACCATAGCTACCACTAGATATAATATTCTTTTGGCGCAGGACTTATGGCCTAATGAACCTCTACGACTGTCGGAGTATCCTCCTCCACTCTCAAACCGATCACTCTCCAAAACTCTAAGTTCAAGGAATTCATCATACAGGAAGTTTCACTTCTCTCCCTATCTTATTTTTATTCTCTAACATCTATCATTGTACATTGAGGGCAATGTACATCTTAAGTGTGGGGGTATTTATTTCACTATCAGAAAAAGATCCTGGAATAATCACCTTGTTCTCATGAAAAACTCGCATATCATATTTAGGATAAATTTTAATTGATTTATGATTTTGATTGATATATTTTGAATTAAGACATAGGGATTTATACATTGATTATTTAAACTTTAAGACATTAGAGAATCAAGCATGATAAGTTGATTTTTAAGAAATTAAATTATTTGTTTCCCCAAGTCTAGGTGTACAAGCCCAATTTTGGGCCCAAATAAACATAACCCAACTACCCAATTAAAACCCAATACAAACCCAAAACTTAGCCTAAAACACTAACCCAACCCCAAAAAAAAATCAGAAAAAGAAAAACCCTAATCCCACCTACTCCACCACCCTTGTTGGCCACCCACCTTAGCCACCTAAACTACCCCAACCACTCTACTTGCTTACAAAAATTTATTTGTAAAATTTGGCTATAAAAGCCATTCAAGACTATGTTAGAAGGGGGTTGTTTTTGTTTTTTGGAAAGGCAAGTTTTTGGAGATTAATCAAAGATCAAAGCAAAAGAGGTTTCTTTTGTCTATTCTCATCTTAAGTTCTTTGTTTGTTTATTGTTTTTCTTTCAATTTTCTTTTTTTTATATACGAAAGTAAAAATAAAAGTAAGAAGCTTACCCGTATTTTCATTACCGAAAAAGTTTTTTTTGAGGTCTGGCCGCCGTGTACGGTGGCGTCGATGGTGGCCCGTGGGGGTCCGTGACCGAAGCAAAGCCGGACCAACGGCCGGATTTAGAAAAGAGGGAGAAAGAGAGTTGAGAGCTTTGTTTTATTTTTTTTTATTTTATTATTTTTACTATTATTTATATTATTATTATTATTTCTCATGTATATATTATTATTTATATTATTATATTCTATATATGCCCTCTCCATATTTATTTATATTATTACTATCATTATTGTTACTTCTATTATTTTTTATTTTTGACTACTATTATTATATATATGTATTATTGTTTGTATTATTATTATTATTATCACCCCTATTATTATTACTTTACTTTTGTATTCTAATATATTATTAATATTACTCATATTTTCATTATTTTTGCTATTACTATTATTATTATATATTAGTGTATATTTTTATGTATATATATTTATATATAGTATTGTTTTTTATTACTTTAATTTAATATTTTTATTATATTTTCTTTTTGTATTTCTATATTTATTATTATTATATAGTAGTGTGTATTTCTATTATATACATATATATATTTATATATAGTATTATTATTTACTTTACTTTAATATTATTCTTATTATCATTATATCCAACCCAATAATAATTCTTTCATAAAAGTAATATTCCGTATTTGGTAATTCGAGACCATCGTGTCCTAACTTACTGGGTTTCGATTTTTCTCCTTTAACCTAAATAACGGAATACTCTTTTAAATCGCGACATGAGTTTTGAAAAATGCTTATTCTCAGAGATACGAGGTGTTGTGCCCTAATTTACCGGGTATGGCATTTTGTTACCTTGAAATAAGATTTTTGCAAGTAAAGGCAATATTCGGTGTTCGGGAATTTGAGGAAACATGCCCTAACTTACTGGGTTTCGATTTTCCTGGTTCACCTTAACTAACTGAATAACCTTTTGAAATACACGAATTTTTATATAAAAGGCAAGCTCGCTCTCGAAAATTCAAGATGTCGTGTCCTAACTTACTGGATGTGAGATTTTATATTGTGAGACGAGAAGGTCCTTAACATTTGAGCATTTTCTTTACAAAGAGGGATCGTATTTTAAATTCTTTCAAGTTTTCAAATTTTCGACACTAAGACACTAATTAATCAACTAGGTACCAATTTTGGGCGTATCGAGGGTGCTAATCCTTCCTTGTGCGTAACCGACTCCTGAACTCATTTTCTGATTTTCGTAGACCAAAAATTATCGTTTTAGTAAATCTTAACTTTTATTAAAGTGATTAATTTAAGGTGATCCGATCACACCTCATCAAAAAAGATTGGTGGCGACTCCTCTATTCTTTTTTATTTCCAAAAACCTAAGTCGATTCCCGTTTTTTCAAAAAAAATGGTTACGACAGCTTGGCGACTCCACTGGGGAGTTTTATAAGAGAGTCAAGCCACAAGTTGATTAACTTTTGTCTTTTTTCGAAAATTGAGAATTTGGTTTTGATATACGATCTCTTCATTGCGTATCACCCGTTTTTCATACTGTTTTCATCATTTTATTCCTATTTTCTTTAATCGTTTTAATTTTTTATGCATATATCTTCTCGCATTGCATTGCATGACCGTTGTGGTCACACCCTTAAGTGGGAGTGAGAAACTACGCCTTCGTGAGGTTTTCACCTCCGTGTAGGATAGTGGATCACTTTCGGAATGCATCCGTACCTATGGTTTCGTGAGATTTTCATCTCCGTGTAGCCATAGGGAAATGTATTCCCCTGAATTGAACTCGATTCAAATGAGCCTATAATGGGTGAAGATCGAGGAATCTACTGGTTCAGGTACCCTTACTCTAGAACCAAACCACATATAAAGAGACCTAGGAGCCCACACTAGGTAGAGCCACTCCGAATCCCTAGTGGTCACCCGAATTGCTTTATTTGTTATTTATTTATCCTGCACTAACGTGTTTTATTTTTGCTTTGTTTATAATTGCATTACATTACATCATCCTAGGAAGGAGGTGTTGATTCATATTTGATTGCTAAATAGAACAGTTTGTCATAAGAAAATAGATTTCTTGATAAAGTGGATTATAATACGTTGTCTAAATATGGTCCAAGTGAACACATCAAAGAAGACTGATAGCCCGTGAAGAAATACAAGACTTTGCTTCATTGCCTGAAGACAGAAACTGACAAAGACTATTCGAGAGCCGTCACGTCTTGACCTTCTTAAAGGAGCTGACAAGTATCAAAGTAATAAGTGAGCAATGAGTCGCAGCCTAGATCGAGCAAAAAAGGAGTTAATATAGACATCTCTTGAAGAATTCATCAGACTCGACCATAAAATCCGGATATGAAGAGGAAGATAAGTGTCTTCACTTGGAATATGAGAGAAAAGTCGTATATGTAATCCGTCTTATGTAAAGGAATTTGCTTTCTAGAAAAGTTGTTCTAATAAAATTAAATTTAGAATCAATGTCTTCCTTTTTTTTGCATTCATGCATTTGCATTACATTACATCAAAAAAGAATGTGTTGATTCGAAATTCGATTCCTAAATAGAATAGTTTGTCATAAGGAAATGAATTTCTTGATAAAGTAGATTATAGTGCGATCTCCTGAATATAGTCCAAGTAAACACGATGAGAGAAAGCTGGTAGTTCACGGAGGAATACATGATGTAATTGCCAGAGATTCAAGCCAACAAAGGCATGACGAGAGAAATCCGGAAGTCCATGAAGGAATACATGACTTGATTTAATTGCCAACGAAGATTATCCAAGAGCCGGCACTTTTGATGAGTATCATGGAGATAAGCGAGTAAGAGATTGATGCTCAGATTAAGCAGTAAGGAACTAGTAAAGGCATCTTTTAGAGAATTTACAGGATTCGACCATGAAGAAAAGATCAGTGTTTACTTGGACTATGAAGGGAAATACCGCATATGTAATCTATTTTCACGTAAAGAAATATGTTTTCTAGAAAAATTATTCTAATGGAATTGAATTCAAGATCAACATCTTCCTTTCTTTTGCATTCATTCCATACATTTGCATTACATTGAAACATTTGCATTAAAATTTCACTAAAGAACCCTGATTAAACAAAATTATTTAAGTTAATCTGGAAACCAACGAGAATCAAGCAACCGAACACAACCACTATACCCGCCGTAAAACCAAAGCAATGGACCAGAGATTAGAAAGGATAGAACAAATGCAAAGGGAGATGCAAGAACAATTACAAACGCAGATGCAAGAGCAACTGGCTAAGATACAACAAGATATGAGGGACCATATGTTGGAGTCCCAGAAAAGCATGATGGACCAATTAACTCGTCTGTTGGCTGGCGGATTAGAAAAAGGGAAAAGCCCTTTGATCAATGCGGGAGAAGATAATGAAGATCCTACCTACCCTTCGGGTTTTGCCCCAACGGACGTTCAGACACAACCTGACATGTACCCAAGAAGGCCATCGGTCACAATTAGGCCCCAACTATTTCAGGCCGGTGTTTCAGCACCGATGAATTATCAGGCCAGCTTGGGCTCAAATCCGGGGGACAACCTAACTAATACTGTGGTCCTCAATCTTGATGAAGTAACAGAAGTAGAAAAGACAAGGGTAGAACTCCCGAGAGAGCTTGAAGAAAGGTGTAGATGGTTGGTAGAAAAATTTAAAGAAATGGAAAGCACCGACTATTGTGGTGGAATCGATGCTAAGGAATTAAGTTTGGTTCAGGACCTGGTACTCCCTTCCAAGTTCAAAACTCCGGAATTTGAGAAATACAGCGGGACTAGCTGCTCCGAAGCTCACATCACTATGTTCTACAGACGAATGGCAGGCCATGTCAACAATGACCAACTATTAATTCACTGCTTCCAAGAAAGTTTGGTTGGGGCCGCTTCTAGATGGTACAACCAACTGAGTCGCGCCCAGATCAGTTCATGGAAAGATTTAGCACAAGCCTTCATGAAGCAGTACGGTCATGTGGCGGACATAGCCCCTGATAGAATCACTTTACAGAATATGGAGAAAAAACATAATGAGAGCTTTAGGCAGTAACCCAGCGATGGAGAGAAGTGGCCACACAGGTCCAACCCCCTCTGTTGGAAAAAGAAACCACTATGCTCTTCATCAATACCCTGAAGGCACCTTTTATTAACCACATGTTGGGTAGCGCAACCAAGAGTTTTTCGGACATAGTAATGTCTAGACAAATGATAGAAAATGCCATAAGATGTGGGAAAATAGAGGCTGGGGAAAACGCTAAGAGGTCAGCACCGAGAAAGAAAGAGCACGAGGTGAATAATGTGAGCTCATATTCGAAATCGATCACCGTAAACCAACCAATGTCGACAACTACTGGACAGTAGGGCCCACCCAGACAAGAGCCCAACACAAAACAAAACAGGGAAAAACTTCAATTTACGCCCATTCCAATGACGTACAAGGAGTTATACCAGAGTTTATTTGATGCACATGACGTGTCTCCCTTCTATCTAAAGCCAACGCAACCTCCATACCCCAAATGGTATGACGCAAATGCCCAATGTGAATACCATGCGGAGCCATGGGACACTCGATAGAAAACTGCACCACTTTTAAGAAATTGGTTGAAAGACTCATCAACATGGGGATTGTGAAATTTGATGATGCATCCAATACAGAGAACCCATTACCTAACCATGGGGATAAGGGAATAAATGCGATAATCAAGAGTTTGGGGAAAAAAATTAAACTGAGTATTGCAGAAGTGAATACCCCGTTGGAGGAAGTTTGGAAGAAAATGGTGGAAAGAGGGTTGATAGCACAGAATTCAAGGGTCAAACCTCGAGAAGTGAAGAATTATTGTGAGTTCCACGGTTAAGAGGATCATGAGATTCAGAAATACAACCAATTCAAGGCTTTAGTACAAGGATTGATGGATAATAAGGAGCTGGAATTCTTTAAATATGTCGAGAGCCCGGAAAAACAGATGTGTGTGCCTCCGAAGAAGGATCGATGAAGGGTGTTTACAAAGCCAACCACCCAGTGGTTATCATATCACGTCCGAGAATGAATGAAGCTGGGGCACAAGTTGCGCCAAAGGTCGTGATCCATAAGCCCGTTGCTTTCCCTTACAAGGATAGCAAAAGGGTACCGTGGAACTATAGTTGCAATGTGACATTCCCAAGAGAGGAGACCCCAATTAATACATCAGAGGAAGTTCAAGACGAGGGTTTTTATACGCGCAGTGGAAGACGTTATACCCCAAGTACAAAATTTGAATAGGTTAAAGAAAAATCATTAGCAATTGAGCAAAAGAAAGAGAAGCCGGCGGGGCCTGAACCAACTGTTAATGAATCAGTGACTGACAAAGAAGCCAAGGAATTCTTAAAATTTCTAAAGCATAACGAATATAGTATCGTAGAATAATTGCACAAACAGCCAGCGCGTATATCGGTACTGGCCTTACTTTTAAGCTCTGAAACCCATTGCAGCGCATTGATGAAGTGCTGAATGAAACTTATGTTGCTAATGATATCTCTGTAAACAAACTGGACCGCTTAGTCAACAATATAAGTGCCGACAACTTCATATTCTTCAATGACGATGAGGTACCACCAGGGGGCCGAGGATTAACTAAAGCTTTGCACATCACGACTCGCTGTAAAGGGTACACATTACCGGGGGTATTGATCGACAATGGGTCTGCGCTGAATGTCCTACCCCTATCTACGCTGAGTAGGTTGCCAGTGGATAGTTCCCATATGAAGACATGCCAAAGTGTAGTGAGAGCATTTGATGGCACAGAAAGGAAGGTAATGGGGAGAATTGAAGTACCCTTCTTAATCGGGCCGAGCACGTATGAGGTAGATTTTTTGGTCATGGACATTAAGCCTTCGTATAATTGCCTATTGGGGAGACCGTGGATACACTCGGCGGGGGCAGTCCCTTCATCGCTGCATCAAAAGTTGAAATTAGTGACCGAAGGTCGGTTAGTAACGATCAATGCTGAAGAGGATATCATCGCAACAATAACCAGTGACGTCCCATATCTCGAGGTAAATGATGAGGCAATCGAGTGCTCTTTTCAATATTTGGAGTTTGTGAACGCGACGTTCATCACTAAAGGAAATAAAATTCCAATACCTACGTTATCTGAGACTACAAGAATGGGACTACGGCTAACTATTGGAAAAGGGGCTCTACCCGGAAGAGGACTCAGGAGATACCTCCAGGGAAGGATTAATGTACCAATGATGAAGGACAAACAAAACCATTTTGGGTTAGGGTTTAAGCCGGACATGAAACAAAGAAACAAGGAACTTGAGAAGAAACAGGAAAGAAGGAGAGCGCGATTGAGCGGGGGAGAAATCGAATGGGAACCAATGATCTTCCATCATATATCGAAGACTTTTGTGTCTGGAGGGGTCATTCACTCCGAGCGGAAGATGTCAGGAAAGGAAATCTTGGAAGGAATGATGGAAAGTTTGGAAATCAACACCACATATGAAGAAGGAACGGGGGTAGAGAATTTGTCAAGCATTCGTCGCTATGAGCCGGGAAGTGTTCTGAATAATTGGACTGCGGAAGAGATTCCTGTAGTCTTTAGAACTAACTCAGAGTAATGTCCAAAACACACTTATTGCTCTAGGCCTAGGAGTAAGAAGTGTCCTTTTGTGAAATAGGCTTATGTTCGAAATCGTTCTTTCAATAAAATACATCCTTTCGACTTATTCCATGCAAATATTTTTCATTCATGATCATACCATACATATCTTGTTCTTAGATTCTCTTGTTCTTTGTATCTTCCTTCGTACCTACAACAGGTCTTCAGATATCAATGATGTGAGTGACGTTGCTACTCATTCAGAGTCTCCTTTTGAGCGGGATATGTGTCTAGAAGGATCTCAGGACTTTGAGGATGACAGAGACTGTAACTTATCCCCTGATTTGTTAAGGATGGTAGAACACGAGGAGAAACAGATTCTACCCCACAAAGAGACCGTAGAAGTCGTGAACTTGGGAGATGAACTAGAAAGGAGAGAAGTAAAGATCGGAGCTTGCATCACCACAGAGACAAAGCGGGACCTTATTGAGTTACTCCAAGAGTTCAAGGATGTCTTTGCATGGTCATATCAGGATATGCCTGGGCTAAGTACTGACCTTGTGGTACACAGGCTCCCCATCAAAGAAGAATGCAAGCCAGTTCAGCAAAAGCTTTGAAGGATGCGGCCCGATGTTCTGTTGAAAATAAAAGAGAAGGTCAAAAACCAATTTGATGCTGGTTTCTTACAAGTAGTTAAGTACTCGGAATGGGTAGCCAACATCGTCCCCGTCCCTAAAAAAGATGGAAAGGTACGGATGTGTGTAGACTACAGAGACTTAAACAAGGCCAGCCCGAAAGATAATTTCCCGTTGCCTCATATCGACACCTTAGTGGACAACACGGCAGGTTACTCACTCTTCTCCTTCATGGATGGTTTCTCGGGGTACAATCCGATCAAGATGCATCCTGAAGACATGAATAAAACCACATTTGTGACCATGTGAGAACCTTCTACTATAAAGTAATGCTGTTCGGATTGAAAAATGCGGGAGCAACATATCAGAGAGCCATGGTAACCCTATTTCATGATATGATGCATAAAGAAATTGAAGTCTATGTCGACAACATAATCACAAATCTCGGACTGAAGAAGAGCATGTGCAAGTCTTGAGAAAATTATTTTTGAGGTTGAGAAAATTCCAGTTGAAACTCAATCCCACAAAATGTACCTTCGGAGCCAGGTCAGGTAAACTGCTAAGATTCGTGGTCAATGGAAAAGGGATTGAGGTTGACCCAGATAAAGTCAAAGCCATACAAGAGTTACCTCCACCACGTACTTAGAAGGAAGTTCGAAGATTCCTAGGAAGACTAAATTACATCGCTCGGTTTATTTCACAAGTAACCGAGAAATGTGACCCCATATTCCGTCTTTTTAAGAAACACAACCCTGGTGGTTGGGACGAGGAATGCCAGAAGACTTTCGACAAAGTTAAGCAATATTTGTCTAATGCCCCAGTGTTGACACCACCTAATCCAGATAAGCCACTGATACTATATTTGACGGTATTTGAAAATTCTATGGGATGCGTGCTTGGCTAACACGATGAATCGGGAAGGAAAGAAAGAGCGATATATTACCTCAGTAAAAAGTTTACTGAGTGTGAAACGAGACTCTCGTTCATTGAAAAGTTGTGTTGTGCCTTGATCTGGACAACCCGAAGACTGAGACAATACATGTTGTATCACACAACTTGGCTAATATCTAAAATGGACCCTCTGAAGTACTTGATGGAGTCGACTGCCTTGAACGGGAGGCCCAATGGAAAATTTTACTTTCTGAATTCGATATAGTCTATGTGAACCAGAAGGCCGTAAAAGGGAGTGCGATAGCAAATTTCCTAGCCAGCAGATCCCTAGAGGACTACGAGCCTCTAAACTTTGACTTCCCAAATGAAGATCTAATGTACGTAGCAACCACTGAAGAAGACCCTCAAGAAGGTCATCCTTGGAAGCTAAACTTTGACGGAGCATCGAATGCCGTGGGCAATGGAATCGGGGCAGTCCTGGTATCCCCGAATAGAGATCATTATCCCTTCACTAGTAAATTGGATTTTGACTGCACGAACAATATGGCAGAATATGAAGCATGCATCATGGGAATACGTGCGGCCATAGAACGTAAAATCAAGATGTTAGAGGTATATGGAGATTCTGCCCTAGTGATTTATCAACTCAAAGGTGAATGGGAGACAAGAGACCCCAAATTGATCAATTACCTGAGGTTGATCCTTGAGTTAATTAAAGAGTTTGATAATATTGTCTTCTACTACCTCCCACGAGAAGAAAATCAAATGGCTGACGCCCTAGCAACTTTAGCTTCTATGATTAAGGTGAACCAACCAGAGGATGTGAAACCAATCCATGAGCATTTACGAGGCCCCGGGTCATTGTTACAACCTCGAAGAAGAAGAGGAAAATGATGATTGCCCTTGGTACCACGATATCCTACGATATGTGAAGAATTGTGAGTACCGCGACCAAGATACTGAGAACGACAAGAGAACGTTGAGAAGACTGGCCAGTGAGTATGTCTTAGATGGGGAGATCCTATACAAAAGAAGGAAGGATCAGGTACTATTAAGATGTGTAGACACCATTGAGGCTAAGAAAATCTTGGAAGAAGTCCACGAGGGCGTCTGCGGGACACATGCTAATAGTTTTACAATGGCCAGGCAAATTATGAGGTTCGGTTATTATTGGTCCACCATGGAAGGAGACTGTATTAACTACGCCAAAAGATGTCATAAGTGCCAAATCTATGGAGACAAGATTAATGTACCTCCCTCACCTCTGCATGTCATGACTTCGCCATGGCCTTTCTCGATGTGGGGCATGGATGTGATTGGGCCAATTTCGCCAAAAGATTCAAATGGGCATCGTTTCATCTTTGTGGTCATTGATTATTTCACCAAATGGGTGGAGGCCGCTTCATATGCCAATGTCACTAAATCAGCAGTTAGCAAGTTCCTGAAAAAGGAAATCATCTGTCGATATGGAATGCCGGAAAGGATCATATCTGACAATGCATTAAATTTGAACAACAGCACGATAGCGGATGTCTGCAGTCAGTTCAAGATCAGACACCACAACTCGTCATCGTATCGCCCGAAGATGAACGGAGCAGTCGAAGCAGCCAATAAGAACATCAAGAAGATTGTAGGAAAGATGACAGAAACTTATAAAGATTGGCATGAGAAGCTACCATTCGCCCTCTATGCTTATCGAATGTCTATCAGAACTTCTACTCGGGCAACGCCTTTCTCATTAGTCTATGAAATGGAGGCCGTTTTACCTATCAAGGTCGAGATTCTTTCCCTCAGAGTTTTGTCAGAAGTAAAGATGAATGAAGCAGAATGGATCCAGTCCTGATACGATCAGCTGAATTTGATTGAAGAAAAGAGGCTACGGGCTATTCGCCATGGTCAGATGTACCAAAAGCGAATGATGCGAGCTTACAATAAAAAGGTTCATCCCAGAGAGTTCCACAAGGGAGACCTAGTACTGAAAAAGATCCTGCCCATACAAAAAGACTTCAGAGGAAAATGGATGCCGAATTGGGAAGGGCCTTATGTGGTGAAGAAAGCCTTTTTCTGGCGAAGCATTAATATTGGCTGAAATCGATGGCAAGACCTTATCCAATCCTGTGAATCCGGATTCGGTTAAGAAATACTTCGCCTAAAAAAACAAAGGAGAGGCCAGGGTGAAAACTCGCAAAGAGCACCTTGAGACCAAAGGGATTTTGAATTGAAAACCCATAAAGGGCGATTCAAATTTTGATCGAAGGTGGGGCATGCGATGGTCTTATGATACCTAAAATTAACAAGGAAGAGAGATGTTACGTTTTGGGGCATTTACAAGAGTACTCTAGATCCCCTAAACACATATTGGGCAAAAAGGAGTCCTCAAGAAACAAGTACAGAGAAGCTCACGTTGCGATATCTGGGGCACCTATTCCCTTCTTATTCATTTTGTATTCCAGCAATGTTTGTTGACCGTGATGAATCCATTCCCTTCAAATTTTGTTTCTGATAAATTTCAATTCCATCATTACTATGATCTTTTTCAAGCATTTTGCATTGAAATGATGATTAATGGACTAAAGCCATTTTTGCAAAAAGAGTTCTGCATATTACTCTGAAAGTTTCTAAATAGTACAGGAACCTGAAACATGACTATTTTTTTAGAACTAACCAAACTCAAAGATTGGAAGCATCTGAGAAGAAAGAGTTTAAATTGGGACTACCTCTTCGGGTTTTCTGTTCAAAATTTGAGCTGAACAAGAAGACAGGGTACCATTTCAGTGAAGGAACCTTGATGAACAAAGAGCAATGGCAACCTAAACAGGGATTCACGCTCACAACATGCTGCACTCATACATTCATAGATCATTCATAAGTTCATCTAATTAGGAACATTTGATTCATTTTGATCATAACATCCTAATTCTTTGACATAAGCATAAATACATGGAACTGATTCTATAGGTCATGTCCCTAGAATTAGTGAATTCACAGATCTTACCCCATAAGCAGTAGGGGAATAGATCGAAGACAACGAGCTTTAACCCCCTAAGTAGTAGGGAAACAGATCGAAAATAATGAGCTTTAACCCCCTAAGCAGTAGGGTAACAAGCCAAATTTACAGACCTTAACCCCCTAAGTAGTAGGGTAATAGGCTGAAAATTACAGATCTTGTCTCTCTGAAGTTGCAGTGGAACAGATCGAATTCAGCGAATCTTGTCTTCCTGAAGTTGAAGTGAAGCAGATTGAAGATTTACAGATCTCAACCCCCTAAGCAGAGGGAAACAGATTGAAGATGATGAGTCTTAAACCCCTAAGCAGTAGGGTAACAGGCTAAATTTACAGACCTCAACCCCCTAAGCAGTAGGGAAGCAGATTGAAGATGATGAGTCTTAAAACCCTAAGCAGTAGGGTAACAGACTAAATTTACAGATCTTAACCCCCTAAGCAGTAGGGAAACAGATCGAAGGCGATGAGCCTTAAACCCCTAAGTAGTAGGGTAACAGGCTGATTTTACAAGATCTTAAACACCTAAGCAGTAGGGAAACAGATCACTGATGACAAGCCTTAATCCCCTAAGCAGTAGGGTAACAGGTTGAAAATCAAATATCTTCTCCCTAAAATGGCGTTGGAGCAGCTAAAAGCCACAGCAGATCTCCTTGAAGTTTCATTGGATTAATCGAAGCTACAGCAGATCTCCTTGAAGTTTTAGTGGATTAATCGAATCTACAGCAGATGTAACACCCCGAACCCGAGACCGTCACCGGAGTCGAACACGAGGTGTTAACAGACTTCAAACCACTTATTAAAAATTTCTCAGACCAGCTACCAATCTGCGTACTAGTCACTTTAAAAATAATATCTTGAGTTCTGAAACTCAAAATCCAGTTCCGTAAATTTTCCCTGGAACTAGACTCATATATCTATATAGTAGAATTTTTGTAGAATTTTTGGTTGGGCCAATTGGTACAGTTTATTAGTTAAAGTCGTCCCTATTCCTGGGTTCGACTACTCTGACCTTTGTGCATTACGACTTAGATATCTCCCTTTACAGAGCTTAAATACTTATCCCATTTGTTTCTAATGAGACTAGACTCAAAAGGGAATCTATACATATAAGGCATGACTTCTAATTGTCTCTGATTAATTTATGGTGAATTTCTAAAGTCGGAACAGGGGATCCAGAAATCGCTCTGGCCCTGTTTCACAAGAGTTTAATTATCTCCTAACATACATCTCATATGGTCGTTTCATTTCTTCCATATGAAGATAGACTCATCGAGCTTTGATTCCATAATTTATTCATTATTTAATTCCATTCCTACTATTTTTAGTGATTTTTCAATCTCACATCACTGCTGCTGCCAGCATCTGTTACTAAAGCAACTATGCCTATTTCGTGATTTCTCCTTGATCTAACTAATAATTCATCATACATATCACAAATTATGATCATGACTAGCCATGCCAAAGGCTAATCATTGTCAAACATCTCCCTACTACACTATTGCCATATCATGAATTTTAACACCAAAAATAATCAACCATGACATATGGCATAAAAATCGAATAGGCCTCAACTATTATTCAACCAAAACCGAATTGGCCCAATATCAGTCATGACCACATTATAAAACCCATTTACTAAGATTTATAACTAAATATCATAGGACCCAAAGTCCAAATTAACATTTATTCCATTTTTGCATGGCTGAAAGTTTACGTACCAAAGTTCAAACACAACATAATAGCCTATACATGCCGAAATGTTCTCCTAGACCGACTAAGAAGAAAGTATCAAAACTTGCTAGCTGGTGTGATGACTTTGATGACGATCCCAAGCACGCAAAAAGACGAGTCCAAGAAACCTAAAGTAGGTGACAAGCAAACACCGAGTGAGTATATAACTCAGTAAGTCATAAGCATTACATAATCATCCATTAATAAATTATCACATGAGAAAACAAGTGAAAAGGGGTTAATTCTCTCCACCCATACCAACTATGCCATGGTTCCTTAGACCTTTCGGCTCAATATCATACAAAGTACTACATCAATTTTTCATATGCTACTCAACATGGTATTTGAGGTATTTTCCATGGATGCTTTCATTCTCGTTACATTCATGCAACTAAATAACATTCCCTCTATTCCACGATGAATCTCATGTACGTCACTTCAAGTATAATTATCACATAGGTTCAAAACTTATCAAGCAAGAATTCCAAATATAAGCATAACGTCTATTAGCCACGAACTCAAGACACTTACTCCTCCGCTGTCCGTGACCAACTCAATAAGGTCGCACACTTAGTGTCAATAGTGCTTCAAAAACATATAGTAAGTCCGCACACTTAGTGTTATATAATCAAACTCGCACACTTAGTGCTTACATAATCAAACTCGCACACTTAGTGCTATATAATCAAACTTGCACACTTAGTGCTATGCAATTTAAACCCGCACACTTACTGCCAATCTCATGATCATAATTGTTTATACCCGCACACTTAGTGCCGAAATCAACATCTCAATACACCTCACCTCTTTTCTTTTTCATTCAATACGTTCATCACCCCATGCATACCTGTATATATATATTTATCATTTCATTCGACATAATTACATAGACATTATGACTATTTAAATCAATACCAAATATATATGCTTAATGACTTACCTTGTGTTGGGTAAAATAACTCCAAGTCGACTACTCGATGATCTTCGATTTCCCCTTGTTGGACGCCTCTCCTTTAGGATCTTGAGCTTAAACAAATAAATTAACTCATTCAACCGCTTTGCTACATATATTGGTATTCACATTTTAATGATTTTATGACATACGGAATGGCATGGTAAAATTTTTATCTTGCTACCTTGTGTTCTTGGCTATTCGGCTAATAACCTTATGCAATTACCATACTTTCAATAATCTAATCACACATGCATATGCATACTTGGACATTCGGCAATCACCTTGCTAATTTTATACTCAAGATCACATAAGCTCCCAAGTGATGGCCGAATATGTATATCTATACTATCACCTATAATTCCTCAATCACAACATTTCATCTCATGAACACTTGACCCATTTCTCACAAAAAATGAAACAACAACTAAAATGAACATCCCATTTTTATCCCATATAGCCGATTGCTTCATTTGTTACCCAACTAACAATTCAACAATTTCAACCTCATTACAACCTCTACCTATTCAATATAACATGAACACAATCCTCCACCCCTAAAGTAGATTCGGCAATCACTTAACCCATTTTAACCTCAACTTTCAAGTTAAAATAAATTAACCACTCACCATCTCCTACATTACTATCCATTTTAATGACATTAACACATCTACTAAGAGTTTCAAACTTCTTGGCCGAATTTCAACCCCAAAATCCTAAGTCTAATCTATAGGATGAGTAGAATTGGAACTAACTATCTCAAACATGCATAGATTTTCAAGAATCATTCAATACATACCTCATTCTAGCAATCTTCCAAGTCAAAATCAAATAACCAAGTCTCCCTTCCTTCTCCTCACTCACGGCAATTGCCAAGAAAAAAAAGATGAACACTCCCTCTTCCCTCCTTATTTTATTCACCTTTTCCTTTT